>NC_080616.1:1054980-1354980 GCF_027887145.1 Ammospiza caudacuta | reverse complement strand
AGGGAGTGCAAAAGTGCCACAACATGGCTGCTTTCACGGCTTTTTCCTTGGCAAGAAGCCTAACACCAGGCTGATTTCCCTTCCCAGGGTTACTGTTAGGCTTAGGCCTAGGGCTAGGATTTTTAAAACTAGGAAGCCCTTAGCTCCAGGCACACTGCAGCTGTTCAAGGCATCCCAAGGGGAGTACAAAAGTGCAACAACATGGCAGCTTTCACAGCTTTTTCCTTGGCACCATCCCTATACCTAGGCTGATTTATCTGCCTAGGGTTAGGGTTAGGCTTCAGCCTAGGGCTTGGATTTCTTTAACCAGGAAGCCCTGAGTTCCAGGCTTACTTCATCTGCCAAAGGCATCCCAAAGGGAGTGCAGAAGTGCCACAACATGGCTGCTTTCACGGCTTTTCCCTTAGGAAGAACCCTAATACCCGGCTGATTTACCTTCCTAGGGTTACTGTTAGGCTTAGGCCTAGGACTTTTAAAACCAGGAAGCCCTGGGCTCCAGGCACACTGCAGCTGCGAAAGGCATCCCAAGGGGAGCGCAAAAGTGACGCAACTTGGCTGCCACCACTGATATTTCCATGAGACCATCCCGAACCATAGGCTGATTTTCCTTCCTAGGGTTAAGGTTTGAGTTACGCCTAGGGTAAGGGCTCTATTAACCAGAAAGCCCTGAGTTCCAAGAACACAGCAGCTGCGAAGGACTAGCCAAGAAGAGCGCAAAAGTACCACAACATGCCTGCCTCCACAGCTTTTTCCTTGGGGACATGCCTAATTCCTGGCTGATTTGCCTTTCTCGTCTTAGGGTTGGGGTTCGGCCTAGGGCAAGGATTTTTAAAATCAGGAAGCCCTGAGTTCCAGGCACACTGGAGCTGTGAAAGGCATCCAAAAGGGAGTGCAAAAGTGCCACAACATGGCTGCTTTCACGGCTTTTTCCTTGGCAAGAAGCCTAACACCAGGCTGATTTCCCTTCCCAGGGTTACTGTTAGGCTTTGGCCTAGGGCTAGGATTTTTAAAACTAGGAAGCCCTTAGCTCCAGGCACACTGCAGCTGTTCAAGGCATCCCAAGGGGAGTACAAAAGTGCAACAACATGGCAGCTTTCACAGCTTTTTCCTTGGCACCATCCCTATACCTAGGCTGATTTATCTGCCTAGGGTTAGGGTTAGGGTTCAGCCTAGGGCTTGGATTTCTTTAACCAGGAAGCCCTGAGTTCCAGGCTTACTTCATCTGCCAAAGGCATCCCAAAGGGAGTGCAGAAGTGCCACAACATGGCTGCTTTCACGGCTTTTCCCTTAGGAAGAACCCTAATACCCGGCTGATTTACCTTCCTAGGGTTACTGTTAGGCTTAGGCCTAGGACTTTTAAAACCAGGAAGCCCTGGGCTCCAGGCACACTGCAGCTGCGAAAGGCATCCCAAGGGGAGCGCAAAAGTGACGCAACTTGGCTGCCACCACTGATATTTCCATGAGACCATCCCGAACCATAGGCTGATTTTCCTTCCTAGGGTTAAGGTTTGAGTTACGCCTAGGGTAAGGGTTCTATTAACCAGAAAGCCCTGAGTTCCAAGAACACAGCAGCTGCGAAGGACTAGCCAAGAAGAGCGCAAAAGTAGCACAACATGCCTGCCTCCACAGCTTTTTCCTTGGGGACATGCCTAATTCCTGGCTGATTTGCCTTTCTCGTCTTAGGGTTGGGGTTCGGCCTAGGGCTAGGATTTTTAAAATCAGGAAGCCCTGAGTTCCAGGCACACTGGAGCTGTGAAAGGCATCCAAAAGGGAGTGCAAAAGTGCCACAACATGGCTGCTTTCACGGCTTTTTCCTTGGCAAGAAGCCTAACACCAGGCTGATTTACCTTCCCAGGGTTACTGTTAGGCTTAGGCCTAGGGCTAGGATTTTTAAAACTAGGAAGCCCTTAGCTCCAGGCACACTGCAGCTGTTCAAGGCATCCCAAGGGGAGTACAAAAGTGCAACAACATGGCAGCTTTCACAGCTTTTTCCTTGGCACCATCCCTATACCTAGGCTGATTTATCTGCCTAGGGTTAGGGTTAGGGTTCAGCCTAGGGCTTGGATTTCTTTAACCAGGAAGCCCTGAGTTCCAGGCTTCCTTCATCTGCCAAAGGCATCCCAAAGGGAGTGCAGAAGTGCCACAACATGGCTGCTTTCACGGCTTTTCCCTTAGGAAGAACCCTAATACCCGGCTGATTTACCTTCCTAGGGTTACTGTTAGGCTTAGGCCTAGGACTTTTAAAACCAGGAAGCCCTGGGCTCCAGGCACACTGCAGCTGCGAAAGGCATCCCAAGGGGAGCGCAAAAGTGACGCAACTTGGCTGCCACCACTGATATTTCCATGAGACCATCCCGAACCATAGGCTGATTTTCCTTCCTAGGGTTAAGGTTTGAGTTACGCCTAGGGTAAGGGCTCTATTAACCAGAAAGCCCTGAGTTCCAAGAACACAGCAGCTGCGAAGGACTACCCAAGAAGAGCGCAAAAGTACCACAACATGCCTGCCTCCACAGCTTTTTCCTTGGGGACATGCCTAATTCCTGGCTGATTTGCCTTTCTCGTCATAGGGCTGGGGTTCAGCCTAGGGCTTGGATTTCTTTAACCAGGAAGCCCTGAGTTCCAGGCTTACTTCATCTGCCAAAGGCATCCCAAAGGGTGTGCAGAAGTGCCACAACATGGCTGCTTTCACGGCTTTTCCCTTAGGAAGAACCCTAATACCCGGCTAATTTACCTTCCTAGGGTTACTGTTAGGCTTAGGCCTAGGACTTTTAAAACCAGGAAGCCCTGGGCTCCCGGCACACTGCAGCTGCGAAAGGCATCCCAAGGGGTGCGCAAAAGTGATGTAACTTGGCTGCCGCCACTGATATTTCCATGAGAGCATCCCGAAGCATAGGCTGATTTTCCTTCCTAGGGTTAAGGTTTGAGTTACGCCTAGGGTAAGGGTTCTATTAACCAGAAAGCCCTGAGTTCCAAGAACACAGCAGCTGCGAAGGACTAGCCAAGAAGAGCGCAAAAGTACCACAACATGCCTGCCTCCACAGCTTTTTCCTTGGGGACATGCCTAATTCCTGGCTGATTTGCCTTTCTCGTCTTAGGGCTGGGGTTCGGCCTAGGGCAAGGATTTTTAAAATCAGGAAGCCCTGAGTTCCAGGCACACTGGAGCTGTGAAAGGCATCCAAAAGGGAGTGCAAAAGTGCCACAACATGGCTGCTTTCACGGCTTTTTCCTTGGCAAGAAGCCTAACACCAGGCTGATTTGCCTTCCCAGGGTTACTGTTAGGCTTAGGCCTAGGGCTAGGATTTTTAAAACTAGGAAGCCCTTAGCTCCAGGCACACTGCAGCTGTTCAAGGCATCCCAAGGGGAGTACAAAAGTGCAACAACATGGCAGCTTTCACAGCTTTTTCCTTGGCACCATCCCTATACCTAGGCTGATTTATCTGCCTAGGGTTAGGGTTAGGCTTCAGCCTAGGGCTTGGATTTCTTTAACCAGGAAGCCCTGAGTTCCAGGCTTACTTCATCTGCCAAAGGCATCCCAAAGGGAGTGCAGAAGTGCCACAACATGGCTGCTTTCACGGCTTTTCCCTTAGGAAGAACCCTAATACCCGGCTGATTTACCTTCCTAGGGTTACTGTTAGGCTTAGGCCTAGGACTTTTAAAACCAGGAAGCCCTGGGCTCCAGGCACACTGCAGCTGCGAAAGGCATCCCAAGGGGAGCGCAAAAGTGACGCAACTTGGCTGCCACCACTGATATTTCCATGAGACCATCCCGAACCATAGGCTGATTTTCCTTCCTAGGGTTAAGGTTTGAGTTACGCCTAGGGTAAGGGCTCTATTAACCAGAAAGCCCTGAGTTCCAAGAACACAGCAGCTGCGAAGGACTAGCCAAGAAGAGCGCAAAAGTACCACAACATGCTTGCCTCCACAGCTTTTTCCTTGGGGACATGCCTAATTCCTGGCTGATTTGCCTTTCTCGTCTTAGGGTTGGGGTTCGGCCTAGGGCTAGGATTTTTAAAATCAGGAAGCCCTGAGTTCCAGGCACACTGGAGCTGTGAAAGGCATCCAAAAGGGAGTGCAAAAGTGCCACAACATGGCTGCTTTCACGGCTTTTTCCTTGGCAAGAAGCCTAACACCAGGCTGATTTACCTTCCCAGGGTTACTGTTAGGCTTAGGCCTAGGGCTAGGATTTTTAAAACTAGGAAGCCCTTAGCTCCAGGCACACTGCAGCTGTTCAAGGCATCCCAAGGGGAGTACAAAAGTGCAACAACATGGCAGCTTTCACAGCTTTTTCCTTGGCACCATCCCTATACCTAGGCTGATTTATCTGCCTAGGGTTAGGGTTAGGGTTCAGCCTAGGGCTTGGATTTCTTTAACCAGGAAGCCCTGAGTTCCAGGCTTACTTCATCTGCCAAAGGCATCCCAAAGGGAGTGCAGAAGTGCCACAACATGGCTGCTTTCACGGCTTTTCCCTTAGGAAGAACCCTAATACCCGGCTGATTTACCTTCCTAGGGTTACTGTTAGGCTTAGGCCTAGGACTTTTAAAACCAGGAAGCCCTGGGCTCCAGGCACACTGCAGCTGCGAAAGGCATCCCAAGGGGAGCGCAAAAGTGACGCAACTTGGCTGCCACCACTGATATTTCCATGAGACCATCCCGAACCATAGGCTGATTTTCCTTCCTAGGGTTAAGGTTTGAGTTACGCCTAGGGTAAGGGTTCTATTAACCAGAAAGCCCTGAGTTCCAAGAACACAGCAGCTGCGAAGGACTAGCCAAGAAGAGCGCAAAAGTACCACAACATGCCTGCCTCCACAGCTTTTTCCTTGGGGACATGCCTAATTCCTGGCTGATTTGCCTTTCTCGTCTTAGGGTTGGGGTTCGGCCTAGGGCTAGGATTTTTAAAATCAGGAAGCCCTGAGTTCCAGGCACACTGGAGCTGTGAAAGGCATCCAAAAGGGAGTGCAAAAGTGCCACAACATGGCTGCTTTCACGGCTTTTTCCTTGGCAAGAAGCCTAACACCAGGCTGATTTACCTTCCCAGGGTTACTGTTAGGCTTAGGCCTAGGGGTAGGATTTTTAAAACTAGGAAGCCCTTAGCTCCAGGCACACTGCAGCTGTTCAAGGCATCCCAAGGGGAGTACAAAAGTGCAACAACATGGCAGCTTTCACAGCTTTTTCCTTGGCACCATCCCTATACCTAGGCTGATTTATCTGCCTAGGGTTAGGGTTAGGGTTCAGCCTAGGGCTTGGATTTCTTTAACCAGGAAGCCCTGAGTTCCAGGCATACTTCATCTGCCAAAGGCATTCCAAAGGGAGTGCAGAAGTGCCACAACATGGCTGCTTTCACGGCTTTTCCCTTAGGAAGAACCCTAATACCCGGCTGATTTACCTTCCTAGGGTTACTGTTAGGCTTAGGCCTAGGACTTTTAAAACCAGGAAGCCCTGGGCTCCAGGCACACTGCAGCTGCGAAAGGCATCCCAAGGGGAGCGCAAAAGTGACGCAACTTGGCTGCCACCACTGATATTTCCATGAGACCATCCCGAACCATAGGCTGATTTTCCATCCTAGGGTTAAGGTTTGAGTTACGCCTAGGGTAAGGGCTCTATTAACCAGAAAGCCCTGAGTTCCAAGAACACAGCAGCTGCGAAGGACTACCCAAGAAGAGCGCAAAAGTACCACAACATGCCTGCCTCCACAGCTTTTTCCTTGGGGACATGCCTAATTCCTGGCTGATTTGCCTTTCTCGTCTTAGGGCTGGGGTTCAGCCTAGGGCTTGGATTTCTTTAACCAGGAAGCCCTGAGTTCCAGGCTTACTTCATCTGCCAAAGGCATCCCAAAGGGTGTGCAGAAGTGCCACAACATGGCTGCTTTCACGGCTTTTCCCTTAGGAAGAACCCTAATACCCGGCTAATTTACCTTCCTAGGGTTACTGTTAGGCTTAGGCCTAGGACTTTTAAAACCAGGAAGCCCTGGGCTCCCGGCACACTGCAGCTGCGAAAGGCATCCCAAGGGGTGCGCAAAAGTGATGTAACTTGCCTGCCGCCACTGATATTTCCATGAGAGCATCCCGAAGCATAGGCTGATTTTCCTTCCTAGGGTTAAGGTTTGAGTTACGCCTAGGGTAAGGGTTCTATTAACCAGAAAGCCCTGAGTTCCAAGAACACAGCAGCTGCGAAGGACTACCCAAGAAGAGCGCAAAAGTACCACAACATGCCTGCCTCCACAGCTTTTTCCTTGGGGACATGCCTAATTCCTGGCTGATTTGCCTTTCTCGTCTTAGGGCTGGGGTTCGGCCTAGGGCAAGGATTTTTAAAATCAGGAAGCCCTGAGTTCCAGGCACACTGGAGCTGTGAAAGGCATCCAAAAGGGAGTGCAAAAGTGCCACAACATGGCTGCTTTCACGGCTTTTTCCTTGGCAAGAAGCCTAACACCAGGCTGATTTGCCTTCCCAGGGTGACTGTTAGGCTTAGGCCTAGGGCTAGGATTTTTAAAACTAGGAAGCCCTTAGCTCCAGGCACACTGCAGCTGTTCAAGGCATCCCAAGGGGAGTACAAAAGTGCAACAACATGGCAGCTTTCACAGCTTTTTCCTTGGCACCATCCCTATACCTAGGCTGATTTATCTGCCTAGGGTTAGGGTTAGGGTTCAGCCTAGGGCTTGGATTTCTTTAACCAGGAAGCCCTGAGTTCCAGGCTTACTTCATCTGCCAAAGGCATCCCAAAGGGAGTGCAGAAGTGCCACAACATGGCTGCTTTCACGGCTTTTCCCTTAGGAAGAACCCTAATACCCGGCTGATTTACCTTCCTAGGGTTACTGTTAGGCTTAGGCCTAGGACTTTTAAAACCAGGAAGCCCTGGGCTCCAGGCACACTGCAGCTGCGAAAGGCATCCCAAGGGGAGCGCAAAAGTGACGCAACTTGGCTGCCACCACTGATATTTCCATGAGAGCATCCCGAACCATAGGCTGATTTTCCTTCTTAGGGTTAAGGTTTGAGTTACGCCTAGGGTAAGGGCTCTATTAACTAGAAAGCCCTGAGTTCCAAGAACACAGCAGCTGCGAAGGACTAGCCAAGAAGAGCGCAAAAGTACCACAACATGCCTGCCTCCACAGCTTTTTCCTTGGGGACATGCCTAATTCCTGGCTGATTTGCCTTTCTCGTCTTAGGGTTGGGGTTCGGCCTAGGGCTAGGATTTTTAAAATCAGGAAGCCCTGAGTTCCAGGCACACTGGAGCTGTGAAAGGCATCCAAAAGGGAGTGCAAAAGTGCCACAACATGGCTGCTTTCACGGCTTTTTCCTTGGCAAGAAGCCTAACACCAGGCTGATTTGCCTTCCCAGGGTTACTGTTAGGCTTAGGCCTAGGGCTAGGATTTTTAAAACTAGGAAGCCCTTAGCTCCAGGCACACTGCAGCTGTTCAAGGCATCCCAAGGGGAGTACAAAAGTGCAACAACATGGCAGCTTTCACAGCTTTTTCCTTGGCACCATCCCTATACCTAGGCTGATTTATCTGCCTAGGGTTAGGGTTAGGGTTCAGCCTAGGGCTTGGATTTCTTTAACCAGGAAGCCCTGAGTTCCAGGCTTACTTCATCTGCCAAAGGCATCCCAAAGGGAGTGCAGAAGTGCCACAACATGGCTGCTTTCACGGCTTTTCCCTTAGGAAGAACCCTAATACCCGGCTGATTTACCTTCCTAGGGTTACTGTTAGGCTTAGGCCTAGGACTTTTAAAACCAGGAAGCCCTGGGCTCCAGGCACACTGCAGCTGCGAAAGGCATCCCAAGGGGAGCGCAAAAGTGACGCAACTTGGCTGCCACCACTGATATTTCCATGAGACCATCCCGAACCATAGGCTGATTTTCCTTCCTAGGGTTAAGGTTTGAGTTACGCCTAGGGTAAGGGCTCTATTAACCAGAAAGCCCTGAGTTCCAAGAACACAGCAGCTGCAAAGGACTAGCCAAGAAGAGCGCAAAAGTAGCACAACATGCCTGCCTCCACAGCTTTTTCCTTGGGGACATGCCTAATTCCTGGCTGATTTGCCTTTCTCGTCTTAGGGTTGGGGTTCGGCCTAGGGCTAGGATTTTTAAAATCAGGAAGCCCTGAGTTCCAGGCACACTGGAGCTGTGAAAGGCATCCAAAAGGGAGTGCAAAAGTGCCACAACATGGCTGCTTTCACGGCTTTTTCCTTGGCAAGAAGCCTAACACCAGGCTGATTTACCTTCCCAGGGTTACTGTTAGGCTTAGGCCTAGGGCTAGGATTTTTAAAACTAGGAAGCCCTTAGCTCCAGGCACACTGCAGCTGTTCAAGGCATCCCAAGGGGAGTACAAAAGTGCAACAACATGGCAGCTTTCACAGCTTTTTCCTTGGCACCATCCCTATACCTAGGCTGATTTATCTGCCTAGGGTTAGGGTTAGGGTTCAGCCTAGGGCTTGGATTTCTTTAACCAGGAAGCCCTGAGTTCCAGGCTTACTTCATCTGCCAAAGGCATCCCAAAGGGAGTGCAGAAGTGCCACAACATGGCTGCTTTCACGGCTTTTCCCTTAGGAAGAACCCTAATACCCGGCTGATTTACCTTCCTAGGGTTACTGTTAGGCTTAGGCCTAGGACTTTTAAAACCAGGAAGCCCTGGGCTCCAGGCACACTGCAGCTGCGAAAGGCATCCCAAGGGGAGCGCAAAAGTGACGCAACTTGGCTGCCGCCACTGATATTTCCATGAGAGCATCCCGAAGCATAGGCTGATTTTCCTTCCTAGGGTTAAGGTTTGAGTTACGCCTAGGGTAAGGGTTCTATTAACCAGAAAGCCCTGAGTTCCAAGAACACAGCAGCTGCGAAGGACTAGCCAAGAAGAGCGCAAAAGTACCACAACATGCCTGCCTCCACAGCTTTTTCCTTGGGGACATGCCTAATTCCTGGCTGATTTGCCTTTCTCGTCTTAGGGCTGGGGTTCGGCCTAGGGCAAGGATTTTTAAAATCAGGAAGCCCTGAGTTCCAGGCACACTGGAGCTGTGAAAGGCATCCAAAAGGGAGTGCAAAAGTGCCACAACATGGCTGCTTTCACGGCTTTTTCCTTGGCAAGAAGCCTAACACCAGGCTGATTTGCCTTCCCAGGGTGACTGTTAGGCTTAGGCCTAGGGCTAGGATTTTTAAAACTAGGAAGCCCTTAGCTCCAGGCACACTGCAGCTGTTCAAGGCATCCCAAGGGGAGTACAAAAGTGCAACAACATGGCAGCTTTCACAGCTTTTTCCTTGGCACCATCCCTATACCTAGGCTGATTTATCTGCCTAGGGTTAGGGTTAGGCTTCAGCCTAGGGCTTGGATTTCTTTAACCAGGAAGCCCTGAGTTCCAGGCTTACTTCATCTGCCAAAGGCATCCCAAAGGGAGTGCAGAAGTGCCACAACATGGCTGCTTTCACGGCTTTTCCCTTAGGAAGAACTCTAATTCTTGGCTGATTTACCTTCCTAGGGTTACTGTTAGGCTTAGGCCTAGGACTTTTAAAACCAGGAAGCCCTGGGCTCCAGGCACACTGCAGCTGCGAAAGGCATCCCAAGGGGAGCGCAAAAGTGACGCAACTTGGCTGCCACCACTGATATTTCCATGAGACCATCCCGAACCATAGGCTGATTTTCCTTCCTAGGCTTAAGGTTTGAGTTACGCCTAGGGTAAGGGCTCTATTAACCAGAAAGCCCTGAGTTCCAAGAACACAGCAGCTGCGAAGGACTAGCCAAGAAGAGCGCAAAAGTACCACAACATGCCTGCCTCCACAGCTTTTTCCTTGGGGACATGCCTAATTCCTGGCTGATTTGCCTTTCTCGTCTTAGGGCTGGGGTTCGGCCTAGGGCAAGGATTTTTAAAATCAGGAAGCCCTGAGTTCCAGGCACACTGGAGCTGTGAAAGGCATCCAAAAGGGAGTGCAAAAGTGCCACAACATGGCTGCTTTCACGGCTTTTTCCTTGGCAAGAAGCCTAACACCAGGCTGATTTGCCTTCCCAGGGTGACTGTTAGGCTTAGGCCTAGGGCTAGGATTTTTAAAACTAGGAAGCCCTTAGCTCCAGGCACACTGCAGCTGTTCAAGGCATCCCAAGGGGAGTACAAAAGTGCAACAACATGGCAGCTTTCACAGCTTTTTCCTTGGCACCATCCCTATACCTAGGCTGATTTATCTGCCTAGGGTTAGGGTTAGGGTTCAGCCTAGGGCTTGGATTTCTTTAACCAGGAAGCCCTGAGTTCCAGGCTTACTTCATCTGCCAAAGGCATCCCAAAGGGAGTGCAGAAGTGCCACAACATGGCTGCTTTCACGGCTTTTCCCTTAGGAAGAACCCTAATACCCGGCTGATTTACCTTCCTAGGGTTACTGTTAGGCTTAGGCCTAGGACTTTTAAAACCAGGAAGCCCTGGGCTCCAGGCACACTGCAGCTGCGAAAGGCATCCCAAGGGGAGCGCAAAAGTGACGCAACTTGGCTGCCACCACTGATATTTCCATGAGAGCATCCCGAACCATAGGCTGATTTTCCTTCCTAGGGTTAAGGTTTGAGTTACGCCTAGGGTAAGGGCTCTATTAACCAGAAAGCCCTGAGTTCCAAGAACACAGCAGCTGCGAAGGACTAGCCAAGAAGAGCGCAAAAGTACCACAACATGCCTGCCTCCACAGCTTTTTCCTTGGGGACATGCCTAATTCCTGGCTGATTTGCCTTTCTCGTCTTAGGGTTGGGGTTCGGCCTAGGGCTAGGATTTTTAAAATCAGGAAGCCCTGAGTTCCAGGCACACTGGAGCTGTGAAAGGCATCCAAAAGGGAGTGCAAAAGTGCCACAACATGGCTGCTTTCACGGCTTTTTCCTTGGCAAGAAGCCTAACACCAGGCTGATTTACCTTCCCAGGGTTACTGTAAGGCTTAGGCCTAGGGCTAGGATTTTTAAAACTAGGAAGCCCTTAGCTCCAGGCACACTGCAGCTGTTCAAGGCATCCCAAGGGGAGTACAAAAGTGCAACAACATGGCAGCTTTCACAGCTTTTTCCTTGGCACCATCCCTATACCTAGGCTGATTTATCTGCCTAGGGTTAGGGTTAGGGTTCAGCCTAGGGCTTGGATTTCTTTAACCAGGAAGCCCTGAGTTCCAGGCTTACTTCATCTGCCAAAGGCATCCCAAAGGGAGTGCAGAAGTGCCACAACATGGCTGCTTTCACGGCTTTTCCCTTAGGAAGAACCCTAATACCCGGCTGATTTACCTTCCTAGGGTTACTGTTAGGCTTAGGCCTAGGACTTTTAAAACCAGGAAGCCCTGGGCTCCAGGCACACTGCAGCTGCGAAAGGCATCCCAAGGGGAGCGCAAAAGTGACGCAACTTGGCTGCCACCACTGATATTTCCATGAGAGCATCCCGAACCATAGGCTGATTTTCCTTCCTAGGGTTAAGGTTTGAGTTACGCCTAGGGTAAGGGCTCTATTAACCAGAAAGCCCTGAGTTCCAAGAACACAGCAGCTGCGAAGGACTAGCCAAGAAGAGCGCAAAAGTACCACAACATGCCTGCCTCCACAGCTTTTTCCTTGGGGACATGCCTAATTCCTGGCTGATTTGCCTTTCTCGTCTTAGGGCTGGGGTTCAGCCTAGGGCTTGGATTTCTTTAACCAGGAAGCCCTGAGTTCCAGGCTTACTTCATCTGCCAAAGGCATCCCAAAGGGTGTGCAGAAGTGCCACAACATGGCTGCTTTCAAGGCTTTTCCCTTAGGAAGAACCCTAATACCCGGCTGATTTACCTTCCTAGGGTTACTGTTAGGCTTAGGCCTAGGACTTTTAAAACCAGGAAGCCCTGGGCTCCCGGCACACTGCAGCTGCGAAAGGCATCCCAAGGGGTGCGCAAAAGTGATGTAACTTGGCTGCCGCCACTGATATTTCCATGAGAGCATCCCGAAGCATAGGCTGATTTTCCTTCCTAGGCTTAAGGTTTGAGTTACGCCTAGGGTAAGGGTTCTATTAACCAGAAAGCCCTGAGTTCCAAGAACACAGCAGCTGCGAAGGACTAGCCAAGAAGAGCGCAAAAGTACCACAACATGCCTGCCTCCACAGCTTTTTCCTTGGGGACATGCCTAATTCCTGGCTGATTTGCCTTTCTCGTCTTAGGGCTGGGGTTCGGCCTAGGGCAAGGATTTTTAAAATCAGGAAGCCCTGAGTTCCAGGCACACTGGAGCTGTGAAAGGCATCCAAAAGGGAGTGCAAAAGTGCCACAACATGGCTGCTTTCACGGCTTTTTCCTTGGCAAGAAGCCTAACACCAGGCTGATTTGCCTTCCCAGGGTGACTGTTAGGCTTAGGCCTAGGGCTAGGATTTTTAAAACTAGGAAGCCCTTAGCTCCAGGCACACTGCAGCTGTTCAAGGCATCCCAAGGGGAGTACAAAAGTGCAACAACATGGCAGCTTTCACAGCTTTTTCCTTGGCACCATCCCTATACCTAGGCTGATTTATCTGCCTAGGGTTAGGGTTAGGGTTCAGCCTAGGGCTTGGATTTCTTTAACCAGGAAGCCCTGAGTTCCAGGCTTACTTCATCTGCCAAAGGCATCCCAAAGGGAGTGCAGAAGTGCCACAACATGGCTGCTTTCACGGCTTTTCCCTTAGGAAGAACCCTAATACCCGGCTGATTTACCTTCCTAGGGTTACTGTTAGGCTTAGGCCTAGGACTTTTAAAACCAGGAAGCCCTGGGCTCCAGGCACACTGCAGCTGCGAAAGGCATCCCAAGGGGAGCGCAAAAGTGACGCAACTTGGCTGCCACCACTGATATTTCCATGAGACCATCCCGAACCATAGGCTGATTTTCCTTCCTAGGGTTAAGGTTTGAGTTACGCCTAGGGTAAGGGCTCTATTAACCAGAAAGCCCTGAGTTCCAAGAACACAGCAGCTGCGAAGGACTAGCCAAGAAGAGCGCAAAAGTACCACAACATGCCTGCCTCCACAGCTTTTTCCTTGGGGACATGCCTAATTCCTGGCTGATTTGCCTTTCTCGTCTTAGGGTTGGGGTTCGGCCTAGGGCTAGGATTTTTAAAATCAGGAAGCCCTGAGTTCCAGGCACACTGGAGCTGTGAAAGGCATCCAAAAGGGAGTGCAAAAGTGCCACAACATGGCTGCTTTCACGGCTTTTTCCTTGGCAAGAAGCCTAACACCAGGCTGATTTACCTTCCCAGGGTTACTGTAAGGCTTAGGCCTAGGGCTAGGATTTTTAAAACTAGGAAGCCCTTAGCTCCAGGCACACTGCAGCTGTTCAAGGCATCCCAAGGGGAGTACAAAAGTGCAACAACATGGCAGCTTTCACAGCTTTTTCCTTGGCACCATCCCTATACCTAGGCTGATTTATCTGCCTAGGGTTAGGGTTAGGGTTCAGCCTAGGGCTTGGATTTCTTTAACCAGGAAGCCCTGAGTTCCAGGCTTACTTCATCTGCCAAAGGCATCCCAAAGGGAGTGCAGAAGTGCCACAACATGGCTGCTTTCACGGCTTTTCCCTTAGGAAGAACCCTAATACCCGGCTGATTTACCTTCCTAGGGTTACTGTTAGGCTTAGGCCTAGGACTTTTAAAACCAGGAAGCCCTGGGCTCCAGGCACACTGCAGCTGCGAAAGGCATCCCAAGGGGAGCGCAAAAGTGACGCAACTTGGCTGCCACCACTGATATTTCCATGAGAGCATCCCGAACCATAGGCTGATTTTCCTTCCTAGGGTTAAGGTTTGAGTTACGCCTAGGGTAAGGGCTCTATTAACCAGAAAGCCCTGAGTTCCAAGAACACAGCAGCTGCGAAGGACTACCCAAGAAGAGCGCAAAAGTACCACAACATGCCTGCCTCCACAGCTTTTTCCTTGGGGACATGCCTAATTCCTGGCTGATTTGCCTTTCTCGTCTTAGGGCTGGGGTTCAGCCTAGGGCTTGGATTTCTTTAACCAGGAAGCCCTGAGTTCCAGGCTTACTTCATCTGCCAAAGGCATCCCAAAGGGTGTGCAGAAGTGCCACAACATGGCTGCTTTCAAGGCTTTTCCCTTAGGAAGAACCCTAATACCCGGCTGATTTACCTTCCTAGGGTTACTGTTAGGCTTAGGCCTAGGACTTTTAAAACCAGGAAGCCCTGGGCTCCCGGCACACTGCAGCTGCGAAAGGCATCCCAAGGGGTGCGCAAAAGTGATGTAACTTGGCTGCCGCCACTGATATTTCCATGAGAGCATCCCGAAGCATAGGCTGATTTTCCTTCCTAGGCTTAAGGTTTGAGTTACGCCTAGGGTAAGGGTTCTATTAACCAGAAAGCCCTGAGTTCCAAGAACACAGCAGCTGCGAAGGACTAGCCAAGAAGAGCGCAAAAGTACCACAACATGCCTGCCTCCACAGCTTTTTCCTTGGGGACATGCCTAATTCCTGGCTGATTTGCCTTTCTCGTCTTAGGGCTGGGGTTCGGCCTAGGGCAAGGATTTTTAAAATCAGGAAGCCCTGAGTTCCAGGCACACTGGAGCTGTGAAAGGCATCCAAAAGGGAGTGCAAAAGTGCCACAACATGGCTGCTTTCACGGCTTTTTCCTTGGCAAGAAGCCTAACACCAGGCTGATTTGCCTTCCCAGGGTTACTGTTAGGCTTAGGCCTAGGGCTAGGATTTTTAAAACTAGGAAGCCCTTAGCTCCAGGCACACTGCAGCTGTTCAAGGCATCCCAAGGGGAGTACAAAAGTGCAACAACATGGCAGCTTTCACAGCTTTTTCCTTGGCACCATCCCTATACCTAGGCTGATTTATCTGCCTAGGGTTAGGGTTAGGGTTCAGCCTAGGGCTTGGATTTCTTTAACCAGGAAGCCCTGAGTTCCAGGCTTACTTCATCTGCCAAAGGCATCCCAAAGGGAGTGCAGAAGTGCCACAACATGGCTGCTTTCACGGCTTTTCCCTTAGGAAGAACCCTAATACCCGGCTGATTTACCTTCCTAGGGTTACTGTTAGGCTTAGGCCTAGGACTTTTAAAACCAGGAAGCCCTGGGCTCCAGGCACACTGCAGCTGCGAAAGGCATCCCAAGGGGAGCGCAAAAGTGACGCAACTTGGCTGCCACCACTGATATTTCCATGAGAGCATCCCGAACCATAGGCTGATTTTCCTTCCTAGGGTTAAGGTTTGAGTTACGCCTAGGGTAAGGGTTCTATTAACCAGAAAGCCCTGAGTTCCAAGAACACAGCAGCTGCGAAGGACTAGCCAAGAAGAGCGCAAAAGTAGCACAACATGCCTGCCTCCACAGCTTTTTCCTTGGGGACATGCCTAATTCCTGGCTGATTTGCCTTTCTCGTCTTAGGGTTGGGGTTCGGCCTAGGGCTAGGATTTTTAAAATCAGGAAGCCCTGAGTTCCAGGCACACTGGAGCTGTGAAAGGCATCCAAAAGGGAGTGCAAAAGTGCCACAACATGGCTGCTTTCACGGCTTTTTCCTTGGCAAGAAGCCTAACACCAGGCTGATTTACCTTCCCAGGGTTACTGTTAGGCTTAGGCCTAGGGCTAGGATTTTTAAAACTAGGAAGCCCTTAGCTCCAGGCACACTGCAGCTGTTCAAGGCATCCCAAGGGGAGTACAAAAGTGCAACAACATGGCAGCTTTCACAGCTTTTTCCTTGGCACCATCCCTATACCTAGGCTGATTTATCTGCCTAGGGTTAGGGTTAGGGTTCAGCCTAGGGCTTGGATTTCTTTAACCAGGAAGCCCTGAGTTCCAGGCTTACTTCATCTGCCAAAGGCATCCCAAAGGGAGTGCAGAAGTGCCACAACATGGCTGCTTTCACGGCTTTTCCCTTAGGAAGAACCCTAATACCCGGCTGATTTACCTTCCTAGGGTTACTGTTAGGCTTAGGCCTAGGACTTTTAAAACCAGGAAGCCCTGGGCTCCAGGCACACTGCAGCTGCGAAAGGCATCCCAAGGGGAGCGCAAAAGTGACGCAACTTGGCTGCCACCACTGATATTTCCATGAGACCATCCCGAACCATAGGCTGATTTTCCTTCCTAGGCTTAAGGTTTGAGTTACGCCTAGGGTAAGGGTTCTAATAACCAGAAAGCCCTGAGTTCTAAGAACACAGCAGCTGCGAAGGACTACCCAAGAAGAGCGCAAAAGTACCACAACATGCCTGCCTCCACAGCTTTTTCCTTGGGGACATGCCTAATTCCTGGCTGATTTGCCTTTCTCGTCTTAGGGCTGGGGTTCGGCCTAGGGCTAGGATTTTTAAAATCAGGAAGCCCTGAGTTCCAGGCACACTGGAGCTGTGAAAGGCATCCAAAAGGGAGTGCAAAAGTGCCACAACATGGCTGCTTTCACGGCTTTTTCCTTGGCAAGAAGCCTAACACCAGGCTGATTTGCCTTCCCAGGGTTACTGTTAGGCTTAGGCCTAGGGCTAGGATTTTTAAAACTAGGAAGCCCTTAGCTCCAGGCACACTGCAGCTGTTCAAGGCATCCCAAGGGGAGTACAAAAGTGCAACAACATGGCAGCTTTCACAGCTTTTTCCTTGGCACCATCCCTATACCTAGGCTGATTTATCTGCCTAGGGTTAGGGTTAGGGTTCAGCCTAGGGCTTGGATTTCTTTAACCAGGAAGCCCTGAGTTCCAGGCTTACTTCATCTGCCAAAGGCATCCCAAAGGGAGTGCAGAAGTGCCACAACATGGCTGCTTTCACGGCTTTTCCCTTAGGAAGAACCCTAATACCCGGCTGATTTACCTTCCTAGGGTTACTGTTAGGCTTAGGCCTAGGACTTTTAAAACCAGGAAGCCCTGGGCTCCAGGCACACTGCAGCTGCGAAAGGCATCCCAAGGGGAGCGCAAAAGTGACGCAACTTGGCTGCCACCACTGATATTTCCATGAGAGCATCCCGAACCATAGGCTGATTTTCCTTCCTAGGCTTAAGGTTTGAGTTACGCCTAGGGTAAGGGTTCTATTAACCAGAAAGCCCTGAGTTCCAAGAACACAGCAGCTGCGAAGGACTACCCAAGAAGAGCGCAAAAGTACCACAACATGCCTGCCTCCACAGCTTTTTCCTTGGGGACATGCCTAATTCCTGGCTGATTTGCCTTTCTCGTCTTAGGGCTGGGGTTCGGCACAGGGCTAGGATTTTTAAAATCAGGAAGCCCTGAGTTCCAGGCACACTGGAGCTGTGAAAGGCATCCAAAAGGGAGTGCAAAAGTGCCACAACATGGCTGCTTTCACGGCTTTTTCCTTGGCAAGAAGCCTAACACCAGGCTGATTTCCCTTCCCAGGGTTACTGTTAGGCTTAGGCCTAGGGCTAGGATTTTTAAAACTAGGAAGCCCTTAGCTCCAGGCACACTGCAGCTGTTCAAGGCATCCCAAGGGGAGTACAAAAGTGCAACAACATGGCAGCTTTCACAGCTTTTTCCTTGGCACCATCCCTATACCTAGGCTGATTTATCTGCCTAGGGTTAGGGTTAGGGTTCAGCCTAGGGCTTGGATTTCTTTAACCAGGAAGCCCTGAGTTCCAGGCTTACTTCATCTGCCAAAGGCATCCCAAAGGGTGTGCAGAAGTGCCACAACATGGCTGCTTTCACGGCTTTTCCCTTAGGAAGAACCCTAATACCCGGCTGATTTACCTTCCTAGGGTTACTGTTAGGCTTAGGCCTAGGACTTTTAAAACCAGGAAGCCCTGGGCTCCCGGCACACTGCAGCTGCGAAAGGCATCCCAAGGGGTGTGCAAAAGTGATGTAACTTGGCTGCCACCACTGATATTTCCATGAGAGCATCCCGAACCATAGGCTGATTTTCCTTCCTAGGGTTAGGGTTTGAGTTACGCCTAGGGTAAGGGTTCTATTAACCAGAAAGCCCTGAGTTCCAAGAACACAGCAGCTGCGAAGGACTACCCAAGAAGAGCGCAAAAGTACCACAACATGCCTGCCTCCACAGCTTTTTCCTTGGGGACATGCCTAATTCCTGGCTGATTTGCCTTTCTCGTCTTAGGGCTGGGGTTCGGCCTAGGGCTAGGATTTTTAAAATCAGGAAGCCCTGAGTTCCAGGCACACTGGAGCTGTGAAAGGCATCCAAAAGGGAGTGCAAAAGTGCCACAACATGACTGCTTTCATGGCTTTTTCCTTGGCAAGAAGCCTAACACCAGGCTGATTTCCCTTCCCAGGGTTACTGTTAGGCTTAGGCCTAGGGCTAGGATTTTTAAAACTAGGAAGCCCTTAGCTCCAGGCACACTGCAGCTGTTCAAGGCATCCCAAGGGGAGTACAAAAGTGCAACAACATGGCAGCTTTCACAGCTTTTTCCTTGGCACCATCCCTATACCTAGGCTGATTTATCTGCCTAGGGTTAGGGTTAGGGTTCAGCCTAGGGCTTGGATTTCTTTAACCAGGAAGCCCTGAGTTCCAGGCTTACTTCATCTGCCAAAGGCATCCCAAAGGGAGTGCAGAAGTGCCACAACATGGCTGCTTTCACGGCTTTTCCCTTAGGAAGAACCCTAATACCCGGCTGATTTACCTTCCTAGGGTTACTGTTAGGCTTAGGCCTAGGACTTTTAAAACCAGGAAGCCCTGGGCTCCAGGCACACTGCAGCTGCGAAAGGCATCCCAAGGGGAGCGCAAAAGTGACGCAACTTGGCTGCCACCACTGATATTTCCATGAGACCATCCCGAACCATAGGCTGATTTTCCTTCCTAGGGTTAAGGTTTGAGTTACGCCTAGGGTAAGGGCTCTATTAACCAGAAAGCCCTGAGTTCCAAGAACACAGCAGCTGCAAAGGACTAGCCAAGAAGAGCGCAAAAGTAGCACAACATGCCTGCCTCCACAGCTTTTTCCTTGGGGACATGCCTAATTCCTGGCTGATTTGCCTTTCTCGTCTTAGGGTTGGGGTTCGGCCTAGGGCTAGGATTTTTAAAATCAGGAAGCCCTGAGTTCCAGGCACACTGGAGCTGTGAAAGGCATCCAAAAGGGAGTGCAAAAGTGCCACAACATGGCTGCTTTCACGGCTTTTTCCTTGGCAAGAAGCCTAACACCAGGCTGATTTACCTTCCCAGGGTTACTGTTAGGCTTAGGCCTAGGGCTAGGATTTTTAAAACTAGGAAGCCCTTAGCTCCAGGCACACTGCAGCTGTTCAAGGCATCCCAAGGGGAGTACAAAAGTGCAACAACATGGCAGCTTTCACAGCTTTTTCCTTGGCACCATCCCTATACCTAGGCTGATTTATCTGCCTAGGGTTAGGGTTAGGGTTCAGCCTAGGGCTTGGATTTCTTTAACCAGGAAGCCCTGAGTTCCAGGCTTACTTCATCTGCCAAAGGCATCCCAAAGGGAGTGCAGAAGTGCCACAACATGGCTGCTTTCACGGCTTTTCCCTTAGGAAGAACCCTAATACCCGGCTGATTTACCTTCCTAGGGTTACTGTTAGGCTTAGGCCTAGGACTTTTAAAACCAGGAAGCCCTGGGCTCCAGGCACACTGCAGCTGCGAAAGGCATCCCAAGGGGAGCGCAAAAGTGACGCAACTTGGCTGCCACCACTGATATTTCCATGAGAGCATCCCGAACCATAGGCTGATTTTCCTTCCTAGGGTTAAGGTTTGAGTTACGCCTAGGGTAAGGGCTCTATTAACCAGAAAGCCCTGAGTTCCAAGAACACAGCAGCTGCGAAGGACTACCCAAGAAGAGCGCAAAAGTACCACAACATGCCTGCCTCCACAGCTTTTTCCTTGGGGACATGCCTAATTCCTGGCTGATTTGCCTTTCTCGTCTTAGGGCTGGGGTTCAGCCTAGGGCTTGGATTTCTTTAACCAGGAAGCCCTGAGTTCCAGGCTTACTTCATCTGCCAAAGGCATCCCAAAGGGTGTGCAGAAGTGCCACAACATGGCTGCTTTCACGGCTTTTCCCTTCGGAAGAACCCTAATACCCGGCTGATTTACCTTCCTAGGGTTACTGTTAGGCTTAGGCCTAGGACTTTTAAAACCAGGAAGCCCTGGGCTCCCGGCACACTGCAGCTGCGAAAGGCATCCCAAGGGGTGCGCAAAAGTGATGTAACTTGGCTGCCGCCACTGATATTTCCATGAGAGCATCCCGAAGCATAGGCTGATTTTCCTTCCTAGGGTTAAGGTTTGAGTTACGCCTAGGGTAAGGGTTCTATTAACCAGAAAGCCCTGAGTTCCAAGAACACAGCAGCTGCGAAGGACTAGCCAAGAAGAGCGCAAAAGTACCACAACATGCCTGCCTCCACAGCTTTTTCCTTGGGGACATGCCTAATTCCTGGCTGATTTGCCTTTCTCGTCTTAGGGCTGGGGTTCGGCCTAGGGCAAGGATTTTTAAAATCAGGAAGCCCTGAGTTCCAGGCACACTGGAGCTGTGAAAGGCATCCAAAAGGGAGTGCAAAAGTGCCACAACATGGCTGCTTTCACGGCTTTTTCCTTGGCAAGAAGCCTAACACCAGGCTGATTTGCCTTCCCAGGGTGACTGTTAGGCTTAGGCCTAGGGCTAGGATTTTTAAAACTAGGAAGCCCTTAGCTCCAGGCACACTGCAGCTGTTCAAGGCATCCCAAGGGGAGTACAAAAGTGCAACAACATGGCAGCTTTCACAGCTTTTTCCTTGGCACCATCCCTATACCTAGGCTGATTTATCTGCCTAGGGTTAGGGTTAGGCTTCAGCCTAGGGCTTGGATTTCTTTAACCAGGAAGCCCTGAGTTCCAGGCTTACTTCATCTGCCAAAGGCATCCCAAAGGGAGTGCAGAAGTGCCACAACATGGCTGCTTTCACGGCTTTTCCCTTAGGAAGAACTCTAATTCTTGGCTGATTTACCTTCCTAGGGTTACTGTTAGGCTTAGGCCTAGGACTTTTAAAACCAGGAAGCCCTGGGCTCCAGGCACACTGCAGCTGCGAAAGGCATCCCAAGGGGAGCGCAAAAGTGACGCAACTTGGCTGCCACCACTGATATTTCCATGAGACCATCCCGAACCATAGGCTGATTTTCCTTCCTAGGGTTAAGGTTTGAGTTACGCCTAGGGTAAGGGCTCTATTAACCAGAAAGCCCTGAGTTCCAAGAACACAGCAGCTGCGAAGGACTAGCCAAGAAGAGCGCAAAAGTACCACAACATGCCTGCCTCCACAGCTTTTTCCTTGGGGACATGCCTAATTCCTGGCTGATTTGCCTTTCTCGTCTTAGGGCTGGGGTTCGGCCTAGGGCAAGGATTTTTAAAATCAGGAAGCCCTGAGTTCCAGGCACACTGGAGCTGTGAAAGGCATCCAAAAGGGAGTGCAAAAGTGCCACAACATGGCTGCTTTCACGGCTTTTTCCTTGGCAAGAAGCCTAACACCAGGCTGATTTGCCTTCCCAGGGTGACTGTTAGGCTTAGGCCTAGGGCTAGGATTTTTAAAACTAGGAAGCCCTTAGCTCCAGGCACACTGCAGCTGTTCAAGGCATCCCAAGGGGAGTACAAAAGTGCAACAACATGGCAGCTTTCACAGCTTTTTCCTTGGCACCATCCCTATACCTAGGCTGATTTATCTGCCTAGGGTTAGGGTTAGGGTTCAGCCTAGGGCTTGGATTTCTTTAACCAGGAAGCCCTGAGTTCCAGGCTTACTTCATCTGCCAAAGGCATCCCAAAGGGAGTGCAGAAGTGCCACAACATGGCTGCTTTCACGGCTTTTCCCTTAGGAAGAACCCTAATACCCGGCTGATTTACCTTCCTAGGGTTACTGTTAGGCTTAGGCCTAGGACTTTTAAAACCAGGAAGCCCTGGGCTCCAGGCACACTGCAGCTGCGAAAGGCATCCCAAGGGGAGCGCAAAAGTGACGCAACTTGGCTGCCACCACTGATATTTCCATGAGAGCATCCCGAACCATAGGCTGATTTTCCTTCCTAGGGTTAAGGTTTGAGTTACGCCTAGGGTAAGGGCTCTATTAACCAGAAAGCCCTGAGTTCCAAGAACACAGCAGCTGCGAAGGACTAGCCAAGAAGAGCGCAAAAGTACCACAACATGCCTGCCTCCACAGCTTTTTCCTTGGGGACATGCCTAATTCCTGGCTGATTTGCCTTTCTCGTCTTAGGGTTGGGGTTCGGCCTAGGGCTAGGATTTTTAAAATCAGGAAGCCCTGAGTTCCAGGCACACTGGAGCTGTGAAAGGCATCCAAAAGGGAGTGCAAAAGTGCCACAACATGGCTGCTTTCACGGCTTTTTCCTTGGCAAGAAGCCTAACACCAGGCTGATTTACCTTCCCAGGGTTACTGTAAGGCTTAGGCCTAGGGCTAGGATTTTTAAAACTAGGAAGCCCTTAGCTCCAGGCACACTGCAGCTGTTCAAGGCATCCCAAGGGGAGTACAAAAGTGCAACAACATGGCAGCTTTCACAGCTTTTTCCTTGGCACCATCCCTATACCTAGGCTGATTTATCTGCCTAGGGTTAGGGTTAGGGTTCAGCCTAGGGCTTGGATTTCTTTAACCAGGAAGCCCTGAGTTCCAGGCTTACTTCATCTGCCAAAGGCATCCCAAAGGGAGTGCAGAAGTGCCACAACATGGCTGCTTTCACGGCTTTTCCCTTAGGAAGAACCCTAATACCCGGCTGATTTACCTTCCTAGGGTTACTGTTAGGCTTAGGCCTAGGACTTTTAAAACCAGGAAGCCCTGGGCTCCAGGCACACTGCAGCTGCGAAAGGCATCCCAAGGGGAGCGCAAAAGTGACGCAACTTGGCTGCCACCACTGATATTTCCATGAGAGCATCCCGAACCATAGGCTGATTTTCCTTCCTAGGGTTAAGGTTTGAGTTACGCCTAGGGTAAGGGCTCTATTAACCAGAAAGCCCTGAGTTCCAAGAACACAGCAGCTGCGAAGGACTAGCCAAGAAGAGCGCAAAAGTACCACAACATGCCTGCCTCCACAGCTTTTTCCTTGGGGACATGCCTAATTCCTGGCTGATTTGCCTTTCTCGTCTTAGGGCTGGGGTTCAGCCTAGGGCTTGGATTTCTTTAACCAGGAAGCCCTGAGTTCCAGGCTTACTTCATCTGCCAAAGGCATCCCAAAGGGTGTGCAGAAGTGCCACAACATGGCTGCTTTCAAGGCTTTTCCCTTAGGAAGAACCCTAATACCCGGCTGATTTACCTTCCTAGGGTTACTGTTAGGCTTAGGCCTAGGACTTTTAAAACCAGGAAGCCCTGGGCTCCCGGCACACTGCAGCTGCGAAAGGCATCCCAAGGGGTGCGCAAAAGTGATGTAACTTGGCTGCCGCCACTGATATTTCCATGAGAGCATCCCGAAGCATAGGCTGATTTTCCTTCCTAGGCTTAAGGTTTGAGTTACGCCTAGGGTAAGGGTTCTATTAACCAGAAAGCCCTGAGTTCCAAGAACACAGCAGCTGCGAAGGACTAGCCAAGAAGAGCGCAAAAGTACCACAACATGCCTGCCTCCACAGCTTTTTCCTTGGGGACATGCCTAATTCCTGGCTGATTTGCCTTTCTCGTCTTAGGGCTGGGGTTCGGCCTAGGGCAAGGATTTTTAAAATCAGGAAGCCCTGAGTTCCAGGCACACTGGAGCTGTGAAAGGCATCCAAAAGGGAGTGCAAAAGTGCCACAACATGGCTGCTTTCACGGCTTTTTCCTTGGCAAGAAGCCTAACACCAGGCTGATTTGCCTTCCCAGGGTGACTGTTAGGCTTAGGCCTAGGGCTAGGATTTTTAAAACTAGGAAGCCCTTAGCTCCAGGCACACTGCAGCTGTTCAAGGCATCCCAAGGGGAGTACAAAAGTGCAACAACATGGCAGCTTTCACAGCTTTTTCCTTGGCACCATCCCTATACCTAGGCTGATTTATCTGCCTAGGGTTAGGGTTAGGGTTCAGCCTAGGGCTTGGATTTCTTTAACCAGGAAGCCCTGAGTTCCAGGCTTACTTCATCTGCCAAAGGCATCCCAAAGGGAGTGCAGAAGTGCCACAACATGGCTGCTTTCACGGCTTTTCCCTTAGGAAGAACCCTAATACCCGGCTGATTTACCTTCCTAGGGTTACTGTTAGGCTTAGGCCTAGGACTTTTAAAACCAGGAAGCCCTGGGCTCCAGGCACACTGCAGCTGCGAAAGGCATCCCAAGGGGAGCGCAAAAGTGACGCAACTTGGCTGCCACCACTGATATTTCCATGAGACCATCCCGAACCATAGGCTGATTTTCCTTCCTAGGGTTAAGGTTTGAGTTACGCCTAGGGTAAGGGCTCTATTAACCAGAAAGCCCTGAGTTCCAAGAACACAGCAGCTGCGAAGGACTACCCAAGAAGAGCGCAAAAGTACCACAACATGCCTGCCTCCACAGCTTTTTCCTTGGGGACATGCCTAATTCCTGGCTGATTTGCCTTTCTCGTCTTAGGGTTGGGGTTCGGCCTAGGGCTAGGATTTTTAAAATCAGGAAGCCCTGAGTTCCAGGCACACTGGAGCTGTGAAAGGCATCCAAAAGGGAGTGCAAAAGTGCCACAACATGGCTGCTTTCACGGCTTTTTCCTTGGCAAGAAGCCTAACACCAGGCTGATTTACCTTCCCAGGGTTACTGTAAGGCTTAGGCCTAGGGCTAGGATTTTTAAAACTAGGAAGCCCTTAGCTCCAGGCACACTGCAGCTGTTCAAGGCATCCCAAGGGGAGTACAAAAGTGCAACAACATGGCAGCTTTCACAGCTTTTTCCTTGGCACCATCCCTATACCTAGGCTGATTTATCTGCCTAGGGTTAGGGTTAGGGTTCAGCCTAGGGCTTGGATTTCTTTAACCAGGAAGCCCTGAGTTCCAGGCTTACTTCATCTGCCAAAGGCATCCCAAAGGGAGTGCAGAAGTGCCACAACATGGCTGCTTTCACGGCTTTTCCCTTAGGAAGAACCCTAATACCCGGCTGATTTACCTTCCTAGGGTTACTGTTAGGCTTAGGCCTAGGACTTTTAAAACCAGGAAGCCCTGGGCTCCACGCACACTGCAGCTGCGAAAGGCATCCCAAGGGGAGCGCAAAAGTGACGCAACTTGGCTGCCACCACTGATATTTCCATGAGAGCATCCCGAACCATAGGCTGATTTTCCTTCCTAGGGTTAAGGTTTGAGTTACGCCTAGGGTAAGGGCTCTATTAACCAGAAAGCCCTGAGTTCCAAGAACACAGCAGCTGCGAAGGACTACCCAAGAAGAGCGCAAAAGTACCACAACATGCCTGCCTCCACAGCTTTTTCCTTGGGGACATGCCTAATTCCTGGCTGATTTGCCTTTCTCGTCTTAGGGCTGGGGTTCAGCCTAGGGCTTGGATTTCTTTAACCAGGAAGCCCTGAGTTCCAGGCTTACTTCATCTGCCAAAGGCATCCCAAAGGGTGTGCAGAAGTGCCACAACATGGCTGCTTTCAAGGCTTTTCCCTTAGGAAGAACCCTAATACCCGGCTGATTTACCTTCCTAGGGTTACTGTTAGGCTTAGGCCTAGGACTTTTAAAACCAGGAAGCCCTGGGCTCCCGGCACACTGCAGCTGCGAAAGGCATCCCAAGGGGTGCGCAAAAGTGATGTAACTTGGCTGCCGCCACTGATATTTCCATGAGAGCATCCCGAAGCATAGGCTGATTTTCCTTCCTAGGCTTAAGGTTTGAGTTACGCCTAGGGTAAGGGTTCTATTAACCAGAAAGCCCTGAGTTCCAAGAACACAGCAGCTGCGAAGGACTAGCCAAGAAGAGCGCAAAAGTACCACAACATGCCTGCCTCCACAGCTTTTTCCTTGGGGACATGCCTAATTCCTGGCTGATTTGCCTTTCTCGTCTTAGGGCTGGGGTTCGGCCTAGGGCAAGGATTTTTAAAATCAGGAAGCCCTGAGTTCCAGGCACACTGGAGCTGTGAAAGGCATCCAAAAGGGAGTGCAAAAGTGCCACAACATGGCTGCTTTCACGGCTTTTTCCTTGGCAAGAAGCCTAACACCAGGCTGATTTGCCTTCCCAGGGTTACTGTTAGGCTTAGGCCTAGGGCTAGGATTTTTAAAACTAGGAAGCCCTTAGCTCCAGGCACACTGCAGCTGTTCAAGGCATCCCAAGGGGAGTACAAAAGTGCAACAACATGGCAGCTTTCACAGCTTTTTCCTTGGCACCATCCCTATACCTAGGCTGATTTATCTGCCTAGGGTTAGGGTTAGGGTTCAGCCTAGGGCTTGGATTTCTTTAACCAGGAAGCCCTGAGTTCCAGGCTTACTTCATCTGCCAAAGGCATCCCAAAGGGAGTGCAGAAGTGCCACAACATGGCTGCTTTCACGGCTTTTCCCTTAGGAAGAACCCTAATACCCGGCTGATTTACCTTCCTAGGGTTACTGTTAGGCTTAGGCCTAGGACTTTTAAAACCAGGAAGCCCTGGGCTCCAGGCACACTGCAGCTGCGAAAGGCATCCCAAGGGGAGCGCAAAAGTGACGCAACTTGGCTGCCACCACTGATATTTCCATGAGAGCATCCCGAACCATAGGCTGATTTTCCTTCCTAGGGTTAAGGTTTGAGTTACGCCTAGGGTAAGGGTTCTATTAACCAGAAAGCCCTGAGTTCCAAGAACACAGCAGCTGCGAAGGACTAGCCAAGAAGAGCGCAAAAGTAGCACAACATGCCTGCCTCCACAGCTTTTTCCTTGGGGACATGCCTAATTCCTGGCTGATTTGCCTTTCTCGTCTTAGGGTTGGGGTTCGGCCTAGGGCTAGGATTTTTAAAATCAGGAAGCCCTGAGTTCCAGGCACACTGGAGCTGTGAAAGGCATCCAAAAGGGAGTGCAAAAGTGCCACAACATGGCTGCTTTCACGGCTTTTTCCTTGGCAAGAAGCCTAACACCAGGCTGATTTACCTTCCCAGGGTTACTGTTAGGCTTAGGCCTAGGGCTAGGATTTTTAAAACTAGGAAGCCCTTAGCTCCAGGCACACTGCAGCTGTTCAAGGCATCCCAAGGGGAGTACAAAAGTGCAACAACATGGCAGCTTTCACAGCTTTTTCCTTGGCACCATCCCTATACCTAGGCTGATTTATCTGCCTAGGGTTAGGGTTAGGGTTCAGCCTAGGGCTTGGATTTCTTTAACCAGGAAGCCCTGAGTTCCAGGCTTACTTCATCTGCCAAAGGCATCCCAAAGGGAGTGCAGAAGTGCCACAACATGGCTGCTTTCACGGCTTTTCCCTTAGGAAGAACCCTAATACCCGGCTGATTTACCTTCCTAGGGTTACTGTTAGGCTTAGGCCTAGGACTTTTAAAACCAGGAAGCCCTGGGCTCCAGGCACACTGCAGCTGCGAAAGGCATCCCAAGGGGAGCGCAAAAGTGACGCAACTTGGCTGCCACCACTGATATTTCCATGAGACCATCCCGAACCATAGGCTGATTTTCCTTCCTAGGCTTAAGGTTTGAGTTACGCCTAGGGTAAGGGTTCTAATAACCAGAAAGCCCTGAGTTCTAAGAACACAGCAGCTGCGAAGGACTACCCAAGAAGAGCGCAAAAGTACCACAACATGCCTGCCTCCACAGCTTTTTCCTTGGGGACATGCCTAATTCCTGGCTGATTTGCCTTTCTCGTCTTAGGGCTGGGGTTCGGCCTAGGGCTAGGATTTTTAAAATCAGGAAGCCCTGAGTTCCAGGCACACTGGAGCTGTGAAAGGCATCCAAAAGGGAGTGCAAAAGTGCCACAACATGGCTGCTTTCACGGCTTTTTCCTTGGCAAGAAGCCTAACACCAGGCTGATTTGCCTTCCCAGGGTTACTGTTAGGCTTAGGCCTAGGGCTAGGATTTTTAAAACTAGGAAGCCCTTAGCTCCAGGCACACTGCAGCTGTTCAAGGCATCCCAAGGGGAGTACAAAAGTGCAACAACATGGCAGCTTTCACAGCTTTTTCCTTGGCACCATCCCTATACCTAGGCTGATTTATCTGCCTAGGGTTAGGGTTAGGGTTCAGCCTAGGGCTTGGATTTCTTTAACCAGGAAGCCCTGAGTTCCAGGCTTACTTCATCTGCCAAAGGCATCCCAAAGGGAGTGCAGAAGTGCCACAACATGGCTGCTTTCACGGCTTTTCCCTTAGGAAGAACCCTAATACCCGGCTGATTTACCTTCCTAGGGTTACTGTTAGGCTTAGGCCTAGGACTTTTAAAACCAGGAAGCCCTGGGCTCCAGGCACACTGCAGCTGCGAAAGGCATCCCAAGGGGAGCGCAAAAGTGACGCAACTTGGCTGCCACCACTGATATTTCCATGAGAGCATCCCGAACCATAGGCTGATTTTCCTTCCTAGGCTTAAGGTTTGAGTTACGCCTAGGGTAAGGGTTCTATTAACCAGAAAGCCCTGAGTTCCAAGAACACAGCAGCTGCGAAGGACTACCCAAGAAGAGCGCAAAAGTACCACAACATGCCTGCCTCCACAGCTTTTTCCTTGGGGACATGCCTAATTCCTGGCTGATTTGCCTTTCTCGTCTTAGGGCTGGGGTTCGGCACAGGGCTAGGATTTTTAAAATCAGGAAGCCCTGAGTTCCAGGCACACTGGAGCTGTGAAAGGCATCCAAAAGGGAGTGCAAAAGTGCCACAACATGGCTGCTTTCACGGCTTTTTCCTTGGCAAGAAGCCTAACACCAGGCTGATTTCCCTTCCCAGGGTTACTGTTAGGCTTAGGCCTAGGGCTAGGATTTTTAAAACTAGGAAGCCCTTAGCTCCAGGCACACTGCAGCTGTTCAAGGCATCCCAAGGGGAGTACAAAAGTGCAACAACATGGCAGCTTTCACAGCTTTTTCCTTGGCACCATCCCTATACCTAGGCTGATTTATCTGCCTAGGGTTAGGGTTAGGGTTCAGCCTAGGGCTTGGATTTCTTTAACCAGGAAGCCCTGAGTTCCAGGCTTACTTCATCTGCCAAAGGCATCCCAAAGGGTGTGCAGAAGTGCCACAACATGGCTGCTTTCACGGCTTTTCCCTTAGGAAGAACCCTAATACCCGGCTGATTTACCTTCCTAGGGTTACTGTTAGGCTTAGGCCTAGGACTTTTAAAACCAGGAAGCCCTGGGCTCCCGGCACACTGCAGCTGCGAAAGGCATCCCAAGGGGTGTGCAAAAGTGATGTAACTTGGCTGCCACCACTGATATTTCCATGAGAGCATCCCGAACCATAGGCTGATTTTCCTTCCTAGGGTTAGGGTTTGAGTTACGCCTAGGGTAAGGGTTCTATTAACCAGAAAGCCCTGAGTTCCAAGAACACAGCAGCTGCGAAGGACTACCCAAGAAGAGCGCAAAAGTACCACAACATGCCTGCCTCCACAGCTTTTTCCTTGGGGACATGCCTAATTCCTGGCTGATTTGCCTTTCTCGTCTTAGGGCTGGGGTTCGGCCTAGGGCTAGGATTTTTAAAATCAGGAAGCCCTGAGTTCCAGGCACACTGGAGCTGTGAAAGGCATCCAAAAGGGAGTGCAAAAGTGCCACAACATGACTGCTTTCATGGCTTTTTCCTTGGCAAGAAGCCTAACACCAGGCTGATTTCCCTTCCCAGGGTTACTGTTAGGCTTAGGCCTAGGGCTAGGATTTTTAAAACTAGGAAGCCCTTAGCTCCAGGCACACTGCAGCTGTTCAAGGCATCCCAAAGGGAGTACAAAAGTGCAACAACATGGCAGCTTTCACAGCTTTTTCCTTGGCACCATCCCTATACCTAGGCTGATTTATCTGCCTAGGGTTAGGGTTAGGATTCAGCCTAGGGCTTGGATTTCTTTAACCAGGAAGCCCTGAGTTCCAGGCTTACTTCATCTGCCAAAGGCATCCCAAAGGGTGTGCAGAAGTGCCACAACATGGCTGCTTTCACGGCTTTTGCCTTAGGAAGAACCCTAATACCCGGCTGATTTACCTTCCTAGGGTTACTGTTAGGCTTAGGCCTAGGACTTTTAAAACCAGGAAGCCCTGGGCTCCAGGCACACTGCAGCTGCGAAAGGCATCCCAAGGGGAGCGCAAAAGTGACGCAACTTGGCTGCCACCACTGATATTTCCATGAGAGCATCCCGAACCATAGGCTGATTTTCCTTCCTAGGGTTAAGGTTTGAGTTACGCCTAGGGTAAGGGTTCTATTAACCAGAAAGCCCTGAGTTCCAAGAACACAGCAGCTGCGAAGGACTAGCCAAGAAGAGCGCAAAAGTACCACAACATGCCTGCCTCCACAGCTTTTTCCTTGGGGACATGCCTAATTCCTGGCTGATTTGCCTTTCTCGTCTTAGGGCTGGGGTTCGGCCTAGGGCTAGGATTTTTAAAATCAGGAAGCCCTGAGTTCCAGGCACACTGGAGCTGTGAAAGGCATCCAAAAGGGAGTGCAAAAGTGCCACAACATGGCTGCTTTCACGGCTTTTTCCTTGGCAAGAAGCCTAACACCAGGCTGATTTGCCTTCCCAGGGTTACTGTTAGGCTTAGGCCTAGGGCTAGGATTTTTAAAACTAGGAAGCCCTTAGCTCCAGGCACACTGCAGCTGTTCAAGGCATCCCAAGGGGAGTAAAAAAGTTCAACAACATGGCAGCTTTCACAGCTTTTTCCTTGGCACCATCCCTATACCTAGGCTGATTTATCTGCCTAGGGTTAGGGTTAGGGTTCAGCCTAGGGCTTGGATTTCTTTAACCAGGAAGCCCTGAGTTCCAGGCTTACTTCATCTGCCAAAGGCATCCCAAAGGGAGTGCAGAAGTGCCACAACATGGCTGCTTTCACGGCTTTTCCCTTAGGAAGAACCCTAATACCCGGCTGATTTACCTTCCTAGGGTTACTGTTAGGCTTAGGCCTAGGACTTTTAAAACCAGGAAGCCCTGGGCTCCAGGCACACTGCAGCTGCGAAAGGCATCCCAAGGGGAGCGCAAAAGTGACGCAACTTGGCTGCCACCACTGATATTTCCATGAGAGCATCCCGAACCATAGGCTGATTTTCCTTCCTAGGCTTAAGGTTTGAGTTACGCCTAGGGTAAGGGTTCTATTAACCAGAAAGCCCTGAGTTCCAAGAACACAGCAGCTGCGAAGGACTACCCAAGAAGAGCGCAAAAGTACCACAACATGCCTGCCTCCACAGCTTTTTCCTTGGGGACATGCCTAATTCCTGGCTGATTTGCCTTTCTCGTCTTAGGGCTGGGGTTCGGCACAGGGCTAGGATTTTTAAAATCAGGAAGCCCTGAGTTCCAGGCACACTGGAGCTGTGAAAGGCATCCAAAAGGGAGTGCAAAAGTGCCACAACATGGCTGCTTTCACGGCTTTTTCCTTGGCAAGAAGCCTAACACCAGGCTGATTTCCCTTCCCAGGGTTACTGTTAGGCTTAGGCCTAGGGCTAGGATTTTTAAAACTAGGAAGCCCTTAGCTCCAGGCACACTGCAGCTGTTCAAGGCATCCCAAGGGGAGTACAAAAGTGCAACAACATGGCAGCTTTCACAGCTTTTTCCTTGGCACCATCCCTATACCTAGGCTGATTTATCTGCCTAGGGTTAGGGTTAGGGTTCAGCCTAGGGCTTGGATTTCTTTAACCAGGAAGCCCTGAGTTCCAGGCTTACTTCATCTGCCAAAGGCATCCCAAAGGGTGTGCAGAAGTGCCACAACATGGCTGCTTTCACGGCTTTTCCCTTAGGAAGAACCCTAATACCCGGCTGATTTACCTTCCTAGGGTTACTGTTAGGCTTAGGCCTAGGACTTTTAAAACCAGGAAGCCCTGGGCTCCCGGCACACTGCAGCTGCGAAAGGCATCCCAAGGGGTGTGCAAAAGTGATGTAACTTGGCTGCCACCACTGATATTTCCATGAGAGCATCCCGAACCATAGGCTGATTTTCCTTCCTAGGGTTAGGGTTTGAGTTACGCCTAGGGTAAGGGTTCTATTAACCAGAAAGCCCTGAGTTCCAAGAACACAGCAGCTGCGAAGGACTACCCAAGAAGAGCGCAAAAGTACCACAACATGCCTGCCTCCACAGCTTTTTCCTTGGGGACATGCCTAATTCCTGGCTGATTTGCCTTTCTCGTCTTAGGGCTGGGGTTCGGCCTAGGGCTAGGATTTTTAAAATCAGGAAGCCCTGAGTTCCAGGCACACTGGAGCTGTGAAAGGCATCCAAAAGGGAGTGCAAAAGTGCCACAACATGACTGCTTTCATGGCTTTTTCCTTGGCAAGAAGCCTAACACCAGGCTGATTTCCCTTCCCAGGGTTACTGTTAGGCTTAGGCCTAGGGCTAGGATTTTTAAAACTAGGAAGCCCTTAGCTCCAGGCACACTGCAGCTGTTCAAGGCATCCCAAAGGGAGTACAAAAGTGCAACAACATGGCAGCTTTCACAGCTTTTTCCTTGGCACCATCCCTATACCTAGGCTGATTTATCTGCCTAGGGTTAGGGTTAGGATTCAGCCTAGGGCTTGGATTTCTTTAACCAGGAAGCCCTGAGTTCCAGGCTTACTTCATCTGCCAAAGGCATCCCAAAGGGTGTGCAGAAGTGCCACAACATGGCTGCTTTCACGGCTTTTGCCTTAGGAAGAACCCTAATACCCGGCTGATTTACCTTCCTAGGGTTACTGTTAGGCTTAGGCCTAGGACTTTTAAAACCAGGAAGCCCTGGGCTCCAGGCACACTGCAGCTGCGAAAGGCATCCCAAGGGGAGCGCAAAAGTGACGCAACTTGGCTGCCACCACTGATATTTCCATGAGAGCATCCCGAACCATAGGCTGATTTTCCTTCCTAGGCTTAAGGTTTGAGTTACGCCTAGGGTAAGGGTTCTATTAACCAGAAAGCCCTGAGTTCCAAGAACACAGCAGCTGCGAAGGACTAGCCAAGAAGAGCGCAAAAGTACCACAACATGCCTGCCTCCACAGCTTTTTCCTTGGGGACATGCCTAATTCCTGGCTGATTTGCCTTTCTCGTCTTAGGGCTGGGGTTCGGCCTAGGGCTAGGATTTTTAAAATCAGGAAGCCCTGAGTTCCAGGCACACTGGAGCTGTGAAAGGCATCCAAAAGGGAGTGCAAAAGTGCCACAACATGGCTGCTTTCACGGCTTTTTCCTTGGCAAGAAGCCTAACACCAGGCTGATTTGCCTTCCCAGGGTTACTGTTAGGCTTAGGCCTAGGGCTAGGATTTTTAAAACTAGGAAGCCCTTAGCTCCAGGCACACTGCAGCTGTTCAAGGCATCCCAAGGGGAGTAAAAAAGTTCAACAACATGGCAGCTTTCACAGCTTTTTCCTTGGCACCATCCCTATACCTAGGCTGATTTATCTGCCTAGGGTTAGGGTTAGGGTTCAGCCTAGGGCTTGGATATCTTTAACCAGGAAGCCCTGAGTTCCAGGCTTACTTCATCTGCCAAAGGCATCCCAAAGGGAGTGCAGAAGTGCCACAACATGGCTGCTTTCACGGCTTTTCCCTTAGGAGGAACCCTAATACCCGGCTGATTTACCTTCCTAGGGTTACTGTTAGGCTTAGGCCTAGGACTTTTAAAACCAGGAAGCCCTGGGCTCCAGGCACACTGCAGCTGCGAAAGGCATCCCAAGGGGAGCGCAAAAGTGACGCAACTTGGCTGCCACCACTGATATTTCCATGAGACCATCCCGAACCATAGGCTGATTTTCCTTCCTAGGCTTAAGGTTTGAGTTACGCCTAGGGTAAGGGCTCTATTAACCAGAAAGCCCTGAGTTCTAAGAACACAGCAGATGCGAAGGACTAGCCAAGAAGAGCGCAAAAGTACCACAACATGCCTGCCTCCACAGCTTTTTCCTTGGGGACATGCCTAATTCCTGGCTGATTTGCCTTTCTCGTCTTAGGGCTGGGGTTCGGCCTAGGGCTAGGATTTTTAAAATCAGGAAGCCCTGAGTTCCAGGCACACTGGAGCTGTGAAAGGCATCCAAAAGGGAGTGCAAAAGTGCCACAACATGGCTGCTTTCACGGCTTTTTCCTTGGCAAGAAGCCTAACACCAGGCTGATTTGCCTTCCCAGGGTGACTGTTAGGCTTAGGCCTAGGGCTAGGATTTTTAAAACTAGGAAGCCCTTAGCTCCAGGCACACTGCAGCTGTTCAAGGCATCCCAAGGGGAGTACAAAAGTGCAACAACATGGCAGCTTTCACAGCTTTTTCCTTGGCACCATCCCTATACCTAGGCTGATTTATCTGCCTAGGGTTAGGGTTAGGGTTCAGCCTAGGGCTTGGATATCTTTAACCAGGAAGCCCTGAGTTCCAGGCTCACTTCATCTGCCAAAGGCATCCCAAAGGGAGTGCAGAAGTGCCACAACATGGCTGCTTTCACGGCTTTTCCCTTAGGAGGAACCCTAATACCCGGCTGATTTACCTTCCTAGGGTTACTGTTAGGCTTAGGCCTAGGACTTTTAAAACCAGGAAGCCCTGGGCTCCAGGCACACTGCAGCTGCGAAAGGCATCCCAAGGGGAGCGCAAAAGTGACGCAACTTGGCTGCCACCACTGATATTTCCATGAGACCATCCCGAACCATAGGCTGATTTTCCTTCCTAGGCTTAAGGTTTGAGTTACGCCTAGGGTAAGGGCTCTATTAACCAGAAAGCCCTGAGTTCTAAGAACACAGCAGATGCGAAGGACTAGCCAAGAAGAGCGCAAAAGTACCACAACATGCCTGCCTCCACAGCTTTTTCCTTGGGGACATGCCTAATTCCTGGCTGATTTGCCTTTCTCGTCTTAGGGCTGGGGTTCGGCCTAGGGCTAGGATTTTTAAAATCAGGAAGCCCTGAGTTCCCGGCACACTGGAGCTGTGAAAGGCATCCAAAAGGGAGTGCAAAAGTGCCACGACATGGCGGCTTTCACAGCTTTTTCCTTGGCAAGAAGCCTAACACCAGGCTGATTTCCCTTCCCAGGGTGACTGTTAGGCTTAGGCCTAGGGCTAGGATTTTTAAAACTAGGAAGCCCTTAGCTCCAGGCACACTGCAGCTGTTCAAGGCATCCCAAGGGGAGTACAAAAGTGCAACAACATGGCAGCTTTCACAGCTTTTTCCTTGGCACCATCCCTATACCTAGGCTGATTTATCTGCCTAGGGTTAGGGTTAGGGTTCAGCCTAGGGCTTGGATTTCTTTAACCAGGAAGCCCTGAGTTCCAGGCTTACTTCATCTGCCAAAGGCATCCCAAAGGGAGTGCAGAAGTGCCACAACATGGCTGCTTTCACGGCTTTTCCCTTAGGAAGAACCCTAATACCCGGCTGATTTACCTTCCTAGGGTTACTGTTAGGCTTAGGCCTAGGACTTTTAAAACCAGGAAGCCCTGGGCTCCAGGCACACTGCAGCTGCGAAAGGCATCCCAAGGGGAGCGCAAAAGTGACGCAACTTGGCTGCCACCACTGATATTTCCATGAGAGCATCCCGAAGCATAGGCTGATTTTCCTTCCTAGGGTTAAGGTTTGAGTTACGCCTAGGGTAAGGGTTCTATTAACCAGAAAGCCCTGAGTTCCAAGAACACAGCAGCTGCAAAGGACTAGCCAAGAAGAGCGCAAAAGTACCACAACATGCCTGCCTCCACAGCTTTTTCCTTGGGGACATGCCTAATTCCTGGCTGATTTGCCTTTCTCGTCTTAGGGCTGGGGTTCGGCCTAGGGCTAGGATTTTTAAAATCAGGAAGCCCTGAGTTCCAGGCACACTGGAGCTGTGAAAGGCATCCAAAAGGGAGTGCAAAAGTGCCACAACATGGCTGCTTTCACGGCTTTTTCCTTGGCAAGAAGCCTAACACCAGGCTGATTTCCCTTCCCAGGGTTACTGTTAGGCTTAGGCCGAGGGCTAGGATTTTTAAAACTAGGAAGCCCTGGGCTCCAGGCACACTGCAGCTGTTCAAGGCATCCCAAGGGGAGTACAAAAGTGCAACAACATGGCAGCTTTCACAGCTTTTTCCTTGGCACCATCCCTATACTTAGGCTGAATTATCTGCCTAGGATTAGGGTTCAGCGTAGGGCTTGGATTTCTTTAACCAGGAAGCCCTGAGTTCCAGGCTTACTTCATCTGCCAAAGGCATCCCAAAGGGAGTGCAGAAGTGCCACAACATGGCTGCTTTCACGGCTTTTCCCTTAGGAAGAACCCTAATACCCGGCTGATTTACCTTCCTAGGGTTACTGTTAGGCTTAGGCCTAGGACTTTTAAAACCAGGAAGCCCTGGGCTCCAGGCACACTGCAGCTGCGAAAGGCATCCCAAGGGGAGCGCAAAAGTGACGCAACTTGGCTGCCACCACTGATATTTCCATGAGAGCATCCCGAACCATAGGCTGATTTTCCTTCCTAGGCTTAAGGTTTGAGTTACGCCTAGGGTAAGGGTTCTATTAACCAGAAAGCCCTGAGTTCCAAGAACACAGCAGCTGCGAAGGACTAGCCAAGAAGAGTGCAAAAGTACCACAACATGCCTGCCTCCACAGCTTTTTCCTTGGGGACATGCCTAATTCCTGGCTGATTTGCCTTTCTCGTCTTAGGGCTGGGGTTCGGCCTAGGGCTAGGATTTTTAAAATCAGGAAGCCCTGAGTTCCAGGCACACTGGAGCTGTGAAAGGCATCCAAAAGGGAGTGCAAAAGTGCCACAACATGGCTGCTTTCACGGCTTTTTCCTTGGCAAGAAGCCTAACACCAGGCTGATTTACCGTCCCAGGGTTACTGTTAGGCTTAGGCCTAGGGCTAGGATTTTTAAAACTAGGAAGCCCTTAGCTCCAGGCACACTGCAGCTGTTCAAGGCATCCCAAGGGGAGTACAAAAGTGCAACAACATGGCAGCTTTCACAGCTTTTTCCTTGGCACCATCCCTATACCTAGGCTGATTTATCTGCCTAGGGTTAGGGTTAGGGTTCAGCCTAGGGCTTGGATTTCTTTAACCAGGAAGCCCTGAGTTCCAGGCTTACTTCATCTGCCAAAGGCATCCCAAAGGGAGTGCAGAAGTGCCACAACATGGCTGCTTTCACGGCTTTTCCCTTAGGAAGAACCCTAATACCCGGCTGATTTACCTTCCTAGGGTTACTGTTAGGCTTAGGCCTAGGACTTTTAAAACCAGGAAGCCCTGGGCTCCAGGCACACTGCAGCTGCGAAAGGCATCCCAAGGGGAGCGCAAAAGTGACGCAACTTGGCTGCCACCACTGATATTTCCATGAGAGCATCCCGAACCATAGGCTGATTTTCCTTCCTAGGGTTAAGGTTTGAGTTACGCCTAGGGTAAGGGTTCTATTAACCAGAAAGCCCTGAGTTCCAAGAACACAGCAGCTGCGAAGGACTAGCCAAGAAGAGCGCAAAAGTACCACAACATGCCTGCCTCCACAGCTTTTTCCTTGGGGACATGCCTAATTCCTGGCTGATTTGCCTTTCTCGTCTTAGGGCTGGGGTTCGGCCTAGGGCTAGGATTTTTAAAATCAGGAAGCCCTGAGTTCCAGGCACACTGGAGCTGTGAAAGGCATCCAAAAGGGAGTGCAAAAGTGCCACAACATGGCTGCTTTCACGGCTTTTTCCTTGGCAAGAAGCCTAACACCAGGCTGATTTCCCTTCCCAGGGTTACTGTTAGGCTTAGGCCTAGGGCTAGGATTTTTAAAACTAGGAAGCCCTTAGCTCCAGGCACACTGCAGCTGTTCAAGGCATCCCAAGGGGAGTACAAAAGTGCAACAACATGGCAGCTTTCACAGCTTTTTCCTTGGCACCATCCCTATACCTAGGCTGATTTATCTGCCTAGGGTTAGGGTTAGGCTTCAGCCTAGGGCTTGGATTTCTTTAACCAGGAAGCCCTGAGTTCCAGGCTTACGTCATCTGCCAAAGGCATCCCAAAGGGAGTGCAGAAGTGCCACAACATGGCTGCTTTCACGGCTTTTCCCTTAGGAAGAACCCTAATACCCGGCTGATTTACCTTCCTAGGGTTACTGTTAGGCTTAGGCCTAGGACTTTTAAAACCAGGAAGCCCTGGGCTCCAGGCACACTGCAGCTGCGAAAGGCATCCCAAGGGGAGCGCAAAAGTGACGCAACTTGGCTGCCACCACTGATATTTCCATGAGAGCATCCCGAACCATAGGCTGATTTTCCTTCCTAGGGTTAAGGTCTGAGTTATGCCTAGGGTAAGGGTTCTATTAACCAGAAAGCCCTGAGTTCCAAGAACACAGCAGCTGCGAAGGACTAGCCAAGAAGAGCGCAAAAGTACCACAACATGCCTGCCTCCACAGCTTTTTCCTTGGGGACATGCCTAATTCCTGGCTGATTTGCCTTTCTCGTCTTAGGGCTGGGGTTCGGCCTAGGGCTAGGATTTTTAAAATCAGGAAGCCCTGAGTTCCAGGCACACTGGAGCTGTGAAAGGCATCCAAAAGGGAGTGCAAAAGTGCCACAACATGGCTGCTTTCACGGCTTTTTCCTTGGCAAGAAGCCTAACACCAGGCTGATTTGCCTTCCCAGGGTTACTGTTAGGCTTAGGCCTAGGGCTAGGATTTTTAAAACTAGGAAGCCCTTAGCTCCAGGCACACTGCAGCTGTTCAAGGCATCCCAAGGGGAGTACAAAAGTGCAACGACATGGCAGCTTTCACAGCTTTTTCCTTGGCACCATCCCTATACTTAGGCTGAATTATATGCCTAGGGTTAGGGTTCAGCCTAGGGCTTGGATTTCTTTAACCAGGAAGCCCTGAGTTCCAGGCTTACTTCATCTGCCAAAGGCATCCCAAAGGGAGTGCAGAAGTGCCACAACATGGCTGCTTTCACGGCTTTTCCCTTAGGAAGAACCCTAATACCCGGCTGATTTACCTTCCTAGGGTTACTGTTAGGCTTAGGCCTAGGACTTTTAAAACCAGGAAGCCCTGGGCTCCAGGCACACTGCAGCTGCGAAAGGCATCCCAAGGGGAGCGCAAAAGTGACGCAACTTGGCTGCCACCACTGATATTTCCATGAGAGCATCCCGAACCATAGGCTGATTTTCCTTCCTAGGCTTAAGGTTTGAGTTACGCCTAGGGTAAGGGTTCTATTAACCAGAAAGCCCTGAGTTCCAAGAACACAGCAGCTGCAAAGGACTAGCCAAGAAGAGCGCAAAAGTACCACAACATGCCTGCCTCCACAGCTTTTTCCTTGGGGACATGCCTAATTCCTGGCTGATTTGCCTTTCTCGTCTTAGGGCTGGGGTTCGGCCTAGGGCTAGGATTTTTAAAATCAGGAAGCCCTGAGTTCCAGGCACACTGGAGCTGTGAAAGGCATCCAAAAGGGAGTGCAAAAGTGCCACAACATGGCTGCTTTCACGGCTTTTTCCTTGGCAAGAAGCCTAACACCAGGCTGATTTGCCTTCCCAGGGTTACTGTTAGGCTTAGGCCTAGGGCTAGGATTTTTAAAACTAGGAAGCCCTGGGCTCCAGGCACACTGCAGCTGTTCAAGGCATCCCAAGGGGAGTACAAAAGTGCAACAACATGGCAGCTTTCACAGCTTTTTCCTTGGCACCATCCCTATACTTAGGCTGAATTATCTGCCTAGGATTAGGGTTCAGCGTAGGGCTTGGATTTCTTTAACCAGGAAGCCCTGAGTTCCAGGCTTACTTCATCTGCCAAAGGCATCCCAAAGGGAGTGCTGAAGTGCCACAACATGGCTGCTTTCACGGCTTTTCCCTTAGGAAGAACCCTAATACCCGGCTGATTTACCTTCCTAGGGTTACTGTTAGGCTTAGGCCTAGGACTTTTAAAACCAGGAAGCCCTGGGCTCCAGGCACACTGCAGCTGCGAAAGGCATCCCAAGGGGAGCGCAAAAGTGACGCAACTTGGCTACCACCACTGATATTTCCATGAGAGCATCCCGAACCATAGGCTGATTTTCCTTCCTAGGGTTAAGGTTTGAGTTACGCCTAGGGTAAGGGTTCTATTAACCAGAAAGCCCTGAGTTCCAAGAACACAGCAGCTGCGAAGGACTAGCCAAGAAGAGCGCAAAAGTACCACAACATGCCTGCCTCCACAGCTTTTTCCTTGGGGACATGCCTAATTCCTGGCTGATTTGCCTTTCTCGTCTTAGGGCTGGGGTTCGGCCTAGGGCTAGGATTTTTAAAATCAGGAAGCCCTGAGTTCCAGGCACACTGGAGCTGTGAAAGGCATCCAAAAGGGAGTGCAAAAGTGCCACAACATGGCTGCTTTCACGGCTTTTTCCTTGGCAAGAAGCCTAACACCAGGCTGATTTCCCTTCCCAGGGTTACTGTTAGGCTTAGGCCTAGGGCTAGGATTTTTAAAACTAGGAAGCCCTTAGCTCCAGGCACACTGCAGCTGTTCAAGGCATCCCAAGGGGAGTACAAAAGTGCAACAACATGGCAGCTTTCACAGCTTTTTCCTTGGCACCATCCCTATACCTAGGCTGAATTTTCTGCCTAGGGTTAGGGTTCAGCCTAGGGCTTGGATTTCTTTTACCAGGAAGCCCTGAGTTCCAGGCATACTTCATCTGCCAAAGGCATCCCAAAGGGAGTGCAGAAGTGCCACAACATGGCTGCTTTCACGGCTTTTCCCTTAGGAAGAACCCTAATACCTGGCTGATTTACCTTCCGTGGGTTACTGTTAGGCTTAGGCCTAGGACTTTTAAAACCAGGAAGCCCTGGGCTCCAGGCACACTGCAGCTGCGAAAGGCATCCCAAGGGGAGCGCAAAAGTGACGCAACTTGGCTGCCACCACTGATATTTCCATGAGAGCATCCCGAACCATAGGCTGATTTTCCTTCCTAGGGTTAAGGTTTGAGTTACGCCTAGGGTAAGGGCTCTATTAACCAGAAAGCCCTGAGTTCCAAGAACACAGCAGCTGCGAAGGACTAGCCAAGAAGAGCGCAAAAGTACCACAACATGCCTGCCTCCACAGCTTTTTCCTTGGGGACATGCCTAATTCCTGGCTGATTTGCCTTTCTCGTCTTAGGGCTGGGGTTCGGCCTAGGGCTAGGATTTTTAAAATCAGGAAGCCCTGAGTTCCAGGCACACTGGAGCTGTGAAAGGCATCCAAAAGGGAGTGCAAAAGTGCCACAACATGGCTGCTTTCACGACTTTTTCCTTGCAAGAAGCCTAACACCAGGCTGATTTCCCTTCCCAGGGTTACTGTTAGGCTTAGGCCTAGGGCTAGGATTTTTAAAACTAGGAAGCCCTTAGCTCCAGGCACACTGCAGCTGTTCAAGGCATCCCAAGGGGAGTACAAAAGTGCAACAACATGGCAGCTTTCACAGCTTTTTCCTTGGCACCATCCCTATACCTAGGCTGATTTATCTGCCTAGGGTTAGGGTTAGGGTTCAGCCTAGGGCTTGGATTTCTTTAACCAGGAAGCCCTGAGTTCCAGGCTTACTTCATCTGCCAAAGGCATCCCAAAGGGAGTGCAGAAGTGCCACAACATGGCTGCTTTCACGGCTTTTTCCTTAGGAAGAACCCTAATACCCGGCTGATTTACCTTCCTAGGGTTACTGTCAGGCTTAGGCCTAGGACTTTTAAAACCAGGAAGCCCTGGGCTCCAGGCACACTGCAGCTGCGAAAGGCATCCCAAGGGGAGCGCAAAAGTGACGCAACTTGGCTGCCACCACTGATATTTCCATGAGAGCATCCCGAACCATAGGCTGATTTTCCTTCCTAGGCTTAAGGTTTGAGTTACGCCTAGGGTAAGGGTTCTATTAACCAGAAAGCCCTGAGTTCCAAGAACACAGCAGCTGCGAAGGACTAGCCAAGAAGAGCGCAAAAGTACCACAACATGCCTGCCTCCACAGCTTTTTCCTTGGGGACATGCCTAATTCCTGGCTGATTTGCCTTTCTCGTCTTAGGGCTGGGGTTCGGCCTAGGGCTAGGATTTTTAAAATCAGGAAGCCCTGAGTTCCAGGCACACTGGAGCTGTGAAAGGCATCCAAAAGGGAGTGCAAAAGTGCCACAACATGGCTGCTTTCACGGCTTTTTCCTTGGCAAGAAGCCTAACACCAGGCTGATTTGCCTTCCCAGGGTTACTGTTAGGCTTAGGCCTAGGGCTAGGATTTTTAAAACTAGGAAGCCCTGGGCTCCAGACACACTGCAGCTGTTCAAGGCATCCCAAGGGGAGTACAAAAGTGCAACGACATGGCAGCTTTCACAGCTTTTTCCTTGGCACCATCCCTATACTTAGGCTGAATTATATGCCTAGGGTTAGGGTTCAGCCTAGGGCTTGGATTTCTTTAACCAGGAAGCCCTGAGTTCCAGGCTTACTTCATCTGCCAAAGGCATCCCAAAGGGAGTGCAGAAGTGCCACAACATGGCTGCTTTCACGGCTTTTCCCTTAGGAAGAACCCTAATACCCGGCTGATTTACCTTCCTAGGGTTACTGTTAGGCTTAGGCCTAGGACTTTTAAAACCAGGAAGCCCTGGGCTCCAGGCACACTGCAGCTGCGAAAGGCATCCCAAGGGGAGCGCAAAAGTGACGCAACTTGGCTGCCACCACTGATATTTCCATGAGACCATCCCGAACCATAGGCTGATTTTCCTTCCTAGGCTTAAGGTTTGAGTTACGCCTAGGGTAAGGGTTCTATTAACCAGAAAGCCCTGAGTTCCAAGAACACAGCAGCTGCAAAGGACTAGCCAAGAAGAGCGCAAAAGTACCACAACATGCCTGCCTCCACAGCTTTTTCCTTGGGGACATGCCTAATTCCTGGCTGATTTGCCTTTCTCGTCTTAGGGCTGGGGTTCGGCCTAGGGCTAGGATTTTTAAAATCAGGAAGCCCTGAGTTCCATACACACTGGAGCTGTGAAAGGCATCCAAAAGGGAGTGCAAAAGTGCCACAACATGGCTGCTTTCACGGCTTTTTCCTTGGCAAGAAGCCTAACACCAGGCTGATTTCCCTTCCCAGGGTTACTGTTAGGCTTAGGCCTAGGGCTAGGATTTTTAAAACTAGGAAGCCCTTAGCTCCAGGCACACTGCAGCTGTTCAAGGCATCCCAAGGGGAGTACAAAAGTGCAACAACATGGCAGCTTTCACAGCTTTTTCCTTGGCACCATCCCTATACTTAGGCTGAATTATCTGCCTAGGGTTAGGGTTCAGCGTAGGGCTTTGATTTCTTTAACCAGGAAGCCCTGAGTTCCAGGCTTCCTTCATCTGCCAAAGGCATCCCAAAGGGAGTGCAGAAGTGCCACAACATGGCTGCTTTCACGGCTTTTCCCTTAGGAAGAACCCTAATACCCGGCTGATTTACCTTCCTAGGGTTACTGTTAGGCTTAGGCCTAGGACTTTTAAAACCAGGAAGCCCTGGGCTCCAGGCACACTGCAGCTGCGAAAGGCATCCCAAGGGGAGCGCAAAAGTGACGCAACTTGGCTACCACCACTTATATTTCCATGAGAGCATCCCGAACCATAGGCTGATTTTCCTTCCTAGGGTTAAGGTTTGAGTTACGCCTAGGGTAAGGGTTCTATTAACCAGAAAGCCCTGAGTTCCAAGAACACAGCAGCTGCGAAGGACTACCCAAGAAGAGCGCAAAAGTACCACAACATGCCTGCCTCCACAGCTTTTTCCTTGGGGACATGCCTAATTCCTGGCTGATTTGCCTTTCTCGTCTTAGGGCTGGGGTTCGGCCTAGGGCTAGGATTTTTAAAATCAGGAAGCCCTGAGTTCCAGGCACACTGGAGCTGTGAAAGGCATCCAAAAGGGAGTGCAAAAGTGCCACAACATGGCTGCTTTCACGGCTTTTTCCTTGGCAAGAAGCCTAACACCAGGCTGATTTCCCTTCCCAGGGTTACTGTTAGGCTTAGGCCTAGGGCTAGGATTTTTAAAACTAGGAAGCCCTTAGCTCCAGGCACACTGCAGCTGTTCAAGGCATCCCAAGGGGAGTACAAAAGTGCAACAACATGGCAGCTTTCACAGCTTTTTCCTTGGCACCATCCCTATACCTAGGCTGAATTTTCTGCCTAGGGTTAGGGTTCAGCCTAGGGCTTGGATTTCTTTTACCAGGAAGCCCTGAGTTCCAGGCATACTTCATCTGCCAAAGGCATCCCAAAGGGAGTGCAGAAGTGCCACAACATGGCTGCTTTCACGGCTTTTCCCTTAGGAAGAACCCTAATACCCGGCTGATTTACCTTCCTAGGGTTACTGTTAGGCTTAGGCCTAGGACTTTTAAAACCAGGAAGCCCTGGGCTCCAGGCACACTGCAGCTGCGAAAGGCATCCCAAGGGGAGCGCAAAAGTGACGCAACTTGGCTGCCACCACTGATATTTCCATGAGAGCATCCCGAACCATAGGCTGATTTTCCTTCCTAGGGTTAAGGTTTGAGTTACGCCTAGGGTAAGGGCTCTATTAACCAGAAAGCCCTGAGTTCCAAGAACACAGCAGCTGCGAAGGACTACCCAAGAAGAGCGCAAAAGTACCACAACATGCCTGCCTCCACAGCTTTTTCCTTGGGGACATGCCTAATTCCTGGCTGATTTGCCTTTCTCGTCTTAGGGCTGGGGTTCAGCCTAGGGCTTGGATTTCTTTAACCAGGAAGCCCTGAGTTCCAGGCTTACTTCATCTGCCAAAGGCATCCCAAAGGGTGTGCAGAAGTGCCACAACATGGCTGCTTTCACGGCTTTTCCCTTCGGAAGAACCCTAATACCCGGCTGATTTACCTTCCTAGGGTTACTGTTAGGCTTAGGCCTAGGACTTTTAAAACCAGGAAGCCCTGGGCTCCCGGCACACTGCAGCTGCGAAAGGCATCCCAAGGGGTGCGCAAAAGTGATGTAACTTGGCTGCCGCCACTGATATTTCCATGAGAGCATCCCGAAGCATAGGCTGATTTTCCTTCCTAGGGTTAAGGTTTGAGTTACGCCTAGGGTAAGGGTTCTATTAACCAGAAAGCCCTGAGTTCCAAGAACACAGCAGCTGCGAAGGACTAGCCAAGAAGAGCGCAAAAGTACCACAACATGCCTGCCTCCACAGCTTTTTCCTTGGGGACATGCCTAATTCCTGGCTGATTTGCCTTTCTCGTCTTAGGGCTGGGGTTCGGCCTAGGGCAAGGATTTTTAAAATCAGGAAGCCCTGAGTTCCAGGCACACTGGAGCTGTGAAAGGCATCCAAAAGGGAGTGCAAAAGTGCCACAACATGGCTGCTTTCACGGCTTTTTCCTTGGCAAGAAGCCTAACACCAGGCTGATTTGCCTTCCCAGGGTGACTGTTAGGCTTAGGCCTAGGGCTAGGATTTTTAAAACTAGGAAGCCCTTAGCTCCAGGCACACTGCAGCTGTTCAAGGCATCCCAAGGGGAGTACAAAAGTGCAACAACATGGCAGCTTTCACAGCTTTTTCCTTGGCACCATCCCTATACCTAGGCTGATTTATCTGCCTAGGGTTAGGGTTAGGCTTCAGCCTAGGGCTTGGATTTCTTTAACCAGGAAGCCCTGAGTTCCAGGCTTACTTCATCTGCCAAAGGCATCCCAAAGGGAGTGCAGAAGTGCCACAACATGGCTGCTTTCACGGCTTTTCCCTTAGGAAGAACTCTAATTCTTGGCTGATTTACCTTCCTAGGGTTACTGTTAGGCTTAGGCCTAGGACTTTTAAAACCAGGAAGCCCTGGGCTCCAGGCACACTGCAGCTGCGAAAGGCATCCCAAGGGGAGCGCAAAAGTGACGCAACTTGGCTGCCACCACTGATATTTCCATGAGACCATCCCGAACCATAGGCTGATTTTCCTTCCTAGGGTTAAGGTTTGAGTTACGCCTAGGGTAAGGGCTCTATTAACCAGAAAGCCCTGAGTTCCAAGAACACAGCAGCTGCGAAGGACTAGCCAAGAAGAGCGCAAAAGTACCACAACATGCCTGCCTCCACAGCTTTTTCCTTGGGGACATGCCTAATTCCTGGCTGATTTGCCTTTCTCGTCTTAGGGCTGGGGTTCGGCCTAGGGCAAGGATTTTTAAAATCAGGAAGCCCTGAGTTCCAGGCACACTGGAGCTGTGAAAGGCATCCAAAAGGGAGTGCAAAAGTGCCACAACATGGCTGCTTTCACGGCTTTTTCCTTGGCAAGAAGCCTAACACCAGGCTGATTTGCCTTCCCAGGGTGACTGTTAGGCTTAGGCCTAGGGCTAGGATTTTTAAAACTAGGAAGCCCTTAGCTCCAGGCACACTGCAGCTGTTCAAGGCATCCCAAGGGGAGTACAAAAGTGCAACAACATGGCAGCTTTCACAGCTTTTTCCTTGGCACCATCCCTATACCTAGGCTGATTTATCTGCCTAGGGTTAGGGTTAGGGTTCAGCCTAGGGCTTGGATTTCTTTAACCAGGAAGCCCTGAGTTCCAGGCTTACTTCATCTGCCAAAGGCATCCCAAAGGGAGTGCAGAAGTGCCACAACATGGCTGCTTTCACGGCTTTTCCCTTAGGAAGAACCCTAATACCCGGCTGATTTACCTTCCTAGGGTTACTGTTAGGCTTAGGCCTAGGACTTTTAAAACCAGGAAGCCCTGGGCTCCAGGCACACTGCAGCTGCGAAAGGCATCCCAAGGGGAGCGCAAAAGTGACGCAACTTGGCTGCCACCACTGATATTTCCATGAGAGCATCCCGAACCATAGGCTGATTTTCCTTCCTAGGGTTAAGGTTTGAGTTACGCCTAGGGTAAGGGCTCTATTAACCAGAAAGCCCTGAGTTCCAAGAACACAGCAGCTGCGAAGGACTAGCCAAGAAGAGCGCAAAAGTACCACAACATGCCTGCCTCCACAGCTTTTTCCTTGGGGACATGCCTAATTCCTGGCTGATTTGCCTTTCTCGTCTTAGGGTTGGGGTTCGGCCTAGGGCTAGGATTTTTAAAATCAGGAAGCCCTGAGTTCCAGGCACACTGGAGCTGTGAAAGGCATCCAAAAGGGAGTGCAAAAGTGCCACAACATGGCTGCTTTCACGGCTTTTTCCTTGGCAAGAAGCCTAACACCAGGCTGATTTACCTTCCCAGGGTTACTGTAAGGCTTAGGCCTAGGGCTAGGATTTTTAAAACTAGGAAGCCCTTAGCTCCAGGCACACTGCAGCTGTTCAAGGCATCCCAAGGGGAGTACAAAAGTGCAACAACATGGCAGCTTTCACAGCTTTTTCCTTGGCACCATCCCTATACCTAGGCTGATTTATCTGCCTAGGGTTAGGGTTAGGGTTCAGCCTAGGGCTTGGATTTCTTTAACCAGGAAGCCCTGAGTTCCAGGCTTACTTCATCTGCCAAAGGCATCCCAAAGGGAGTGCAGAAGTGCCACAACATGGCTGCTTTCACGGCTTTTCCCTTAGGAAGAACCCTAATACCCGGCTGATTTACCTTCCTAGGGTTACTGTTAGGCTTAGGCCTAGGACTTTTAAAACCAGGAAGCCCTGGGCTCCAGGCACACTGCAGCTGCGAAAGGCATCCCAAGGGGAGCGCAAAAGTGACGCAACTTGGCTGCCACCACTGATATTTCCATGAGAGCATCCCGAACCATAGGCTGATTTTCCTTCCTAGGGTTAAGGTTTGAGTTACGCCTAGGGTAAGGGCTCTATTAACCAGAAAGCCCTGAGTTCCAAGAACACAGCAGCTGCGAAGGACTAGCCAAGAAGAGCGCAAAAGTACCACAACATGCCTGCCTCCACAGCTTTTTCCTTGGGGACATGCCTAATTCCTGGCTGATTTGCCTTTCTCGTCTTAGGGCTGGGGTTCAGCCTAGGGCTTGGATTTCTTTAACCAGGAAGCCCTGAGTTCCAGGCTTACTTCATCTGCCAAAGGCATCCCAAAGGGTGTGCAGAAGTGCCACAACATGGCTGCTTTCAAGGCTTTTCCCTTAGGAAGAACCCTAATACCCGGCTGATTTACCTTCCTAGGGTTACTGTTAGGCTTAGGCCTAGGACTTTTAAAACCAGGAAGCCCTGGGCTCCCGGCACACTGCAGCTGCGAAAGGCATCCCAAGGGGTGCGCAAAAGTGATGTAACTTGGCTGCCGCCACTGATATTTCCATGAGAGCATCCCGAAGCATAGGCTGATTTTCCTTCCTAGGCTTAAGGTTTGAGTTACGCCTAGGGTAAGGGTTCTATTAACCAGAAAGCCCTGAGTTCCAAGAACACAGCAGCTGCGAAGGACTAGCCAAGAAGAGCGCAAAAGTACCACAACATGCCTGCCTCCACAGCTTTTTCCTTGGGGACATGCCTAATTCCTGGCTGATTTGCCTTTCTCGTCTTAGGGCTGGGGTTCGGCCTAGGGCAAGGATTTTTAAAATCAGGAAGCCCTGAGTTCCAGGCACACTGGAGCTGTGAAAGGCATCCAAAAGGGAGTGCAAAAGTGCCACAACATGGCTGCTTTCACGGCTTTTTCCTTGGCAAGAAGCCTAACACCAGGCTGATTTGCCTTCCCAGGGTGACTGTTAGGCTTAGGCCTAGGGCTAGGATTTTTAAAACTAGGAAGCCCTTAGCTCCAGGCACACTGCAGCTGTTCAAGGCATCCCAAGGGGAGTACAAAAGTGCAACAACATGGCAGCTTTCACAGCTTTTTCCTTGGCACCATCCCTATACCTAGGCTGATTTATCTGCCTAGGGTTAGGGTTAGGGTTCAGCCTAGGGCTTGGATTTCTTTAACCAGGAAGCCCTGAGTTCCAGGCTTACTTCATCTGCCAAAGGCATCCCAAAGGGAGTGCAGAAGTGCCACAACATGGCTGCTTTCACGGCTTTTCCCTTAGGAAGAACCCTAATACCCGGCTGATTTACCTTCCTAGGGTTACTGTTAGGCTTAGGCCTAGGACTTTTAAAACCAGGAAGCCCTGGGCTCCAGGCACACTGCAGCTGCGAAAGGCATCCCAAGGGGAGCGCAAAAGTGACGCAACTTGGCTGCCACCACTGATATTTCCATGAGACCATCCCGAACCATAGGCTGATTTTCCTTCCTAGGGTTAAGGTTTGAGTTACGCCTAGGGTAAGGGCTCTATTAACCAGAAAGCCCTGAGTTCCAAGAACACAGCAGCTGCGAAGGACTAGCCAAGAAGAGCGCAAAAGTACCACAACATGCCTGCCTCCACAGCTTTTTCCTTGGGGACATGCCTAATTCCTGGCTGATTTGCCTTTCTCGTCTTAGGGCTGGGGTTCGGCCTAGGGCTAGGATTTTTAAAATCAGGAAGCCCTGAGTTCCAGGCACACTGGAGCTGTGAAAGGCATCCAAAAGGGAGTGCAAAAGTGCCACAACATGGCTGCTTTCACGGCTTTTTCCTTGGCAAGAAGCCTAACACCAGGCTGATTTACCTTCCCAGGGTTACTGTAAGGCTTAGGCCTAGGGCTAGGATTTTTAAAACTAGGAAGCCCTTAGCTCCAGGCACACTGCAGCTGTTCAAGGCATCCCAAGGGGAGTACAAAAGTGCAACAACATGGCAGCTTTCACAGCTTTTTCCTTGGCACCATCCCTATACCTAGGCTGATTTATCTGCCTAGGGTTAGGGTTAGGGTTCAGCCTAGGGCTTGGATTTCTTTAACCAGGAAGCCCTGAGTTCCAGGCTTACTTCATCTGCCAAAGGCATCCCAAAGGGAGTGCAGAAGTGCCACAACATGGCTGCTTTCACGGCTTTTCCCTTAGGAAGAACCCTAATACCCGGCTGATTTACCTTCCTAGGGTTACTGTTAGGCTTAGGCCTAGGACTTTTAAAACCAGGAAGCCCTGGGCTCCAGGCACACTGCAGCTGCGAAAGGCATCCCAAGGGGAGCGCAAAAGTGACGCAACTTGGCTGCCACCACTGATATTTCCATGAGAGCATCCCGAACCATAGGCTGATTTTCCTTCCTAGGGTTAAGGTTTGAGTTACGCCTAGGGTAAGGGCTCTATTAACCAGAAAGCCCTGAGTTCCAAGAACACAGCAGCTGCGAAGGACTACCCAAGAAGAGCGCAAAAGTACCACAACATGCCTGCCTCCACAGCTTTTTCCTTGGGGACATGCCTAATTCCTGGCTGATTTGCCTTTCTCGTCTTAGGGCTGGGGTTCAGCCTAGGGCTTGGATTTCTTTAACCAGGAAGCCCTGAGTTCCAGGCTTACTTCATCTGCCAAAGGCATCCCAAAGGGTGTGCAGAAGTGCCACAACATGGCTGCTTTCAAGGCTTTTCCCTTAGGAAGAACCCTAATACCCGGCTGATTTACCTTCCTAGGGTTACTGTTAGGCTTAGGCCTAGGACTTTTAAAACCAGGAAGCCCTGGGCTCCCGGCACACTGCAGCTGCGAAAGGCATCCCAAGGGGTGCGCAAAAGTGATGTAACTTGGCTGCCGCCACTGATATTTCCATGAGAGCATCCCGAAGCATAGGCTGATTTTCCTTCCTAGGCTTAAGGTTTGAGTTACGCCTAGGGTAAGGGTTCTATTAACCAGAAAGCCCTGAGTTCCAAGAACACAGCAGCTGCGAAGGACTAGCCAAGAAGAGCGCAAAAGTACCACAACATGCCTGCCTCCACAGCTTTTTCCTTGGGGACATGCCTAATTCCTGGCTGATTTGCCTTTCTCGTCTTAGGGCTGGGGTTCGGCCTAGGGCAAGGATTTTTAAAATCAGGAAGCCCTGAGTTCCAGGCACACTGGAGCTGTGAAAGGCATCCAAAAGGGAGTGCAAAAGTGCCACAACATGGCTGCTTTCACGGCTTTTTCCTTGGCAAGAAGCCTAACACCAGGCTGATTTGCCTTCCCAGGGTTACTGTTAGGCTTAGGCCTAGGGCTAGGATTTTTAAAACTAGGAAGCCCTTAGCTCCAGGCACACTGCAGCTGTTCAAGGCATCCCAAGGGGAGTACAAAAGTGCAACAACATGGCAGCTTTCACAGCTTTTTCCTTGGCACCATCCCTATACCTAGGCTGATTTATCTGCCTAGGGTTAGGGTTAGGGTTCAGCCTAGGGCTTGGATTTCTTTAACCAGGAAGCCCTGAGTTCCAGGCTTACTTCATCTGCCAAAGGCATCCCAAAGGGAGTGCAGAAGTGCCACAACATGGCTGCTTTCACGGCTTTTCCCTTAGGAAGAACCCTAATACCCGGCTGATTTACCTTCCTAGGGTTACTGTTAGGCTTAGGCCTAGGACTTTTAAAACCAGGAAGCCCTGGGCTCCAGGCACACTGCAGCTGCGAAAGGCATCCCAAGGGGAGCGCAAAAGTGACGCAACTTGGCTGCCACCACTGATATTTCCATGAGAGCATCCCGAACCATAGGCTGATTTTCCTTCCTAGGGTTAAGGTTTGAGTTACGCCTAGGGTAAGGGTTCTATTAACCAGAAAGCCCTGAGTTCCAAGAACACAGCAGCTGCGAAGGACTAGCCAAGAAGAGCGCAAAAGTAGCACAACATGCCTGCCTCCACAGCTTTTTCCTTGGGGACATGCCTAATTCCTGGCTGATTTGCCTTTCTCGTCTTAGGGTTGGGGTTCGGCCTAGGGCTAGGATTTTTAAAATCAGGAAGCCCTGAGTTCCAGGCACACTGGAGCTGTGAAAGGCATCCAAAAGGGAGTGCAAAAGTGCCACAACATGGCTGCTTTCACGGCTTTTTCCTTGGCAAGAAGCCTAACACCAGGCTGATTTACCTTCCCAGGGTTACTGTTAGGCTTAGGCCTAGGGCTAGGATTTTTAAAACTAGGAAGCCCTTAGCTCCAGGCACACTGCAGCTGTTCAAGGCATCCCAAGGGGAGTACAAAAGTGCAACAACATGGCAGCTTTCACAGCTTTTTCCTTGGCACCATCCCTATACCTAGGCTGATTTATCTGCCTAGGGTTAGGGTTAGGGTTCAGCCTAGGGCTTGGATTTCTTTAACCAGGAAGCCCTGAGTTCCAGGCTTACTTCATCTGCCAAAGGCATCCCAAAGGGAGTGCAGAAGTGCCACAACATGGCTGCTTTCACGGCTTTTCCCTTAGGAAGAACCCTAATACCCGGCTGATTTACCTTCCTAGGGTTACTGTTAGGCTTAGGCCTAGGACTTTTAAAACCAGGAAGCCCTGGGCTCCAGGCACACTGCAGCTGCGAAAGGCATCCCAAGGGGAGCGCAAAAGTGACGCAACTTGGCTGCCACCACTGATATTTCCATGAGACCATCCCGAACCATAGGCTGATTTTCCTTCCTAGGCTTAAGGTTTGAGTTACGCCTAGGGTAAGGGTTCTAATAACCAGAAAGCCCTGAGTTCTAAGAACACAGCAGCTGCGAAGGACTACCCAAGAAGAGCGCAAAAGTACCACAACATGCCTGCCTCCACAGCTTTTTCCTTGGGGACATGCCTAATTCCTGGCTGATTTGCCTTTCTCGTCTTAGGGCTGGGGTTCGGCCTAGGGCTAGGATTTTTAAAATCAGGAAGCCCTGAGTTCCAGGCACACTGGAGCTGTGAAAGGCATCCAAAAGGGAGTGCAAAAGTGCCACAACATGGCTGCTTTCACGGCTTTTTCCTTGGCAAGAAGCCTAACACCAGGCTGATTTGCCTTCCCAGGGTTACTGTTAGGCTTAGGCCTAGGGCTAGGATTTTTAAAACTAGGAAGCCCTTAGCTCCAGGCACACTGCAGCTGTTCAAGGCATCCCAAGGGGAGTACAAAAGTGCAACAACATGGCAGCTTTCACAGCTTTTTCCTTGGCACCATCCCTATACCTAGGCTGATTTATCTGCCTAGGGTTAGGGTTAGGGTTCAGCCTAGGGCTTGGATTTCTTTAACCAGGAAGCCCTGAGTTCCAGGCTTACTTCATCTGCCAAAGGCATCCCAAAGGGAGTGCAGAAGTGCCACAACATGGCTGCTTTCACGGCTTTTCCCTTAGGAAGAACCCTAATACCCGGCTGATTTACCTTCCTAGGGTTACTGTTAGGCTTAGGCCTAGGACTTTTAAAACCAGGAAGCCCTGGGCTCCAGGCACACTGCAGCTGCGAAAGGCATCCCAAGGGGAGCGCAAAAGTGACGCAACTTGGCTGCCACCACTGATATTTCCATGAGAGCATCCCGAACCATAGGCTGATTTTCCTTCCTAGGCTTAAGGTTTGAGTTACGCCTAGGGTAAGGGTTCTATTAACCAGAAAGCCCTGAGTTCCAAGAACACAGCAGCTGCGAAGGACTACCCAAGAAGAGCGCAAAAGTACCACAACATGCCTGCCTCCACAGCTTTTTCCTTGGGGACATGCCTAATTCCTGGCTGATTTGCCTTTCTCGTCTTAGGGCTGGGGTTCGGCACAGGGCTAGGATTTTTAAAATCAGGAAGCCCTGAGTTCCAGGCACACTGGAGCTGTGAAAGGCATCCAAAAGGGAGTGCAAAAGTGCCACAACATGGCTGCTTTCACGGCTTTTTCCTTGGCAAGAAGCCTAACACCAGGCTGATTTCCCTTCCCAGGGTTACTGTTAGGCTTAGGCCTAGGGCTAGGATTTTTAAAACTAGGAAGCCCTTAGCTCCAGGCACACTGCAGCTGTTCAAGGCATCCCAAGGGGAGTACAAAAGTGCAACAACATGGCAGCTTTCACAGCTTTTTCCTTGGCACCATCCCTATACCTAGGCTGATTTATCTGCCTAGGGTTAGGGTTAGGGTTCAGCCTAGGGCTTGGATTTCTTTAACCAGGAAGCCCTGAGTTCCAGGCTTACTTCATCTGCCAAAGGCATCCCAAAGGGTGTGCAGAAGTGCCACAACATGGCTGCTTTCACGGCTTTTCCCTTAGGAAGAACCCTAATACCCGGCTGATTTACCTTCCTAGGGTTACTGTTAGGCTTAGGCCTAGGACTTTTAAAACCAGGAAGCCCTGGGCTCCCGGCACACTGCAGCTGCGAAAGGCATCCCAAGGGGTGTGCAAAAGTGATGTAACTTGGCTGCCACCACTGATATTTCCATGAGAGCATCCCGAACCATAGGCTGATTTTCCTTCCTAGGGTTAGGGTTTGAGTTACGCCTAGGGTAAGGGTTCTATTAACCAGAAAGCCCTGAGTTCCAAGAACACAGCAGCTGCGAAGGACTACCCAAGAAGAGCGCAAAAGTACCACAACATGCCTGCCTCCACAGCTTTTTCCTTGGGGACATGCCTAATTCCTGGCTGATTTGCCTTTCTCGTCTTAGGGCTGGGGTTCGGCCTAGGGCTAGGATTTTTAAAATCAGGAAGCCCTGAGTTCCAGGCACACTGGAGCTGTGAAAGGCATCCAAAAGGGAGTGCAAAAGTGCCACAACATGACTGCTTTCATGGCTTTTTCCTTGGCAAGAAGCCTAACACCAGGCTGATTTCCCTTCCCAGGGTTACTGTTAGGCTTAGGCCTAGGGCTAGGATTTTTAAAACTAGGAAGCCCTTAGCTCCAGGCACACTGCAGCTGTTCAAGGCATCCCAAAGGGAGTACAAAAGTGCAACAACATGGCAGCTTTCACAGCTTTTTCCTTGGCACCATCCCTATACCTAGGCTGATTTATCTGCCTAGGGTTAGGGTTAGGATTCAGCCTAGGGCTTGGATTTCTTTAACCAGGAAGCCCTGAGTTCCAGGCTTACTTCATCTGCCAAAGGCATCCCAAAGGGTGTGCAGAAGTGCCACAACATGGCTGCTTTCACGGCTTTTGCCTTAGGAAGAACCCTAATACCCGGCTGATTTACCTTCCTAGGGTTACTGTTAGGCTTAGGCCTAGGACTTTTAAAACCAGGAAGCCCTGGGCTCCAGGCACACTGCAGCTGCGAAAGGCATCCCAAGGGGAGCGCAAAAGTGACGCAACTTGGCTGCCACCACTGATATTTCCATGAGAGCATCCCGAACCATAGGCTGATTTTCCTTCCTAGGCTTAAGGTTTGAGTTACGCCTAGGGTAAGGGTTCTATTAACCAGAAAGCCCTGAGTTCCAAGAACACAGCAGCTGCGAAGGACTAGCCAAGAAGAGCGCAAAAGTACCACAACATGCCTGCCTCCACAGCTTTTTCCTTGGGGACATGCCTAATTCCTGGCTGATTTGCCTTTCTCGTCTTAGGGCTGGGGTTCGGCCTAGGGCTAGGATTTTTAAAATCAGGAAGCCCTGAGTTCCAGGCACACTGGAGCTGTGAAAGGCATCCAAAAGGGAGTGCAAAAGTGCCACAACATGGCTGCTTTCACGGCTTTTTCCTTGGCAAGAAGCCTAACACCAGGCTGATTTGCCTTCCCAGGGTTACTGTTAGGCTTAGGCCTAGGGCTAGGATTTTTAAAACTAGGAAGCCCTTAGCTCCAGGCACACTGCAGCTGTTCAAGGCATCCCAAGGGGAGTAAAAAAGTTCAACAACATGGCAGCTTTCACAGCTTTTTCCTTGGCACCATCCCTATACCTAGGCTGATTTATCTGCCTAGGGTTAGGGTTAGGGTTCAGCCTAGGGCTTGGATATCTTTAACCAGGAAGCCCTGAGTTCCAGGCTTACTTCATCTGCCAAAGGCATCCCAAAGGGAGTGCAGAAGTGCCACAACATGGCTGCTTTCACGGCTTTTCCCTTAGGAGGAACCCTAATACCCGGCTGATTTACCTTCCTAGGGTTACTGTTAGGCTTAGGCCTAGGACTTTTAAAACCAGGAAGCCCTGGGCTCCAGGCACACTGCAGCTGCGAAAGGCATCCCAAGGGGAGCGCAAAAGTGACGCAACTTGGCTGCCACCACTGATATTTCCATGAGACCATCCCGAACCATAGGCTGATTTTCCTTCCTAGGCTTAAGGTTTGAGTTACGCCTAGGGTAAGGGCTCTATTAACCAGAAAGCCCTGAGTTCTAAGAACACAGCAGATGCGAAGGACTAGCCAAGAAGAGCGCAAAAGTACCACAACATGCCTGCCTCCACAGCTTTTTCCTTGGGGACATGCCTAATTCCTGGCTGATTTGCCTTTCTCGTCTTAGGGCTGGGGTTCGGCACAGGGCTAGGATTTTTAAAATCAGGAAGCCCTGAGTTCCAGGCACACTGGAGCTGTGAAAGGCATCCAAAAGGGAGTGCAAAAGTGCCACAACATGGCTGCTTTCACGGCTTTTTCCTTGGCAAGAAGCCTAACACCAGGCTGATTTCCCTTCCCAGGGTTACTGTTAGGCTTAGGCCTAGGGCTAGGATTTTTAAAACTAGGAAGCCCTTAGCTCCAGGCACACTGCAGCTGTTCAAGGCATCCCAAGGGGAGTACAAAAGTGCAACAACATGGCAGCTTTCACAGCTTTTTCCTTGGCACCATCCCTATACCTAGGCTGATTTATCTGCCTAGGGTTAGGGTTAGGGTTCAGCCTAGGGCTTGGATTTCTTTAACCAGGAAGCCCTGAGTTCCAGGCTTACTTCATCTGCCAAAGGCATCCCAAAGGGTGTGCAGAAGTGCCACAACATGGCTGCTTTCACGGCTTTTCCCTTAGGAAGAACCCTAATACCCGGCTGATTTACCTTCCTAGGGTTACTGTTAGGCTTAGGCCTAGGACTTTTAAAACCAGGAAGCCCTGGGCTCCCGGCACACTGCAGCTGCGAAAGGCATCCCAAGGGGTGTGCAAAAGTGATGTAACTTGGCTGCCACCACTGATATTTCCATGAGAGCATCCCGAACCATAGGCTGATTTTCCTTCCTAGGGTTAGGGTTTGAGTTACGCCTAGGGTAAGGGTTCTATTAACCAGAAAGCCCTGAGTTCCAAGAACACAGCAGCTGCGAAGGACTACCCAAGAAGAGCGCAAAAGTACCACAACATGCCTGCCTCCACAGCTTTTTCCTTGGGGACATGCCTAATTCCTGGCTGATTTGCCTTTCTCGTCTTAGGGCTGGGGTTCGGCCTAGGGCTAGGATTTTTAAAATCAGGAAGCCCTGAGTTCCAGGCACACTGGAGCTGTGAAAGGCATCCAAAAGGGAGTGCAAAAGTGCCACAACATGACTGCTTTCATGGCTTTTTCCTTGGCAAGAAGCCTAACACCAGGCTGATTTCCCTTCCCAGGGTTACTGTTAGGCTTAGGCCTAGGGCTAGGATTTTTAAAACTAGGAAGCCCTTAGCTCCAGGCACACTGCAGCTGTTCAAGGCATCCCAAAGGGAGTACAAAAGTGCAACAACATGGCAGCTTTCACAGCTTTTTCCTTGGCACCATCCCTATACCTAGGCTGATTTATCTGCCTAGGGTTAGGGTTAGGATTCAGCCTAGGGCTTGGATTTCTTTAACCAGGAAGCCCTGAGTTCCAGGCTTACTTCATCTGCCAAAGGCATCCCAAAGGGTGTGCAGAAGTGCCACAACATGGCTGCTTTCACGGCTTTTGCCTTAGGAAGAACCCTAATACCCGGCTGATTTACCTTCCTAGGGTTACTGTTAGGCTTAGGCCTAGGACTTTTAAAACCAGGAAGCCCTGGGCTCCAGGCACACTGCAGCTGCGAAAGGCATCCCAAGGGGAGCGCAAAAGTGACGCAACTTGGCTGCCACCACTGATATTTCCATGAGAGCATCCCGAACCATAGGCTGATTTTCCTTCCTAGGCTTAAGGTTTGAGTTACGCCTAGGGTAAGGGTTCTATTAACCAGAAAGCCCTGAGTTCCAAGAACACAGCAGCTGCGAAGGACTAGCCAAGAAGAGCGCAAAAGTACCACAACATGCCTGCCTCCACAGCTTTTTCCTTGGGGACATGCCTAATTCCTGGCTGATTTGCCTTTCTCGTCTTAGGGCTGGGGTTCGGCCTAGGGCTAGGATTTTTAAAATCAGGAAGCCCTGAGTTCCAGGCACACTGGAGCTGTGAAAGGCATCCAAAAGGGAGTGCAAAAGTGCCACAACATGGCTGCTTTCACGGCTTTTTCCTTGGCAAGAAGCCTAACACCAGGCTGATTTGCCTTCCCAGGGTTACTGTTAGGCTTAGGCCTAGGGCTAGGATTTTTAAAACTAGGAAGCCCTTAGCTCCAGGCACACTGCAGCTGTTCAAGGCATCCCAAGGGGAGTAAAAAAGTTCAACAACATGGCAGCTTTCACAGCTTTTTCCTTGGCACCATCCCTATACCTAGGCTGATTTATCTGCCTAGGGTTAGGGTTAGGGTTCAGCCTAGGGCTTGGATATCTTTAACCAGGAAGCCCTGAGTTCCAGGCTTACTTCATCTGCCAAAGGCATCCCAAAGGGAGTGCAGAAGTGCCACAACATGGCTGCTTTCACGGCTTTTCCCTTAGGAGGAACCCTAATACCCGGCTGATTTACCTTCCTAGGGTTACTGTTAGGCTTAGGCCTAGGACTTTTAAAACCAGGAAGCCCTGGGCTCCAGGCACACTGCAGCTGCGAAAGGCATCCCAAGGGGAGCGCAAAAGTGACGCAACTTGGCTGCCACCACTGATATTTCCATGAGACCATCCCGAACCATAGGCTGATTTTCCTTCCTAGGCTTAAGGTTTGAGTTACGCCTAGGGTAAGGGCTCTATTAACCAGAAAGCCCTGAGTTCTAAGAACACAGCAGATGCGAAGGACTAGCCAAGAAGAGCGCAAAAGTACCACAACATGCCTGCCTCCACAGCTTTTTCCTTGGGGACATGCCTAATTCCTGGCTGATTTGCCTTTCTTGTCTTAGGGCTGGGGTTCGGCCTAGGGCTAGGATTTTTAAAATCAGGAAGCCCTGAGTTCCAGGCACACTGGAGCTGTGAAAGGCATCCAAAAGGGAGTGCAAAAGTGCCACAACATGGCTGCTTTCACGGCTTTTTCCTTGGCAAGAAGCCTAACACCAGGCTGATTTCCCTTCCCAGGGTTACTGTTAGGCTTAGGCCTAGGGCTAGGATTTTTAAAACTAGGAAGCCCTTAGCTCCAGGCACACTGCAGCTGTTCAAGGCATCCCAAGGGGAGTACAAAAGTGCAACAACATGGCAGCTTTCACAGCTTTTTCCTTGGCACCATCCCTATACCTAGGCTGATTTATCTGCCTAGGGTTAGGGTTAGGGTTCAGCCTAGGGCTTGGATTTCTTTAACCAGGAAGCCCTGAGTTCCAGGCTTACTTCATCTGCCAAAGGCATCCCAAAGGGTGTGCAGAAGTGCCACAACATGGCTGCTTTCACGGCTTTTCCCTTAGGAAGAACCCTAATACCCGGCTGATTTACCTTCCTAGGGTTACTGTTAGGCTTAGGCCTAGGACTTTTAAAACCAGGAAGCCCTGGGCTCCCGGCACACTGCAGCTGCGAAAGGCATCCCAAGGGGTGTGCAAAAGTGATGTAACTTGGCTGCCACCACTGATATTTCCATGAGAGCATCCCGAACCATAGGCTGATTTTCCTTCCTAGGGTTAGGGTTTGAGTTACGCCTAGGGTAAGGGTTCTATTAACCAGAAAGCCCTGAGTTCCAAGAACACAGCAGCTGCGAAGGACTACCCAAGAAGAGCGCAAAAGTACCACAACATGCCTGCCTCCACAGCTTTTTCCTTGGGGACATGCCTAATTCCTGGCTGATTTGCCTTTCTCGTCTTAGGGCTGGGGTTCGGCCTAGGGCTAGGATTTTTAAAATCAGGAAGCCCTGAGTTCCAGGCACACTGGAGCTGTGAAAGGCATCCAAAAGGGAGTGCAAAAGTGCCACAACATGACTGCTTTCATGGCTTTTTCCTTGGCAAGAAGCCTAACACCAGGCTGATTTCCCTTCCCAGGGTTACTGTTAGGCTTAGGCCTAGGGCTAGGATTTTTAAAACTAGGAAGCCCTTAGCTCCAGGCACACTGCAGCTGTTCAAGGCATCCCAAAGGGAGTACAAAAGTGCAACAACATGGCAGCTTTCACAGCTTTTTCCTTGGCACCATCCCTATACCTAGGCTGATTTATCTGCCTAGGGTTAGGGTTAGGATTCAGCCTAGGGCTTGGATTTCTTTAACCAGGAAGCCCTGAGTTCCAGGCTTACTTCATCTGCCAAAGGCATCCCAAAGGGTGTGCAGAAGTGCCACAACATGGCTGCTTTCACGGCTTTTGCCTTAGGAAGAACCCTAATACCCGGCTGATTTACCTTCCTAGGGTTACTGTTAGGCTTAGGCCTAGGACTTTTAAAACCAGGAAGCCCTGGGCTCCAGGCACACTGCAGCTGCGAAAGGCATCCCAAGGGGAGCGCAAAAGTGACGCAACTTGGCTGCCACCACTGATATTTCCATGAGAGCATCCCGAACCATAGGCTGATTTTCCTTCCTAGGCTTAAGGTTTGAGTTACGCCTAGGGTAAGGGTTCTATTAACCAGAAAGCCCTGAGTTCCAAGAACACAGCAGCTGCGAAGGACTAGCCAAGAAGAGCGCAAAAGTACCACAACATGCCTGCCTCCACAGCTTTTTCCTTGGGGACATGCCTAATTCCTGGCTGATTTGCCTTTCTCGTCTTAGGGCTGGGGTTCGGCCTAGGGCTAGGATTTTTAAAATCAGGAAGCCCTGAGTTCCAGGCACACTGGAGCTGTGAAAGGCATCCAAAAGGGAGTGCAAAAGTGCCACAACATGGCTGCTTTCACGGCTTTTTCCTTGGCAAGAAGCCTAACACCAGGCTGATTTGCCTTCCCAGGGTTACTGTTAGGCTTAGGCCTAGGGCTAGGATTTTTAAAACTAGGAAGCCCTTAGCTCCAGGCACACTGCAGCTGTTCAAGGCATCCCAAGGGGAGTAAAAAAGTTCAACAACATGGCAGCTTTCACAGCTTTTTCCTTGGCACCATCCCTATACCTAGGCTGATTTATCTGCCTAGGGTTAGGGTTAGGGTTCAGCCTAGGGCTTGGATATCTTTAACCAGGAAGCCCTGAGTTCCAGGCTTACTTCATCTGCCAAAGGCATCCCAAAGGGAGTGCAGAAGTGCCACAACATGGCTGCTTTCACGGCTTTTCCCTTAGGAGGAACCCTAATACCCGGCTGATTTACCTTCCTAGGGTTACTGTTAGGCTTAGGCCTAGGACTTTTAAAACCAGGAAGCCCTGGGCTCCAGGCACACTGCAGCTGCGAAAGGCATCCCAAGGGGAGCGCAAAAGTGACGCAACTTGGCTGCCACCACTGATATTTCCATGAGACCATCCCGAACCATAGGCTGATTTTCCTTCCTAGGCTTAAGGTTTGAGTTACGCCTAGGGTAAGGGCTCTATTAACCAGAAAGCCCTGAGTTCTAAGAACACAGCAGATGCGAAGGACTAGCCAAGAAGAGCGCAAAAGTACCACAACATGCCTGCCTCCACAGCTTTTTCCTTGGGGACATGCCTAATTCCTGGCTGATTTGCCTTTCTTGTCTTAGGGCTGGGGTTCGGCCTAGGGCTAGGATTTTTAAAATCAGGAAGCCCTGAGTTCCAGGCACACTGGAGCTGTGAAAGGCATCCAAAAGGGAGTGCAAAAGTGCCACAACATGGCTGCTTTCACGGCTTTTTCCTTGGCAAGAAGCCTAACACCAGGCTGATTTGCCTTCCCAGGGTGACTGTTAGGCTTAGGCCTAGGGCTAGGATTTTTAAAACTAGGAAGCCCTTAGCTCCAGGCACACTGCAGCTGTTCAAGGCATCCCAAGGGGAGTACAAAAGTTCAACAACATGGCAGCTTTCACAGCTTTTTCCTTGGCACCATCCCTATACCTAGGCTGATTTATCTGCCTAGGGTTAGGGTTAGGGTTCAGCCTAGGGCTTGGATATCTTTAACCAGGAAGCCCTGAGTTCCAGGCTTACTTCATCTGCCAAAGGCATCCCAAAGGGAGTGCAGAAGTGCCACAACATGGCTGCTTTCACGGCTTTTCCCTTAGGAGGAACCCTAATACCCGGCTGATTTACCTTCCTAGGGTTACTGTTAGGCTTAGGCCTAGGACTTTTAAAACCAGGAAGCCCTGGGCTCCAGGCACACTGCAGCTGCGAAAGGCATCCCAAGGGGAGCGCAAAAGTGACGCAACTTGGCTGCCACCACTGATATTTCCATGAGACCATCCCGAACCATAGGCTGATTTTCCTTCCTAGGCTTAAGGTTTGAGTTACGCCTAGGGTAAGGGCTCTATTAACCAGAAAGCCCTGAGTTCTAAGAACACAGCAGATGCGAAGGACTAGCCAAGAAGAGCGCAAAAGTACCACAACATGCCTGCCTCCACAGCTTTTTCCTTGGGGACATGCCTAATTCCTGGCTGATTTGCCTTTCTCGTCTTAGGGCTGGGGTTCGGCCTAGGGCTAGGATTTTTAAAATCAGGAAGCCCTGAGTTCCAGGCACACTGGAGCTGTGAAAGGCATCCAAAAGGGAGTGCAAAAGTGCCACAACATGGCTGCTTTCACGGCTTTTTCCTTGGCAAGAAGCCTAACACCAGGCTGATTTCCCTTCCCAGGGTTACTGTTAGGCTTAGGCCGAGGGCTAGGATTTTTAAAACTAGGAAGCCCTGGGCTCCAGGCACACTGCAGCTGTTCAAGGCATCCCAAGGGGAGTACAAAAGTGCAACAACATGGCAGCTTTCACAGCTTTTTCCTTGGCACCATCCCTATACTTAGGCTGAATTATCTGCCTAGGATTAGGGTTCAGCGTAGGGCTTGGATTTCTTTAACCAGGAAGCCCTGAGTTCCAGGCTTACTTCATCTGCCAAAGGCATCCCAAAGGGAGTGCAGAAGTGCCACAACATGGCTGCTTTCACGGCTTTTCCCTTAGGAAGAACCCTAATACCCGGCTGATTTACCTTCCTAGGGTTACTGTTAGGCTTAGGCCTAGGACTTTTAAAACCAGGAAGCCCTGGGCTCCAGGCACACTGCAGCTGCGAAAGGCATCCCAAGGGGAGCGCAAAAGTGACGCAACTTGGCTGCCACCACTGATATTTCCATGAGAGCATCCCGAACCATAGGCTGATTTTCCTTCCTAGGCTTAAGGTTTGAGTTACGCCTAGGGTAAGGGTTCTATTAACCAGAAAGCCCTGAGTTCCAAGAACACAGCAGCTGCGAAGGACTAGCCAAGAAGAGTGCAAAAGTACCACAACATGCCTGCCTCCACAGCTTTTTCCTTGGGGACATGCCTAATTCCTGGCTGATTTGCCTTTCTCGTCTTAGGGCTGGGGTTCGGCCTAGGGCTAGGATTTTTAAAATCAGGAAGCCCTGAGTTCCAGGCACACTGGAGCTGTGAAAGGCATCCAAAAGGGAGTGCAAAAGTGCCACAACATGGCTGCTTTCACGGCTTTTTCCTTGGCAAGAAGCCTAACACCAGGCTGATTTACCTTCCCAGGGTTACTGTTAGGCTTAGGCCTAGGGCTAGGATTTTTAAAACTAGGAAGCCCTGGGCTCCAGGCACACTGCAGCTGTTCAAGGCATCCCAAGGGGAGTACAAAAGTGCAACAACATGGCAGCTTTCACAGCTTTTTCCTTGGCACCATCCCTATACCTAGGCTGATTTATCTGCCTAGGGTTAGGGTTAGGGTTCAGCCTAGGGCTTGGATTTCTTTAACCAGGAAGCCCTGAGTTCCAGGCTTACTTCATCTGCCAAAGGCATCCCAAAGGGAGTGCAGAAGTGCCACAACATGGCTGCTTTCACGGCTTTTCCCTTAGGAAGAACCCTAATACCCGGCTGATTTACCTTCCTAGGGTTACTGTTAGGCTTAGGCCTAGGACTTTTAAAACCAGGAAGCCCTGGGCTCCAGGCACACTGCAGCTGCGAAAGGCATCCCAAGGGGAGCGCAAAAGTGACGCAACTTGGCTGCCACCACTGATATTTCCATGAGAGCATCCCGAACCATAGGCTGATTTTCCTTCCTAGGGTTAAGGTTTGAGTTACGCCTAGGGTAAGGGTTCTATTAACCAGAAAGCCCTGAGTTCCAAGAACACAGCAGCTGCGAAGGACTAGCCAAGAAGAGCGCAAAAGTACCACAACATGCCTGCCTCCACAGCTTTTTCCTTGGGGACATGCCTAATTCCTGGCTGATTTGCCTTTCTCGTCTTAGGGCTGGGGTTCGGCCTAGGGCTAGGATTTTTAAAATCAGGAAGCCCTGAGTTCCAGGCACACTGGAGCTGTGAAAGGCATCCAAAAGGGAGTGCAAAAGTGCCACAACATGGCTGCTTTCACGGCTTTTTCCTTGGCAAGAAGCCTAACACCAGGCTGATTTCCCTTCCCAGGGTTACTGTTAGGCTTAGGCCTAGGGCTAGGATTTTTAAAACTAGGAAGCCCTTAGCTCCAGGCACACTGCAGCTGTTCAAGGCATCCCAAGGGGAGTACAAAAGTGCAACAACATGGCAGCTTTCACAGCTTTTTCCTTGGCACCATCCCTATACCTAGGCTGATTTATCTGCCTAGGGTTAGGGTTAGGCTTCAGCCTAGGGCTTGGATTTCTTTAACCAGGAAGCCCTGAGTTCCAGGCTTACGTCATCTGCCAAAGGCATCCCAAAGGGAGTGCAGAAGTGCCACAACATGGCTGCTTTCACGGCTTTTCCCTTAGGAAGAACCCTAATACCCGGCTGATTTACCTTCCTAGGGTTACTGTTAGGCTTAGGCCTAGGACTTTTAAAACCAGGAAGCCCTGGGCTCCAGGCACACTGCAGCTGCGAAAGGCATCCCAAGGGGAGCGCAAAAGTGACGCAACTTGGCTGCCACCACTGATATTTCCATGAGAGCATCCCGAACCATAGGCTGATTTTCCTTCCTAGGGTTAAGGTCTGAGTTATGCCTAGGGTAAGGGTTCTATTAACCAGAAAGCCCTGAGTTCCAAGAACACAGCAGCTGCGAAGGACTAGCCAAGAAGAGCGCAAAAGTACCACAACATGCCTGCCTCCACAGCTTTTTCCTTGGGGACATGCCTAATTCCTGGCTGATTTGCCTTTCTCGTCTTAGGGCTGGGGTTCGGCCTAGGGCTAGGATTTTTAAAATCAGGAAGCCCTGAGTTCCAGGCACACTGGAGCTGTGAAAGGCATCCAAAAGGGAGTGCAAAAGTGCCACAACATGGCTGCTTTCACGGCTTTTTCCTTGGCAAGAAGCCTAACACCAGGCTGATTTGCCTTCCCAGGGTTACTGTTAGGCTTAGGCCTAGGGCTAGGATTTTTAAAACTAGGAAGCCCTTAGCTCCAGGCACACTGCAGCTGTTCAAGGCATCCCAAGGGGAGTACAAAAGTGCAACGACATGGCAGCTTTCACAGCTTTTTCCTTGGCACCATCCCTATACTTAGGCTGAATTATATGCCTAGGGTTAGGGTTCAGCCTAGGGCTTGGATTTCTTTAACCAGGAAGCCCTGAGTTCCAGGCTTACTTCATCTGCCAAAGGCATCCCAAAGGGAGTGCAGAAGTGCCACAACATGGCTGCTTTCACGGCTTTTCCCTTAGGAAGAACCCTAATACCCGGCTGATTTACCTTCCTAGGGTTACTGTTAGGCTTAGGCCTAGGACTTTTAAAACCAGGAAGCCCTGGGCTCCAGGCACACTGCAGCTGCGAAAGGCATCCCAAGGGGAGCGCAAAAGTGACGCAACTTGGCTGCCACCACTGATATTTCCATGAGAGCATCCCGAACCATAGGCTGATTTTCCTTCCTAGGCTTAAGGTTTGAGTTACGCCTAGGGTAAGGGTTCTATTAACCAGAAAGCCCTGAGTTCCAAGAACACAGCAGCTGCAAAGGACTAGCCAAGAAGAGCGCAAAAGTACCACAACATGCCTGCCTCCACAGCTTTTTCCTTGGGGACATGCCTAATTCCTGGCTGATTTGCCTTTCTCGTCTTAGGGCTGGGGTTCGGCCTAGGGCTAGGATTTTTAAAATCAGGAAGCCCTGAGTTCCAGGCACACTGGAGCTGTGAAAGGCATCCAAAAGGGAGTGCAAAAGTGCCACAACATGGCTGCTTTCACGGCTTTTTCCTTGGCAAGAAGCCTAACACCAGGCTGATTTGCCTTCCCAGGGTTACTGTTAGGCTTAGGCCTAGGGCTAGGATTTTTAAAACTAGGAAGCCCTGGGCTCCAGGCACACTGCAGCTGTTCAAGGCATCCCAAGGGGAGTACAAAAGTGCAACAACATGGCAGCTTTCACAGCTTTTTCCTTGGCACCATCCCTATACTTAGGCTGAATTATCTGCCTAGGATTAGGGTTCAGCGTAGGGCTTGGATTTCTTTAACCAGGAAGCCCTGAGTTCCAGGCTTACTTCATCTGCCAAAGGCATCCCAAAGGGAGTGCTGAAGTGCCACAACATGGCTGCTTTCACGGCTTTTCCCTTAGGAAGAACCCTAATACCCGGCTGATTTACCTTCCTAGGGTTACTGTTAGGCTTAGGCCTAGGACTTTTAAAACCAGGAAGCCCTGGGCTCCAGGCACACTGCAGCTGCGAAAGGCATCCCAAGGGGAGCGCAAAAGTGACGCAACTTGGCTACCACCACTGATATTTCCATGAGAGCATCCCGAACCATAGGCTGATTTTCCTTCCTAGGGTTAAGGTTTGAGTTACGCCTAGGGTAAGGGTTCTATTAACCAGAAAGCCCTGAGTTCCAAGAACACAGCAGCTGCGAAGGACTAGCCAAGAAGAGCGCAAAAGTACCACAACATGCCTGCCTCCACAGCTTTTTCCTTGGGGACATGCCTAATTCCTGGCTGATTTGCCTTTCTCGTCTTAGGGCTGGGGTTCGGCCTAGGGCTAGGATTTTTAAAATCAGGAAGCCCTGAGTTCCAGGCACACTGGAGCTGTGAAAGGCATCCAAAAGGGAGTGCAAAAGTGCCACAACATGGCTGCTTTCACGGCTTTTTCCTTGGCAAGAAGCCTAACACCAGGCTGATTTCCCTTCCCAGGGTTACTGTTAGGCTTAGGCCTAGGGCTAGGATTTTTAAAACTAGGAAGCCCTTAGCTCCAGGCACACTGCAGCTGTTCAAGGCATCCCAAGGGGAGTACAAAAGTGCAACAACATGGCAGCTTTCACAGCTTTTTCCTTGGCACCATCCCTATACCTAGGCTGAATTTTCTGCCTAGGGTTAGGGTTCAGCCTAGGGCTTGGATTTCTTTTACCAGGAAGCCCTGAGTTCCAGGCATACTTCATCTGCCAAAGGCATCCCAAAGGGAGTGCAGAAGTGCCACAACATGGCTGCTTTCACGGCTTTTCCCTTAGGAAGAACCCTAATACCTGGCTGATTTACCTTCCGTGGGTTACTGTTAGGCTTAGGCCTAGGACTTTTAAAACCAGGAAGCCCTGGGCTCCAGGCACACTGCAGCTGCGAAAGGCATCCCAAGGGGAGCGCAAAAGTGACGCAACTTGGCTGCCACCACTGATATTTCCATGAGAGCATCCCGAACCATAGGCTGATTTTCCTTCCTAGGGTTAAGGTTTGAGTTACGCCTAGGGTAAGGGCTCTATTAACCAGAAAGCCCTGAGTTCCAAGAACACAGCAGCTGCGAAGGACTAGCCAAGAAGAGCGCAAAAGTACCACAACATGCCTGCCTCCACAGCTTTTTCCTTGGGGACATGCCTAATTCCTGGCTGATTTGCCTTTCTCGTCTTAGGGCTGGGGTTCGGCCTAGGGCTAGGATTTTTAAAATCAGGAAGCCCTGAGTTCCAGGCACACTGGAGCTGTGAAAGGCATCCAAAAGGGAGTGCAAAAGTGCCACAACATGGCTGCTTTCACGACTTTTTCCTTGCAAGAAGCCTAACACCAGGCTGATTTCCCTTCCCAGGGTTACTGTTAGGCTTAGGCCTAGGGCTAGGATTTTTAAAACTAGGAAGCCCTTAGCTCCAGGCACACTGCAGCTGTTCAAGGCATCCCAAGGGGAGTACAAAAGTGCAACAACATGGCAGCTTTCACAGCTTTTTCCTTGGCACCATCCCTATACCTAGGCTGATTTATCTGCCTAGGGTTAGGGTTCAGCCTAGGGCTTGGATTTCTTTAACCAGGAAGCCCTGAGTTCCAGGCTTACTTCATCTGCCAAAGGCATCCCAAAGGGAGTGCAGAAGTGCCACAACATGGCTGCTTTCACGGCTTTTCCCTTAGGAAGAACCCTAATACCCGGCTGATTTACCTTCCTAGGGTTACTGTTAGGCTTAGGCCTAGGACTTTTAAAACCAGGAAGCCCTGGGCTCCAGGCACACTGCAGCTGCGAAAGGCATCCCAAGGGGAGCGCAAAAGTGACGCAACTTGGCTGCCACCACTGATATTTCCATGAGACCATCCCGAACCATAGCCTGATTTTCCTTCCTAGGCTTAAGGTTTGAGTTACGCCTAGGGTAAGGGTTCTATTAACCAGAAAGCCCTGAGTTCCAAGAACACAGCAGCTGCAAAGGACTAGCCAAGAAGAGCGCAAAAGTACCACAACATGCCTGCCTCCACAGCTTTTTCCTTGGGGACATGCCTAATTCCTGGCTGATTTGCCTTTCTCGTCTTAGGGCTGGGGTTCGGCCTAGGGCTAGGATTTTTAAAATCAGGAAGCCCTGAGTTCCATACACACTGGAGCTGTGAAAGGCATCCAAAAGGGAGTGCAAAAGTGCCACAACATGGCTGCTTTCACGGCTTTTTCCTTGGCAAGAAGCCTAACACCAGGCTGATTTCCCTTCCCAGGGTTACTGTTAGGCTTAGGCCTAGGGCTAGGATTTTTAAAACTAGGAAGCCCTTAGCTCCAGGCACACTGCAGCTGTTCAAGGCATCCCAAGGGGAGTACAAAAGTGCAACAACATGGCAGCTTTCACAGCTTTTTCCTTGGCACCATCCCTATACTTAGGCTGAATTATCTGCCTAGGGTTAGGGTTCAGCGTAGGGCTTTGATTTCTTTAACCAGGAAGCCCTGAGTTCCAGGCTTCCTTCATCTGCCAAAGGCATCCCAAAGGGAGTGCAGAAGTGCCACAACATGGCTGCTTTCACGGCTTTTCCCTTAGGAAGAACCCTAATACCCGGCTGATTTACCTTCCTAGGGTTACTGTTAGGCTTAGGCCTAGGACTTTTAAAACCAGGAAGCCCTGGGCTCCAGGCACACTGCAGCTGCGAAAGGCATCCCAAGGGGAGCGCAAAAGTGACGCAACTTGGCTACCACCACTTATATTTCCATGAGAGCATCCCGAACCATAGGCTGATTTTCCTTCCTAGGGTTAAGGTTTGAGTTACGCCTAGGGTAAGGGTTCTATTAACCAGAAAGCCCTGAGTTCCAAGAACACAGCAGCTGCGAAGGACTACCCAAGAAGAGCGCAAAAGTACCACAACATGCCTGCCTCCACAGCTTTTTCCTTGGGGACATGCCTAATTCCTGGCTGATTTGCCTTTCTCGTCTTAGGGCTGGGGTTCGGCCTAGGGCTAGGATTTTTAAAATCAGGAAGCCCTGAGTTCCAGGCACACTGGAGCTGTGAAAGGCATCCAAAAGGGAGTGCAAAAGTGCCACAACATGGCTGCTTTCACGGCTTTTTCCTTGGCAAGAAGCCTAACACCAGGCTGATTTGCCTTCCCAGGGTGACTGTTAGGCTTAGGCCTAGGGCTAGGATTTTTAAAACTAGGAAGCCCTTAGCTCCAGGCACACTGCAGCTGTTCAAGGCATCCCAAGGGGAGTACAAAAGTTCAACAACATGGCAGCTTTCACAGCTTTTTCCTTGGCACCATCCCTATACCTAGGCTGATTTATCTGCCTAGGGTTAGGGTTAGGGTTCAGCCTAGGGCTTGGATTTCTTTAACCAGGAAGCCCTGAGTTCCAGGCTTACTTCATCTGCCAAAGGCATCCCAAAGGGAGTGCAGAAGTGCCACAACATGGCTGCTTTCACGGCTTTTCCCTTAGGAAGAACCCTAATACCCGGCTGATTTACCTTCCTAGGGTTACGGTTAGGCTTAGGCCTAGGACTTTTAAAACCAGGAAGCCCTGGGCTCCAGGCACACTGCAGCTGCGAAAGGCATCCCAAGGGGAGCGCAAAAGTGACGCAACTTGGCTGCCACCACTGATATTTCCATGAGAGCATCCCGAACCATAGGCTGATTTTCCTTCCTAGGCTTAAGGTTTGAGTTACGCCTAGGGTAAGGGTTCTATTAACCAGAAAGCCCTGAGTTCCAAGAACACAGCAGCTGCGAAGGACTAGCCAAGAAGAGCGCAAAAGTACCACAACATGCCTGCCTCCACAGCTTTTTCCTTGGGGACATGCCTAATTCCTGGCTGATTTGCCTTTCTCGTCTTAGGGTTGGGGTTCGGCCTAGGGCTAGGATTTTTAAAATCAGGAAGCCCTGAGTTCCAGGCACACTGGAGCTGTGAAAGGCATCCAAAAGGGAGTGCAAAAGTGCCACAACATGGCTGCTTTCACGGCTTTTTCCTTGGCAAGAAGCCTAACACCAGGCTGATTTCCCTTCCCAGGGTTACTGTTAGGCTTAGGCCTAGGGCTAGGATTTTTAAAACTAGGAAGCCCTTAGCTCCAGGCACACTGCAGCTGTTCAAGGCATCCCAAGGGGAGTACAAAAGTGCAACAACATGGCAGCTTTCACAGCTTTTTCCTTGGCACCATCCCTATACCTAGGCTGATTTATCTGCCTAGGGTTAGGGTTAGGGTTCAGCCTAGGGCTTGGATTTCTTTAACCAGGAAGCCCTGAGTTCCAGGCTTACTTCATCTGCCAAAGGCATCCCAAAGGGAGTGCAGAAGTGCCACAACATGGCTGCTTTCACGGCTTTTCCCTTAGGAAGAACCCTAATACCCGGCTGATTTACCTTCCTAGGGTTACTGTTAGGCTTAGGCCTAGGACTTTTAAAACCAGGAAGCCCTGGGCTCCAGGCACACTGCAGCTGCGAAAGGCATCCCAAGGGGAGCGCAAAAGTGACGCAACTTGGCTGCCACCACTGATATTTCCATGAGAGCATCCCGAACCATAGGCTGATTTTCCTTCCTAGGCTTAAGGTTTGAGTTACGCCTAGGGTAAGGGTTCTATTAACCAGAAAGCCCTGAGTTCCAAGAACACAGCAGCTGCGAAGGACTAGCCAAGAAGAGCGCAAAAGTACCACAACATGCCTGCCTCCACAGCTTTTTCCTTGGGGACATGCCTAATTCCTGGCTGATTTGCCTTTCTCGTCTTAGGGTTGGGGTTCGGCCTAGGGCTAGGATTTTTAAAATCAGGAAGCCCTGAGTTCCAGGCACACTGGAGCTGTGAAAGGCATCCAAAAGGGAGTGCAAAAGTGCCACAACATGGCTGCTTTCACGGCTTTTTCCTTGGCAAGAAGCCTAACACCAGGCTGATTTCCCTTCCCAGGGTTACTGTTAGGCTTAGGCCTAGGGCTAGGATTTTTGAAACTAGGAAGCCCTTAGCTCCAGGCACACTGCAGCTGTTCAAGGCATCCCTAGGGGAGTACAAAAGTGCAACAACATGGCATCTTTCACAGCTTTTTCCTTGGCACCATCCCTATACCTAGGCTGATTTATCTGCCTAGGGTTAGGGTTAGGGTTCAGCCTAGGGCTTGGATTTCTTTAACCAGGAAGCCCTGAGTTCCAGGCTTACTTCATCTGCCAAAGGCATCCCAAAGGGAGTGCAGAAGTGCCACAACATGGCTGCTTTCACGGCTTTTCCCTTAGGAAGAACCCTAATACCCGGCTGATTTACCTTCCTAGGGTTACTGTTAGGCTTAGGCCTAGGACTTTTAAAACCAGGAAGCCCTGGGCTCCAGGCACACTGCAGCTGCGAAAGGCATCCCAAGGGGAGCGCAAAAGTGACGCAACTTGGCTGCCACCACTGATATTTCCATGAGAGCATCCCGAACCATAGGCTGATTTTCCTTCCTAGGCTTAAGGTTTGAGTTACGCCTAGGGTAAGGGTTCTATTAACCAGAAAGCCCTGAGTTCCAAGAACACAGCAGCTGCAAAGGACTAGCCAAGAAGAGCGCAAAAGTACCACAACATGCCTGCCTCCACAGCTTTTTCCTTGGGGACATGCCTAATTCCTGGCTGATTTGCCTTTCTCGTCTTAGGGCTGGGGTTCGGCCTAGGGCTAGGATTTTTAAAATCAGGAAGCCCTGAGTTCCAGGCACACTGGAGCTGTGAAAGGCATCCAAAAGGGAGTGCAAAAGTGCCACAACATGGCTGCTTTCACGGCTTTTTCCTTGGCAAGAAGCCTAACACCAGGCTGATTTCCCTTCCCAGGGTTACTGTTAGGCTTAGGCCTAGGGCTAGGATTTTTAAAACTAGGAAGCCCTTAGCTCCAGGCACACTGCAGCTGTTCAAGGCATCCCAAGGGGAGTACAAAAGTGCAACAACATGGCAGCTTTCACAGCTTTTTCCTTGGCACCATCCCTATACTTAGGCTGAATTATCTGCCTAGGGTTAGGGTTCAGCCTAGGGCTTGGATTTCTTTAACCAGGAAGCCCTGAGTTCCAGGCTTACTTCATCTGCCAAAGGCATCCCAAAGGGAGTGCAGAAGTGCCACAACATGGCTGCTTTCACGGCTTTTCCCTTAGGAAGAACCCTAATACCCGGCTGATTTACCTTCCTAGGGTTACTGTTAGGCTTAGGCCTAGGACTTTTAAAACCAGGAAGCCCTGGGCTCCAGGCACACTGCAGCTGCGAAAGGCATCCCAAGGGGAGCGCAAAAGTGACGCAACTTGGCTGCCACCACTGATATTTCCATGAGAGCATCCCGAACCATAGGCTGATTTTCCTTCCTAGGCTTAAGGTTTGAGTTACGCCTAGGGTAAGGGTTCTATTAACCAGAAAGCCCTGAGTTCCAAGAACACAGCAGCTGCGAAGGACTAGCCAAGAAGAGCGCAAAAGTACCACAACATGCCTGCCTCCACAGCTTTTTCCTTGGGGACATGCCTAATTCCTGGCTGATTTGCCTTTCTCGTCTTAGGGCTGGGGTTCGGCCTAGGGCTAGGATTTTTAAAATCAGGAAGCCCTGAGTTCCAGGCACACTGGAGCTGTGAAAGGCATCCAAAAGGGAGTGCAAAAGTGCCACAACATGGCTGCTTTCACGGCTTTTTCCTTGGCAAGAAGCCTAACACCAGGCTGATTTACCTTCCCAGGGTTACTGTTAGGCTTAGGCCTAGGGCTAGGATTTTTAAAACTAGGAAGCCCTTAGCTCCAGGCACACTGCAGCTGTTCAAGGCATCCCAAGGGGAGTACAAAAGTGCAACAACATGGCAGCTTTCACAGCTTTTTCCTTGGCACCATCCCTATACTTAGGCTGAATTATCTGCCTAGGGTTAGGGTTCAGCCTAGGGCTTGGATTTCTTTAACCAGGAAGCCCTGAGTTCCAGGCTTACTTCATCTGCCAAAGGCATCCCAAAGGGAGTGCAGAAGTGCCACAACATGGCTGCTTTCACGGCTTTTCCCTTAGGAAGAACCCTAATACCCGGCTGATTTACCTTCCTAGGGTTACTGTTAGGCTTAGGCCTAGGACTTTTAAAACCAGGAAGCCCTGGGCTCCAGGCACACTGCAGCTGCGAAAGGCATCCCAAGGGGAGCGCAAAAGTGACGCAACTTGGCTGCCACCACTGATATTTCCATGAGAGCATCCCGAACCATAGGCTGATTTTCCTTCCTAGGCTTAAGGTTTGAGTTACGCCTAGGGTAAGGGTTCTATTAACCAGAAAGCCCTGAGTTCCAAGAACACAGCAGCTGCGAAGGACTACCCAAGAAGAGCGCAAAAGTACCACAACATGCCTGCCTCCACAGCTTTTTCCTTGGGGACATGCCTAATTCCTGGCTGATTTGCCTTTCTCGTCTTAGGGCTGGGGTTCGGCCTAGGGCTAGGATTTTTAAAATCAGGAAGCCCTGAGTTCCAGGCACACTGGAGCTGTGAAAGGCATCCAAAAGGGAGTGCAAAAGTGCCACAACATGGCTGCTTTCACGGCTTTTTCCTTGGCAAGAAGCCTAACACCAGGCTGATTTCCCTTCCCAGGGTTACTGTTAGGCTTAGGCCTAGGGCTAGGATTTTTAAAACTAGGAAGCCCTTAGCTCCAGGCACACTGCAGCTGTTCAAGGCATCCCAAGGGGAGTACAAAAGTGCAACAACATGGCAGCTTTCACAGCTTTTTCTTTGGCACCATCCCTATACCTAGGCTGATTTATCTGCCTAGGGTTAGGGTTAGGCTTCAGCCTAGGGCTTGGATTTCTTTAACCAGGAAGCCCTGAGTTCCAGGCTTACTTCATCTGCCAAAGGCATCCCAAAGGGAGTGCAGAAGTGCCACAACATGGCTGCTTTCACGGCTTTTCCCTTAGGAAGAACCCTAATACCCGGCTGATTTACCTTCCTAGGGTTACTGTTAGGCTTAGGCCTAGGACTTTTAAAACCAGGAAGCCCTGGGCTCCAGGCACACTGCAGCTGCGAAAGGCATCCCAAGGGGAGCGCAAAAGTGACGCAACTTGGCTGCCACCACTGATATTTCCATGAGAGCATCCCGAACCATAGGCTGATTTTCCTTCCTAGGCTTAAGGTTTGAGTTACGCCTAGGGTAAGGGTTCTATTAACCAGAAAGCCCTGAGTTCCAAGAACACAGCAGCTGCAAAGGACTAGCCAAGAAGAGCGCAAAAGTACCACAACATGCCTGCCTCCACAGCTTTTTCCTTGGGGACATGCCTAATTCCTGGCTGATTTGCCTTTCTCGTCTTAGGGCTGGGGTTCGGCCTAGGGCTAGGATTTTTAAAATCAGGAAGCCCTGAGTTCCAAGCACACTGGAGCTGTGAAAGGCATCCAAAAGGGAGTGCAAAAGTGCCACAACATGGCTGCTTTCACGGCTTTTTCCTTGGCAAGAAGCCTAACACCAGGCTGATTTCCCTTCCCAGGGTTACTGTTAGGCTTAGGCCTAGGGCTAGGATTTTTAAAACTAGGAAGCCCTTAGCTCCAGGCACACTGCAGCTGTTCAAGGCATCCCAAGGGGAGTACAAAAGTGCAACAACATGGCAGCTTTCACAGCTTTTTCCTTGGCACCATCCCTATACCTAGGCTGATTTATCTGCCTAGGGTTAGGGTTAGGGTTCAGCCTAGGGCTTGGATTTCTTTAACCAGGAAGCCCTGAGTTCCAGGCTTACTTCATCTGCCAAAGGCATCCCAAAGGGAGTGCAGAAGTGCCACAACATGGCTGCTTTCACGGCTTTTCCCTTAGGAAGAACCCTAATACCCGGCTGATTTACCTTCCTAGGGTTACTGTTAGGCTTAGGCCTAGGACTTTTAAAACCAGGAAGCCCTGGGCTCCAGGCACACTGCAGCTGCGAAAGGCATCCCAAGGGGAGCGCAAAAGTGACGCAACTTGGCTGCCACCACTGATATTTCCATGAGAGCATCCCGAACCATAGGCTGATTTTCCTTCCTAGGGTTAAGGTTTGAGTTACGCCTAGGGTAAGGGTTCTATTAACCAGAAAGCCCTGAGTTCCAAGAACACAGCAGCTGCGAAGGACTAGCCAAGAAGAGCGCAAAAGTACCACAACATGCCTGCCTCCACAGCTTTTTCCTTGGGGACATGCCTAATTCCTGGCTGATTTGCCTTTCTCGTCTTAGGGCTGGGGTTCGGCCTAGGGCTAGGATTTTTAAAATCAGGAAGCCCTGAGTTCCAGGCACACTGGAGCTGTGAAAGGCATCCAAAAGGGAGTGCAAAAGTGCCACAACATGGCTGCTTTCACGGCTTTTTCCTTGGCAAGAAGCCTAACACCAGGCTGATTTACCTTCCCAGGGTTACTGTTAGGCTTAGGCCTAGGGCTAGGATTTTTAAAACTAGGAAGCCCTTAGCTCCAGGCACACTGCAGCTGTTCAAGGCATCCCAAGGGGAGTACAAAAGTGCAACAACATGGCAGCTTTCACAGCTTTTTCCTTGGCACCATCCCTATACCTAGGCTGATTTATCTGCCTAGGGTTAGGGTTAGGGTTCAGCCTAGGGCTTGGATTTCTTTAACCAGGAAGCCCTGAGTTCCAGGCTTACTTCATCTGCCAAAGGCATCCCAAAGGGAGTGCAGAAGTGCCACAACATGGCTGCTTTCACGGCTTTTCCCTTAGGAAGAACCCTAATACCCGGCTGATTTACCTTCCTAGGGTTACTGTTAGGCTTAGGCCTAGGACTTTTAAAACCAGGAAGCCCTGGGCTCCAGGCACACTGCAGCTGCGAAAGGCATCCCAAGGGGAGCGCAAAAGTGACGCAACTTGGCTGCCACCACTGATATTTCCATGAGAGCATCCCGAACCATAGGCTGATTTTCCTTCCTAGGCTTAAGGTTTGAGTTACGCCTAGGGTAAGGGTTCTATTAACCAGAAAGCCCTGAGTTCCAAGAACACAGCAGCTGCGAAGGACTACCCAAGAAGAGCGCAAAAGTACCACAACATGCCTGCCTCCACAGCTTTTTCCTTGGGGACATGCCTAATTCCTGGCTGATTTGCCTTTCTCGTCTTAGGGCTGGGGTTCGGCCTAGGGCTAGGATTTTTAAAATCAGGAAGCCCTGAGTTCCAGGCACACTGGAGCTGTGAAAGGCATCCAAAAGGGAGTGCAAAAGTGCCACAACATGGCTGCTTTCACGGCTTTTTCCTTGGCAAGAAGCCTAACACCAGGCTGATTTCCCTTCCCAGGGTTACTGTTAGGCTTAGGCCTAGGGCTAGGATTTTTAAAACTAGGAAGCCCTTAGCTCCAGGCACACTGCAGCTGTTCAAGGCATCCCAAGGGGAGTACAAAAGTGCAACAACATGGCAGCTTTCACAGCTTTTTCTTTGGCACCATCCCTATACCTAGGCTGATTTATCTGCCTAGGGTTAGGGTTAGGCTTCAGCCTAGGGCTTGGATTTCTTTAACCAGGAAGCCCTGAGTTCCAGGCTTACTTCATCTGCCAAAGGCATCCCAAAGGGAGTGCAGAAGTGCCACAACATGGCTGCTTTCACGGCTTTTCCCTTAGGAAGAACCCTAATACCCGGCTGATTTACCTTCCTAGGGTTACTGTTAGGCTTAGGCCTAGGACTTTTAAAACCAGGAAGCCCTGGGCTCCAGGCACACTGCAGCTGCGAAAGGCATCCCAAGGGGAGCGCAAAAGTGACGCAACTTGGCTGCCACCACTGATATTTCCATGAGAGCATCCCGAACCATAGGCTGATTTTCCTTCCTAGGCTTAAGGTTTGAGTTACGCCTAGGGTAAGGGTTCTATTAACCAGAAAGCCCTGAGTTCCAAGAACACAGCAGCTGCGAAGGACTAGCCAAGAAGAGCGCAAAAGTACCACAACATGCCTGCCTCCACAGCTTTTTCCTTGGGGACATGCCTAATTCCTGGCTGATTTGCCTTTCTCGTCTTAGGGCTGGGGTTCGGCCTAGGGCTAGGATTTTTAAAATCAGGAAGCCCTGAGTTCCAGGCACACTGGAGCTGTGAAAGGCATCCAAAAGGGAGTGCAAAAGTGCCACAACATGGCTGCTTTCACGGCTTTTTCCTTGGCAAGAAGCCTAACACCAGGCTGATTTCCCTTCCCAGGGTTACTGTTAGGCTTAGGCCTAGGGCTAGGATTTTTAAAACTAGGAAGCCCTTAGCTCCAGGCACACTGCAGCTGTTCAAGGCATCCCAAGGGGAGTACAAAAGTGCAACAACATGGCAGCTTTCACAGCTTTTTCCTTGGCACCATCCCTATACCTAGGCTGATTTATCTGCCTAGGGTTAGGGTTAGGGTTCAGCCTAGGGCTTGGATTTCTTTAACCAGGAAGCCCTGAGTTCCAGGCTTACGTCATCTGCCAAAGGCATCCCAAAGGGAGTGCAGAAGTGCCACAACATGGCTGCTTTCACGGCTTTTCCCTTAGGAAGAACCCTAATACCCGGCTGATTTACCTTCCTAGGGTTACTGTTAGGCTTAGGCCTAGGACTTTTAAAACCAGGAAGCCCTGGGCTCCAGGCACACTGCAGCTGCGAAAGGCATCCCAAGGGGAGCGCAAAAGTGACGCAACTTGGCTGCCACCACTGATATTTCCATGAGAGCATCCCGAACCATAGGCTGATTTTCCTTCCTAGGCTTAAGGTTTGAGTTACGCCTAGGGTAAGGGTTCTATTAACCAGAAAGCCCTGACTTCCAAGAACACAGCAGCTGCGAAGGACTAGCCAAGAAGAGCGCAAAAGTACCACAACATGCCTGCCTCCACAGCTTTTTCCTTGGGGACATGCCTAATTCCTGGCTGATTTGCCTTTCTCGTCTTAGGGCTGGGGTACGGCCTAGGGTTAGGATTTTTAAAATCAGGAAGCCCTGAGTTCCAGGCACACTGGAGCTGTGAAAGGCATCCAAAAGGGAGTGCAAAAGTGCCACAACATGGCTGCTTTCACGGCTTTTTCCTTGGCAAGAAGCCTAACACCAGGCTGATTTACCTTCCCAGGGTGACTGTTAGGCTTAGGCCTAGGGCTAGGATTTTTAAAACTAGGAAGCCCTTAGCTCCAGGCACACTGCAGCTGTTCAAGGCATCCCAAGGGGAGTACAAAAGTGCAACAACATGGCAGCTTTCACAGCTTTTTCCTTGGCACCATCCCTATACCTAGGCTGATTTATCTGCCTAGGGTTAGGGTTAGGGTTCAGCCTAGGGCTTGGATTTCTTTAACCAGGAAGCCCTGAGTTCCAGGCTTACTTCATCTGCCAAAGGCATCCCAAAGGGAGTGCAGAAGTGCCACAACATGGCTGCTTTCACGGCTTTTCCCTTAGGAAGAACCCTAATACCCGGCTGATTTACCTTCCTAGGGTTACTGTTAGGCTTAGGCCTAGGACTTTTAAAACCAGGAAGCCCTGGGCTCCAGGCACACTGCAGCTGCGAAAGGCATCCCAAGGGGAGCGCAAAAGTGACGCAACTTGGCTGCCACCACTGATATTTCCATGAGAGCATCCCGAACCATAGGCTGATTTTCCTTCCTAGGCTTAAGGTTTGAGTTACGCCTAGGGTAAGGGTTCTATTAACCAGAAAGCCCTGAGTTCCAAGAACACAGCAGCTGCGAAGGACTAGCCAAGAAGAGCGCAAAAGTACCACAACATGCCTGCCTCCACAGCTTTTTCCTTGGGGACATGCCTAATTCCTGGCTGATTTGCCTTTCTCGTCTTAGGGTTGAGGTTCGGCCTAGGGCTAGGATTTTTAAAATCAGGAAGCCCTGAGTTCCAGGCACACTGCAGCTGTGAAAGGCATCCAAAAGGGAGTGCAAAAGTGCCACAACATGGCTGCTTTCACGGCTTTTTCCTTGGCAAGAAGCCTAACACCAGGCTGATTTGCCTTCCCAGGGTTACTGTTAGGCTAAGGCCTAGGGCTAGGATTTTTAAAACTAGGAAGCCCTTAGCTCCAGGCACACTGCAGCTGTTCAAGGCATCCCAAGGGGAGTACAAAAGTGCAACAACATGGCAGCTTTCACAGCTTTTTCCTTGGCACCATCCCTATACCTAGGCTGATTTATCTGGCTAGGGCTAGGGTTAGGGTTCAGCCTAGGGCTTGGATTTTTTTAACCAGGAAGCTCTGAGTTCCAGGCTTACTTCATCTGCCAAAGGCATCCCAAAGGGAGTGCAGAAGTGCCACAACATGGCTGCTTTCACGGCTTTTCCCTTAGGAAGAACCCTAATACCCGGCTGATTTACCTTCCTAGGGTTACTGTTAGGCTTAGGCCTAGGACTTTTAAAACCAGGAAGCCCTGGGCTCCAGGCACACTGCAGCTGCGAAAGGCATCCCAAGGGGAGCGCAAAAGTGACGCAACTTGGCTGCCACCACTGATATTTCCATGAGACCATCCCGAACCATAGCCTGATTTTCCTTCCTAGGCTTAAGGTTTGAGTTACGCCTAGGGTAAGGGTTCTATTAACCAGAAAGCCCTGAGTTCCAAGAACACAGCAGCTGCGAAGGACTAGCCAAGAAGAGCGCAAAAGTACCACAACATGCCTGCCTCCACAGCTTTTTCCTTGGGGACATGCCTAATTCCTGGCTGATTTGCCTTTCTCGTCTTAGGGTTGAGGTTCGGCCTAGGGTTAGGATTTTTAAAATCAGGAAGCCCTGAGTTCCAGGCACACTGGAGCTGTGAAAGGCATCCAAAAGGGAGTGCAAAAGTGCCACAACATGGCTGCTTTCACGGCTTTTTCCTTGTCAAGAAGCCTAACACCAGGCTTATTTGCCTTCCCAGGGTTACTGTTAGGCTAAGGCCTAGGGCTAGGATTTTTAAAACTAGGAAGCCCTTAGCTCCAGGCACAATGCAGCTGTTCAAGGCATCCCAAGGGGAGTACAAAAGTGCAACGAGATGGCAGCTTTCACAGCTTTTTCCTTGGCACCATCCCTATACCTAGGCTGATTTATCTGCCTAGGGTTAGGGTTAGGGTTCAGCCTAGGGCTTGGATTTCTTTAACCAGGAAGCCCTGAGTTCCAGGCTTACTTCATCTGCCAAAGGCATCCCAAAGGGAGTGTAGAAGTGCCACAACATGGCTGCTTTCACGGCTTTTCCCTTAGAAGAACCCTAATACCCGGCTGATTTACCTTCCTAGGGTTACTGTTAGGCTTAGCCCTAGGACTTTTAAAACCAGGAAGCCCTGGGCTCCAGGCAGACTGCAGCTGCGAAAGGCATCCCAAGGGGAGCGCAAAAGTGACGCAACTTGGCTGCCACCACTGATATTTCCATGAGACCATCCCGAACCATAGCCTGATTTTCCTTCCTAGGCTTAAGGTTTGAGTTACGCCTAGGGTAAGGGTTCTATTAACCAGAAAGCCCTGAGTTCCAAGAACACAGCAGCTGCGAAGGACTAGCCAAGAAGAGCGCAAAAGTACCACAACATGCCTGCCTCCACAGCTTTTTCCTTGGGGACATGCCTAATTCCTGGCTGATTTGCCTTTCTCGTCTTAGGGCTGGGGTTCGGCCTAGGGCTAGGATTTTTAAAATCAGGAAGCCCTGAGTTCCAGGCACACTGGAGCTGTGAAAGGCATCCAAAAGGGAGTGCAAAAGTGCCACAACATGGCTGCTTTCACGGCTTTTTCCTTGGCAAGAAGCCTAACACCAGGCTGATTTCCCTTCCCAGGGTTACTGTTAGGCTTAGGCCTAGGGCTAGGATTTTTAAAACTAGGAAGCCCTTAGCTCCAGGCACACTGCAGCTGTTCAAGGCATCCCAAGGGGAGTACAAAAGTGCAACAACATGGCAGCTTTCACAGCTTTTTCCTTGGCACCATCCCTATACCTAGGCTGATTTATCTGCCTAGGGTTAGGGTTAGGGTTCAGCCTAGGGCTTGGATTTTTTTAACCAGGAAGCTCTGAGTTCCAGGCTTACTTCATCTGCCAAAGGCATCCCAAAGGGAGTGCAGAAGTGCCACAACATGGCTGCTTTCACGGCTTTTCCCTTAGGAAGAACCCTAATACCCGGCTGATTTACCTTCCTAGGGTTACTGTTAGGCTTAGGCCTAGGACTTTTAAAACCAGGAAGCCCTGGGCTCCAGGCACACTGCAGCTGCGAAAGCCATCCCAAGGGGAGCGCAAAAGTGACGCAACTTGGCTGCCACCACTGATATTTCCATGAGAGCATCCCGAACCATAGGCTGATTTTCCTTCCTAGGGTTAGGGTTTGAGTTACGCCTAGGGTAAGGGTTCTATTAACCAGAAAGCCCTGAGTTCCAAGAACACAGCAGCTGCGAAGGACTACCCAAGAAGAGTGCAAAAGTACCACAACATGCCTGCCTCCACAGCTTTTTCCTTGGGGACATGCCTAATTCCTGGCTGATTTGCCTTTCTCGTCTTAGGGCTGGGGTTCGGCCTAGGGCTAGGATTTTTAAAATCAGGAAGCCCTGAGTTCCAGGCACACTGGAGCTGTGAAAGGCATCCAAAAGGGAGTGCAAAAGTGCCACAACATGGCTGCTTTCACGGCTTTTTCCTTGGCAAGAAGCCTAACACCATGCTGATTTACCGTCCCAGGGTGACTGTTAGGCTTAGGCCTAGGGCTAGGATTTTTAAAACTAGGAAGCCCTTAGCTCCAGGCACACTGCAGCTGTTCAAGGCATCCCAAGGGGAGTACAAAAGTGCAACAACATGGCAGCTTTCACAGCTTTTTCCTTGGCACCATCCCTATACCTAGGCTGATTTATCTGCCTAGGGTTAGGGTTAGGCTTCAGCCTAGGGCTTGGATTTCTTTAACCAGGAAGCCCTGAGTTCCAGGCTTACTTCATCTGCCAAAGGCATCCCAAAGGGAGTGCAGAAGTGCCACAACATGGCTGCTTTCACGGCTTTTCCCTTAGGAAGAACCCTAATACCCGGCTGATTTACCTTCCTAGGGTTACTGTTAGGCTTAGGCCTAGGACTTTTAAAACCAGGAAGCCCTGGGCTCCAGGCACACTGCAGCTGCGAAAGGCATCCCAAGGGGAGCGCAAAAGTGACGCAACTTGCCTGCCACCACTGATATTTCCATGAGACCATCCCGAACCATAGGCTGATTTTCCTTCCTAGGCTTAAGGTTTGAGTTACGCCTAGAGTAAGGGTTCTATTAACCAGAAAGCCCTGAGTTCCAAGAACACAGCAGCTGCGAAGGACTAGCCAAGAAGAGCGCAAAAGTACCACAACATGCCTGCCTCCACAGCTTTTTCCTTGGGGACATGCCTAATTCCTGGCTGATTTGCCTTTCTCGTCTTAGGGCTGGGGTTCGGCCTAGGGCTAGGATTTTTAAAATCAGGAAGCCCTGAGTTCCAGGCACACTGGAGCTGTGAAAGGCATCCAAAAGGGAGTGCAAAAGTGCCACAACATGGCTGCTTTCATGGCTTTTTCCTTGGCAAGAAGCCTAACACCAGGCTGATTTGCCTTCCCAGGGTTACTGTTAGGCTTAGGCCTAGGGCTAGGATTTTTAAAACTAGGAAGCCCTTAGCTCCAGGCACACTGCAGCTGTTCAAGGCATCCCAAGGGGAGTACAAAAGTGCAACAACATGGCAGCTTTCACAGCTTTTTCCTTGGCACCATCCCTATACCTAGGCTGATTTATCTGCCTAGGGTTAGGGTTAGGCTTCAGCCTAGGGCTTGGATTTCTTTAACCAGGAAGCCCTGAGTTCCAGGCTTACTTCATCTGCCAAAGGCATCCCAAAGGGAGTGCAGAAGTGCCACAACATGGCTGCTTTCACGGCTTTTCCCTTAGGAAGAACCCTAATACCCGGCTGATTTACCTTCCTAGGGTTACTGTTAGGCTTAGGCCTAGGACTTTTAAAACCAGGAAGCCCTGGGCTCCAGGCACACTGCAGCTGCGAAAGGCATCCCAAGGGGAGCGCAAAAGTGACGCAACTTGGCTGCCACCACTGATATTTCCATGAGAGCATCCCGAACCATAGGCTGATTTTCCTTCCTAGGGTTAAGGTTTGAGTTACGCCTAGGGTAAGGGTTCTATTAACCAGAAAGCCCTGAGTTCCAAGAACACAGCAGCTGCGAAGGACTACCCAAGAAGAGCGCAAAAGTACCACAACATGCCTGCCTCCACAGCTTTTTCCTTGGGGACATGCCTAATTCCTGGCTGATTTGCCTTTCTCGTCTTAGGGCTGGGGTTCGGCCTAGGGTTAGGATTTTAAAATCCGGAAGCCCTGAGTTCCAGGCACACTGGAGCTGTGAAAGGCATCCAAAAGGGAGTGCAAAAGTGCCACAACATGGCTGCTTTCACGGCTTTTTCCTTGGCAAGAAGCCTAACACCAGGCTGATTTCCCTTCCCAGGGTTACTGTTAGGCTTAGGCCTAGGGCTAGGATTTTTAAAACTAGGAAGCCCTTAGCTCCAGGCACACTGCAGCTGTTCAAGGCATCCCAAGGGGAGTACAAAAGTGCAACAACATGGCAGCTTTCACAGCTTTTTCCTTGGCACCATCCCTATACCTAGGCTGATTTATCTGCCTAGGGTTAGGGTTAGGGTTCAGCCTAGGGCTTGGATTTCTTTAACCAGGAAGCCCTGAGTTCCAGGCTTACTTCATCTGCCAAAGGCATCCCAAAGGGAGTGCAGAAGTGCCACAACATGGCTGCTTTCACGGCTTTTCCCTTAGGAAGAACCCTAATACCCGGCTGATTTACCTTCCTAGGGTTACTGTTAGGCTTAGGCCTAGGACTTTTAAAACCAGGAAGCCCTGGGCTCCAGGCACACTGCAGCTGCGAAAGGCATCCCAGGGGGAGCGCAAAAGTGACGCAACTTGGCTGCCACCACTGATATTTCCATGAGACCATCCCGAACCATAGGCTGATTTTCCTTCCTAGGGTTAAGGTTTGAGTTACGCCTAGGGTAAGGGTTCTATTAACCAGAAAGCCCTGAGTTCCAAGAACACAGCAGCTGCGAAGGACTAGCCAAGAAGAGCGCAAAAGTACCACAACATGCCTGCCTCCACAGCTTTTTCCTTGGGGACATGCCTAATTCCTGGCTGATTTGCCTTTCTCGTCTTAGGGCTGGGGTTTGGCCTAGGGCTAGGATTTTTAAAACTAGGAAGCCCTTAGCTCCAGGCACACTGCAGCTGTTCAAGACATCCCAAGGGGAGTACAAAAGTGCAACAACATGGCAGCTTTCGCAGCTTTTTCCTTGGCACCATCCCTATACCTAGGCTGATTTATCTGCCTAGGGTTAGGGTTAGGGTTCAGCCTAGGGCTTGGATTTCTTTAACCAGGAAGCCCTGAGTTCCAGGCTTACTTCATCTGCCAAAGGCATCCCAAAGGGAGTGCAGAAGTGCCACAACATGGCTGCTTTCACGGCTTTTCCCTTAGGAAGAACCCTAATACCCGGCTGATTTACCTTCCTAGGGTTACTGTTAGGCTTAGGCCTAGGACATTTAAAACCAGGAAGCCCTGGGCTCCAGGCACACTGCAGCTGCGAAAGGCATCCCAAGGGGAGCGCAAAAGTGATGCAACTTGGCTGCCACCACTGATATTTCCATGAGACCATCCCGAACCATAGGCTGATTTTCCTTCCTAGGCTTAAGGTTTGAGTTACGCCTAGGGTAAGGGTTCTATTAACCAGAAAGCCCTGAGTTCCAAGAACACAGCAGCTGCGAAGGACTACCCAAGAAGAGCGCAAAAGTACCACAACATGCCTGCCTCCACAGCTTTTTCCTTGGGGACATGCCTAATTCCTGGCTGATTTGCCTTTCTCGTCTTAGGGCTGGGGTTCGGCCTAGGGCTAGGATTTTTAAAATCAGGAAGCCCTGAGTTCCAGGCACACTGGAGCTGTGAAAGGCATCCAAAAGGGAGTGCAAAAGTGCCACAACATGGCAGCTTTCGCAGCTTTTTCCTTGGCACCATCCCTATACCTAGGCTGATTTATCTGCCTAGGTTTAGGATTGGGGTTCAGCCTAGGGCTTGGATTTCTTTAACCAGGAAGCCCTGAGTTCCAGGCTTACTTCATCTGCCAAAGGCATCCCAAAGGGAGTGCAGAAGTGCCACAACATGGCTGCTTTCACGGCTTTTCCCTTAGGAAGAACCCTAATACCCGGCTGATTTACCTTCCTAGGGTTACTGTTAGGCTTAGGCCTAGGACTTTTAAAACCAGGAAGCCCTGGGCTCCAGGCACACTGCAGCTGCGAAAGGCATCCCAAGGGGAGCGCAAAAGTGACGCAACTTGCCTGCCACCACTGATATTTCCATGAGACCATCCCGAACCATAGGCTGATTTTCCTTCCTAGGGTTAAGGTTTGAGTTACGCCTAGGGTAAGGGTTCTATTAACCAGAAAGCCCTGAGTTCCAAGAACACAGCAGCTGCGAAGGACTACCCAAGAAGAGCGCAAAAGTACCACAACATGCCTGCCTCCACAGCTTTTTCCTTGGGGACATGCCTAATTCCTGGCTGATTTGCCTTTCTCGTCTTAGGGTTGGGGTTCGGCCTAGGGCTAGGATTTTTAAAATCCGGAAGCCCTGAGTTCCAGGCACACTGGAGCTGTGAAAGGCATCCAAAAGGGAGTGCAAAAGTGCCACAACATGGCTGCTTTCACGGCTTTTTCCTTGGCAAGAAGCCTAACACCAGGCTGATTTCCCTTCCCAGGGTTACTGTTAGGCTTAGGCCTAGGGCTAGGATTTTTAAAACTAGGAAGCCCTTAGCTCCAGGCACACTGCAGCTGTTCAAGGCATCCCAAGGGGAGTACAAAAGTGCAACAACATGGCAGCTTTCACAGCTTTTTCCTTGGCACCATCCCTATACCTAGGCTGATTTATCTACCTAGGGCTAGGGTTAGGGTTCAGCCTAGGGCTTGGATTTTTTTAACCAGGAAGCTCTGAGTTCCAGGCTTACTTCATCTGCCAAAGGCATCCCAAAGGGAGTGCAGAAGTGCCACAACATGGCTGCTTTCACGGCTTTTCCCTTAGGAAGAACCCTAATACCCGGCTGATTTACCTTCCTAGGGTTACTGTTAGGCTTAGGCCTAGGACTTTTAAAACCAGGAAGCCCTGGGCTCCAGGCACACTGCAGCTGCGAAAGGCATCCCAAGGGGAGCGCAAAAGTGACGCAACTTGGCTGCCACCACTGATATTTCCATGAGAGCATCCCCAACCATAGGCTGATTTTCCTTCCTAGGTTTAGGGTTTGAGTTACGCCTAGGGTAAGGGTTCTATTAACCAGAAAGCCCTGAGTTCCAAGAACACAGCACCTGTGAAGGACTACCCAAGAAGAGTGCAAAAGTACCACAACATGCCTGCCTCCACAGCTTTTTCCTTGGGGACATGCCTAATTCCTGGCTGATTTGCCTTTCTCGTCTTAGGGTTGAGGTTCGGCCTAGGGCAAGGATTTTTAAAATCAGGAAGCCCTGAGTTCCAGGCACACTGGAGCTGTGAAAGGCATCCAAAAGGGAGTGCAAAAGTGCCACAACATGGCTGCTTTCACGGCTTTTTCCTTGGCAAGAAGCCTAACACCAGGCTGATTTGCCTTCCCAGGGTTACTGTTAGGCTAAGGCCTAGGGCTAGGATTTTTAAAACTAGGAAGCCCTTAGCTCCAGGCACACTGCAGCTGTTCAAGGCATCCCAAGGGGAGTACAAAAGTGCAACAACATGGCAGCTTTCACAGCTTTTTCCTTGGCACCATCCCTATACCTAGGCTGATTTATCTGCCTAGGGCTAGGGTTAGGGTTCAGCCTAGGGCTTGGATTTTTTTAACCAGGAAGCTCTGAGTTCCAGGCTTACTTCATCTGCCAAAGGCATCCCAAAGGGAGTGCAGAAGTGCCACAACATGGCTGCTTTCACGGCTTTTCCCTTAGGAAGAACCCTAATACCCGGCTGATTTACCTTCCTAGGGTTACTGTTAGGCTTAGGCCTAGGACTTTTAAAACCAGGAAGCCCTGGGCTCCAGGCACACTGCAGCTGCGAAAGGCATCCCAAGGGGAGCGCAAAAGTGACGCAACTTGGCTGCCTCTGCTGCTATTCTCATGAGACCATCCCGAACCATAGGCTGCTTTTCCTTCCTAGGGTTAAGGTTTGAGTTACGCCTAGGGTAAGGGTTCTATTAACCAGAAAGCCCTGAGTTCCAAGAACACAGCAGCTGCGAAGGACTAGCCAAGAAGAGCGCAAAAGTACCACAACATGCCTGCCTCCACAGCTTTTTCCTTGGGGACATGCCTAATTCCTGGCTGATTTGCCTTTCTCGTCTTAGGGTTGAGGTTCGGCCTAGGGTTAGGATTTTTAAAATCAGGAAGCCCTGAGTTCCAGGCACACTGGAGCTGTGAAAGGCATCCAAAAGGGAGTGCAAAAGTGCCACAACATGGCTGCTTTCACGGCTTTTTCCTTGTCAAGAAGCCTAACACCAGGCTTATTTGCCTTCCCAGGGTTACTGTTAGGCTAAGGCCTAGGGCTAGGATTTTTAAAACTAGGAAGCCCTTAGCTCCAGGCACAATGCAGCTGTTCAAGGCATCCCAAGGGGAGTACAAAAGTGCAACGAGATGGCAGCTTTCACAGCTTTTTCCTTGGCACCATCCCTATACCTAGGCTGATTTATCTGCCTAGGGTTAGGGTTAGGGTTCAGCCTAGGGCTTGGATTTCTTTAACCAGGAAGCCCTGAGTTCCAGGCTTACTTCATCTGCCAAAGGCATCCCAAAGGGAGTGTAGAAGTGCCACAACATGGCTGCTTTCACGGCTTTTCCCTTAGGAGAACCCTAATACCCGGCTGATTTACCTTCCTAGGGTTACTGTTAGGCTTAGGCCTAGGACTTTTAAAACCAGGAAGCCCTGGGCTCCAGGCAGACTGCAGCTGCGAAAGGCATCCCAAGGGGAGCGCAAAAGTGACGCAACTTGGCTGCCACCACTGATATTTCCATGAGAGCATCCCGAACCATAGCCTGATTTTCCTTCCTAGGCTTAAGGTTTGAGTTACGCCTAGGGTAAGGGTTCTATTAACCAGAAAGCCCTGAGTTCCAAGAACACAGCAGCTGCGAAGGACTAGCCAAGAAGAGCGCAAAAGTACCACAACATGCCTGCCTCCACAGCTTTTTCCTTGGGGACATGCCTAATTCCTGGCTGATTTGCCTTTCTCGTCTTAGGGCTGGGGTTCGGCCTAGGGCTAGGATTTTTAAAATCAGGAAGCCCTGAGTTCCAGGCACACTGGAGCTGTGAAAGGCATCCAAAAGGGAGTGCAAAAGTGCCACAACATGGCTGCTTTCACGGCTTTTTCCTTGGCAAGAAGCCTAACACCAGGCTGATTTCCCTTCCCAGGGTTACTGTTAGGCTTAGGCCTAGGGCTAGGATTTTTAAAACTAGGAAGCCCTTAGCTCCAGGCACACTGCAGCTGTTCAAGGCATCCCAAGGGGAGTACAAAAGTGCAACAACATGGCAGCTTTCACAGCTTTTTCCTTGGCACCATCCCTATACCTAGGCTGATTTATCTGCCTAGGGTTAGGGTTAGGGTTCAGCCTAGGGCTTGGATTTTTTTAACCAGGAAGCTCTGAGTTCCAGGCTTACTTCATCTGCCAAAGGCATCCCAAAGGGAGTGCAGAAGTGCCACAACATGGCTGCTTTCACGGCTTTTCCCTTAGGAAGAACCCTAATACCCGGCTGATTTACCTTCCTAGGGTTACTGTTAGGCTTAGGCCTAGGACTTTTAAAACCAGGAAGCCCTGGGCTCCAGGCACACTGCAGCTGCGAAAGGCATCCCAAGGGGAGCGCAAAAGTGACGCAACTTGGCTGCCACCACTGATATTTCCATGAGAGCATCCCGAACCATAGGCTGATTTTCCTTCCTAGGGTTAGGGTTTGAGTTACGCCTAGGGTAAGGGTTCTATTAACCAGAAAGCCCTGAGTTCCAAGAACACAGCAGCTGCGAAGGACTACCCAAGAAGAGTGCAAAAGTACCACAACATGCCTGCCTCCACAGCTTTTTCCTTGGGGACATGCCTAATTCCTGGCTGATTTGCCTTTCTCGTCTTAGGGCTGGGGTTCGGCCTAGGGCTAGGATTTTTAAAATCAGGAAGCCCTGAGTTCCAGGCACACTGGAGCTGTGAAAGGCATCCAAAAGGGAGTGCAAAAGTGCCACAACATGGCTGCTTTCACGGCTTTTTCCTTGGCAAGAAGCCTAACACCATGCTGATTTACCGTCCCAGGGTGACTGTTAGGCTTAGGCCTAGGGCTAGGATTTTTAAAACTAGGAAGCCCTTAGCTCCAGGCACACTGCAGCTGTTCAAGGCATCCCAAGGGGAGTACAAAAGTGCAACAACATGGCAGCTTTCACAGCTTTTTCCTTGGCACCATCCCTATACCTAGGCTGATTTATCTGCCTAGGGTTAGGGTTAGGGTTCAGCCTAGGGCTTGGATTTCTTTAACCAGGAAGCCCTGAGTTCCAGGCTTACTTCATCTGCCAAAGGCATCCCAAAGGGAGTGCAGAAGTGCCACAACATGGCTGCTTTCACGGCTTTTCCCTTAGGAAGAACCCTAATACCCGGCTGATTTACCTTCCTAGGGTTACTGTTAGGCTTAGGCCTAGGACATTTAAAACCAGGAAGCCCTGGGCTCCAGGCACACTGCAGCTGCGAAAGGCATCCCAAGGGGAGCGCAAAAGTGATGCAACTTGGCTGCCACCACTGATATTTCCATGAGACCATCCCGAACCATAGGCTGATTTTCCTTCCTAGGCTTAAGGTTTGAGTTACGCCTAGGGTAAGGGTTCTATTAACCAGAAAGCCCTGAGTTCCAAGAACACAGCAGCTGCGAAGGACTACCCAAGAAGAGCGCAAAAGTACCACAACATGCCTGCCTCCACAGCTTTTTCCTTGGGGACATGCCTAATTCCTGGCTGATTTGCCTTTCTCGTCTTAGGGCTGGGGTTCGGCCTAGGGCTAGGATTTTTAAAATCAGGAAGCCCTGAGTTCCAGGCACACTGGAGCTGTGAAAGGCATCCAAAAGGGAGTGCAAAAGTGCCACAACATGGCAGCTTTCGCAGCTTTTTCCTTGGCACCATCCCTATACCTAGGCTGATTTATCTGCCTAGGTTTAGGATTGGGGTTCAGCCTAGGGCTTGGATTTCTTTAACCAGGAAGCCCTGAGTTCCAGGCTTACTTCATCTGCCAAAGGCATCCCAAAGGGAGTGCAGAAGTGCCACAACATGGCTGCTTTCACGGCTTTTCCCTTAGGAAGAACCCTAATACCCGGCTGATTTACCTTCCTAGGGTTACTGTTAGGCTTAGGCCTAGGACTTTTAAAACCAGGAAGCCCTGGGCTCCAGGCACACTGCAGCTGCGAAAGGCATCCCAAGGGGAGCGCAAAAGTGACGCAACTTGGCTGCCACCACTGATATTTCCATGAGACCATCCCGAACCATAGGCTGATTTTCCTTCCTAGGGTTAAGGTTTGAGTTACGCCTAGGGTAAGGGTTCTATTAACCAGAAAGCCCTGAGTTCCAAGAACACAGCAGCTGCGAAGGACTACCCAAGAAGAGCGCAAAAGTACCACAACATGCCTGCCTCCACAGCTTTTTCCTTGGGGACATGCCTAATTCCTGGCTGATTTGCCTTTCTCGTCTTAGGGTTGGGGTTCGGCCTAGGGCTAGGATTTTTAAAATCCGGAAGCCCTGAGTTCCAGGCACACTGGAGCTGTGAAAGGCATCCAAAAGGGAGTGCAAAAGTGCCACAACATGGCTGCTTTCACGGCTTTTTCCTTGGCAAGAAGCCTAACACCAGGCTGATTTGCCTTCCCAGGGTTACTGTTAGGCTTAGGCCTAGGGCTAGGATTTTTAAAACTAGGAAGCCCTTAGCTCCAGGCACACTGCAGCTGTTCAAGGCATCCCAAGGGGAGTACAAAAGTGCAACAACATGGCAGCTTTCACAGCTTTTTCCTTGGCACCATCCCTATACCTAGGCTGATTTATCTACCTAGGGCTAGGGTTAGGGTTCAGCCTAGGGCTTGGATTTTTTTAACCAGGAAGCTCTGAGTTCCAGGCTTACTTCATCTGCCAAAGGCATCCCAAAGGGAGTGCAGAAGTGCCACAACATGGCTGCTTTCATGGCTTTTCCCTTAGGAAGAACCCTAATACCGGGCTGATTTACCTTCCTAGGGTTACTGTTAGGCTTAGGCCTAGGACTTTTAAAACCAGGAAGCCCTGGGCTCCAGGCACACTGCAGCTGCGAAAGGCATCCCAAGGGGAGCGCAAAAGTGACGCAACTTGGCTGCCACCACTGATATTTCCATGAGAGCATCCCCAACCATAGGCTGATTTTCCTTCCTAGGGTTAGGGTTTGAGTTACGCCTAGGGTAAGGGTTCTATTAACCAGAAAGCCCTGAGTTCCAAGAACACAGCACCTGCGAAGGACTACCCAAGAAGAGTGCAAAAGTACCACAACATGCCTGCCTCCACAGCTTTTTCCTTGGGGACATGCCTAATTCCTGGCTGATTTGCCTTTCTCGTCTTAGGGTTGAGGTTCGGCCTAGGGCAAGGATTTTTAAAATCAGGAAGCCCTGAGTTCCAGGCACACTGGAGCTGTGAAAGGCATCCAAAAGGGAGTGCAAAAGTGCCACAACATGGCTGCTTTCACGGCTTTTTCCTTGGCAAGAAGCCTAACACCAGGCTGATTTGCCTTCCCAGGGTTACTGTTAGGCTAAGGCCTAGGGCTAGGATTTTTAAAACTAGGAAGCCCTTAGCTCCAGGCACACTGCAGCTGTTCAAGGCATCCCAAGGGGAGTACAAAAGTGCAACAACATGGCAGCTTTCACAGCTTTTTCCTTGGCACCATCCCTATACCTAGGCTGATTTATCTGCCTAGGGTTAGGGTTAGGGTTCAGCCTAGGGCTTGGATTTTTTTAACCAGGAAGCTCTGAGTTCCAGGCTTACTTCATCTGCCAAAGGCATCCCAAAGGGAGTGCAGAAGTGCCACAACATGGCTGCTTTCACGGCTTTTCCCTTAGGAAGAACCCTAATACCCGGCTGATTTACCTTCCTAGGGTTACTGTTAGGCTTAGGCCTAGGACTTTTAAAACCAGGAAGCCCTGGGCTCCAGGCACACTGCAGCTGCGAAAGGCATCCCAAGGGGAGCGCAAAAGTGACGCAACTTGGCTGCCACCACTGATATTTCCATGAGACCATCCCGAACCATAGGCTGATTTTCCTTCCTAGGGTTAAGGTTTGAGTTACGCCTAGGGTAAGGGTTCTATTAACCAGAAAGCCCTGAGTTCCAAGAACACAGCAGCTGCGAAGGACTAGCCAAGAAGAGCGCAAAAGTACCACAACATGCCTGCCTCCACAGCTTTTTCCTTGGGGACATGCCTAATTCCTGGCTGATTTGCCTTTCTCGTCTTAGGGTTGAGGTTCGGCCTAGGGTTAGGATTTTTAAAATCAGGAAGCCCTGAGTTCCAGGCACACTGGAGCTGTGAAAGGCATCCAAAAGGGAGTGCAAAAGTGCCACAACATGGCTGCTTTCACGGCTTTTTCCTTGTCAAGAAGCCTAACACCAGGCTTATTTGCCTTCCCAGGGTTACTGTTAGGCTAAGGCCTAGGGCTAGGATTTTTAAAACTAGGAAGCCCTTAGCTCCAGGCACAATGCAGCTGTTCAAGGCATCCCAAGGGGAGTACAAAAGTGCAACGAGATGGCAGCTTTCACAGCTTTTTCCTTGGCACCATCCCTATACCTAGGCTGATTTATCTGCCTAGGGTTAGGGTTAGGGTTCAGCCTAGGGCTTGGATTTCTTTAACCAGGAAGCCCTGAGTTCCAGGCTTACTTCATCTGCCAAAGGCATCCCAAAGGGAGTGTAGAAGTGCCACAACATGGCTGCTTTCACGGCTTTTCCCTTAGGAGAACCCTAATACCCGGCTGATTTACCTTCCTAGGGTTACTGTTAGGCTTAGCCCTAGGACTTTTAAAACCAGGAAGCCCTGGGCTCCAGGCAGACTGCAGCTGCGAAAGGCATCCCAAGGGGAGCGCAAAAGTGACGCAACTTGGCTGCCACCACTGATATTTCCATGAGACCATCCCGAACCATAGCCTGATTTTCCTTCCTAGGCTTAAGGTTTGAGTTACGCCTAGGGTAAGGGTTCTATTAACCAGAAAGCCCTGAGTTCCAAGAACACAGCAGCTGCGAAGGACTAGCCAAGAAGAGCGCAAAAGTACCACAACATGCCTGCCTCCACAGCTTTTTCCTTGGGGACATGCCTAATTCCTGGCTGATTTGCCTTTCTCGTCTTAGGGCTGGGGTTCGGCCTAGGGCTAGGATTTTTAAAATCAGGAAGCCCTGAGTTCCAGGCACACTGGAGCTGTGAAAGGCATCCAAAAGGGAGTGCAAAAGTGCCACAACATGGCTGCTTTCACGGCTTTTTCCTTGGCAAGAAGCCTAACACCAGGCTGATTTCCCTTCCCAGGGTTACTGTTAGGCTTAGGCCTAGGGCTAGGATTTTTAAAACTAGGAAGCCCTTAGCTCCAGGCACACTGCAGCTGTTCAAGGCATCCCAAGGGGAGTACAAAAGTGCAACAACATGGCAGCTTTCACAGCTTTTTCCTTGGCACCATCCCTATACCTAGGCTGATTTATCTGCCTAGGGTTAGGGTTCAGCCTAGGGCTTGGATTTTTTTAACCAGGAAGCTCTGAGTTCCAGGCTTACTTCATCTGCCAAAGGCATCCCAAAGGGAGTGCAGAAGTGCCACAACATGGCTGCTTTCACGGCTTTTCCCTTAGGAAGAACCCTAATACCCGGCTGATTTACCTTCCTAGGGTTACTGTTAGGCTTAGGCCTAGGACTTTTAAAACCAGGAAGCCCTGGGCTCCAGGCACACTGCAGCTGCGAAAGCCATCCCAAGGGGAGCGCAAAAGTGACGCAACTTGGCTGCCACCACTGATATTTCCATGAGAGCATCCCGAACCATAGGCTGATTTTCCTTCCTAGGGTTAAGGTTTGAGTTACGCCTAGGGTAAGGGTTCTATTAACCAGAAAGCCCTGAGTTCCAAGAACACAGCAGCTGCAAAGGACTACCCAAGAAGAGTGCAAAAGTACCACAACATGCCTGCCTCCACAGCTTTTTCCTTGGGGACATGCCTAATTCCTGGCTGATTTGCCTTTCTCGTCTTAGGGCTGGGGTTCGGCCTAGGGCTAGGATTTTTAAAATCAGGAAGCCCTGAGTTCCAGGCACACTGGAGCTGTGAAAGGCATCCAAAAGGGAGTGCAAAAGTGCCACAACATGGCTGCTTTCACGGCTTTTTCCTTGGCAAGAAGCCTAACACCATGCTGATTTACCGTCCCAGGGTGACTGTTAGGCTTAGGCCTAGGGCTAGGATTTTTAAAACTAGGAAGCCCTTAGCTCCAGGCACACTGCAGCTGTTCAAGGCATCCCAAGGGGAGTACAAAAGTGCAACAACATGGCAGCTTTCACAGCTTTTTCCTTGGCACCATCCCTATACCTAGGCTGATTTATCTGCCTAGGGTTAGGGTTAGGCTTCAGCCTAGGGCTTGGATTTCTTTAACCAGGAAGCCCTGAGTTCCAGGCTTACTTCATCTGCCAAAGGCATCCCAAAGGGAGTGCAGAAGTGCCACAACATGGCTGCTTTCACGGCTTTTCCCTTAGGAAGAACCCTAATACCCGGCTGATTTACCTTCCTAGGGTTACTGTTAGGCTTAGGCCTAGGACTTTTAAAACCAGGAAGCCCTGGGCTCCAGGCACACTGCAGCTGCGAAAGGCATCCCAAGGGGAGCGCAAAAGTGACGCAACTTGCCTGCCACCACTGATATTTCCATGAGACCATCCCGAACCATAGGCTGATTTTCCTTCCTAGGCTTAAGGTTTGAGTTACGCCTAGAGTAAGGGTTCTATTAACCAGAAAGCCCTGAGTTCCAAGAACACAGCAGCTGCGAAGGACTAGCCAAGAAGAGCGCAAAAGTACCACAACATGCCTGCCTCCACAGCTTTTTCCTTGGGGACATGCCTAATTCCTGGCTGATTTGCCTTTCTCGTCTTAGGGCTGGGGTTCGGCCTAGGGCTAGGATTTTTAAAATCAGGAAGCCCTGAGTTCCAGGCACACTGGAGCTGTGAAAGGCATCCAAAAGGGAGTGCAAAAGTGCCACAACATGGCTGCTTTCATGGCTTTTTCCTTGGCAAGAAGCCTAACACCAGGCTGATTTGCCTTCCCAGGGTTACTGTTAGGCTTAGGCCTAGGGCTAGGATTTTTAAAACTAGGAAGCCCTTAGCTCCAGGCACACTGCAGCTGTTCAAGGCATCCCAAGGGGAGTACAAAAGTGCAACAACATGGCAGCTTTCACAGCTTTTTCCTTGGCACCATCCCTATACCTAGGCTGATTTATCTGCCTAGGGTTAGGGTTAGGCTTCAGCCTAGGGCTTGGATTTCTTTAACCAGGAAGCCCTGAGTTCCAGGCTTACTTCATCTGCCAAAGGCATCCCAAAGGGAGTGCAGAAGTGCCACAACATGGCTGCTTTCACGGCTTTTCCCTTAGGAAGAACCCTAATACCCGGCTGATTTACCTTCCTAGGGTTACTGTTAGGCTTAGGCCTAGGACTTTTAAAACCAGGAAGCCCTGGGCTCCAGGCACACTGCAGCTGCGAAAGGCATCCCAAGGGGAGCGCAAAAGTGACGCAACTTGGCTGCCACCACTGATATTTCCATGAGAGCATCCCGAACCATAGGCTGATTTTCCTTCCTAGGGTTAAGGTTTGAGTTACGCCTAGGGTAAGGGTTCTATTAACCAGAAAGCCCTGAGTTCCAAGAACACAGCAGCTGCGAAGGACTACCCAAGAAGAGCGCAAAAGTACCACAACATGCCTGCCTCCACAGCTTTTTCCTTGGGGACATGCCTAATTCCTGGCTGATTTGCCTTTCTCGTCTTAGGGCTGGGGTTCGGCCTAGGGCTAGGATTTTAAAATCCGGAAGCCCTGAGTTCCAGGCACACTGGAGCTGTGAAAGGCATCCAAAAGGGAGTGCAAAAGTGCCACAACATGGCTGCTTTCACGGCTTTTTCCTTGGCAAGAAGCCTAACACCAGGCTGATTTCCCTTCCCAGGGTTACTGTTAGGCTTAGGCCTAGGGCTAGGATTTTTAAAACTAGGAAGCCCTTAGCTCCAGGCACACTGCAGCTGTTCAAGGCATCCCAAGGGGAGTACAAAAGTGCAACAACATGGCAGCTTTCACAGCTTTTTCCTTGGCACCATCCCTATACCTAGGCTGATTTATCTGCCTAGGGTTAGGGTTAGGCTTCAGCCTAGGGCTTGGATTTCTTTAACCAGGAAGCCCTGAGTTCCAGGCTTACTTCATCTGCCAAAGGCATCCCAAAGGGAGTGCAGAAGTGCCACAACATGGCTGCTTTCACGGCTTTTCCCTTAGGAAGAACCCTAATACCCGGCTGATTTACCTTCCTAGGGTTACTGTTAGGCTTAGGCCTAGGACTTTTAAAACCAGGAAGCCCTGGGCTCCAGGCACACTGCAGCTGCGAAAGGCATCCCAGGGGGAGCGCAAAAGTGACGCAACTTGGCTGCCACCACTGATATTTCCATGAGACCATCCCGAACCATAGGCTGATTTTCCTTCCTAGGGTTAAGGTTTGAGTTACGCCTAGGGTAAGGGTTCTATTAACCAGAAAGCCCTGAGTTCCAAGAACACAGCAGCTGCGAAGGACTACCCAAGAAGAGCGCAAAAGTACCACAACATGCCTGCCTCCACAGCTTTTTCCTTGGGGACATGCCTAATTCCTGGCTGATTTGCCTTTCTCGTCTTAGGGCTAGGGTTTGGCCTAGGGCTAGGATTTTTAAAACTAGGAAGCCCTTAGCTCCAGGCACACTGCAGCTGTTCAAGACATCCCAAGGGGAGTACAAAAGTGCAACAACATGGCAGCTTTCGCAGCTTTTTCCTTGGCACCATCCCTATACCTAGGCTGATTTATCTGCCTAGGGTTAGGGTTAGGGTTCAGCCTAGGGCTTGGATTTCTTTAACCAGGAAGCCCTGAGTTCCAGGCTTACTTCATCTGCCAAAGGCATCCCAAAGGGAGTGCAGAAGTGCCACAACATGGCTGCTTTCACGGCTTTTCCCTTAGGAAGAACCCTAATACCCGGCTGATTTACCTTCCTAGGGTTACTGTTAGGCTTAGGCCTAGGACTTTTAAAACCAGGAAGCCCTGGGCTCCAGGCACACTGCAGCTGCGAAAGGCATCCCAAGGGGAGCGCAAAAGTGACGCAACTTGGCTGCCACCACTGATATTTCCATGAGACCATCCCGAACCATAGGCTGATTTTCCTTCCTAGGCTTAAGGTTTGAGTTACGCCTAGGGTAAGGGTTCTATTAACCAGAAAGCCCTGAGTTCCAAGAACACAGCAGCTGCGAAGGACTACCCAAGAAGAGCGCAAAAGTACCACAACATGCCTGCCTCCACAGCTTTTTCCTTGGGGACATGCCTAATTCCTGGCTGATTTGCCTTTCTCGTCTTAGGGCTGGGGTTCGGCCTAGGGCTAGGATTTTTAAAATCAGGAAGCCCTGAGTTCCAGGCACACTGGAGCTGTGAAAGGCATCCAAAAGGGAGTGCAAAAGTGCCACAACATGGCAGCTTTCGCAGCTTTTTCCTTGGCACCATCCCTATACCTAGGCTGATTTATCTGCCTAGGTTTAGGATTGGGGTTCAGCCTAGGGCTTGGATTTCTTTAACCAGGAAGCCCTGAGTTCCAGGCTTACTTCATCTGCCAAAGGCATCCCAAAGGGAGTGCAGAAGTGCCACAACATGGCTGCTTTCACGGCTTTTCCCTTAGGAAGAACCCTAATACCCGGCTGATTTACCTTCCTAGGGTTACTGTTAGGCTTAGGCCTAGGACTTTTAAAACCAGGAAGCCCTGGGCTCCAGGCACACTGCAGCTGCGAAAGGCATCCCAAGGGGAGCGCAAAAGTGACGCAACTTGCCTGCCACCACTGATATTTCCATGAGACCATCCCGAACCATAGGCTGATTTTCCTTCCTAGGGTTAAGGTTTGAGTTACGCCTAGGGTAAGGGTTCTATTAACCAGAAAGCCCTGAGTTCCAAGAACACAGCAGCTGCGAAGGACTACCCAAGAAGAGCGCAAAAGTACCACAACATGCCTGCCTCCACAGCTTTTTCCTTGGGGACATGCCTAATTCCTGGCTGATTTGCCTTTCTCGTCTTAGGGTTGGGGTTCGGCCTAGGGCTAGGATTTTTAAAATCCGGAAGCCCTGAGTTCCAGGCACACTGGAGCTGTGAAAGGCATCCAAAAGGGAGTGCAAAAGTGCCACAACATGGCTGCTTTCACGGCTTTTTCCTTGGCAAGAAGCCTAACACCAGGCTGATTTCCCTTCCCAGGGTTACTGTTAGGCTTAGGCCTAGGGCTAGGATTTTTAAAACTAGGAAGCCCTTAGCTCCAGGCACACTGCAGCTGTTCAAGGCATCCCAAGGGGAGTACAAAAGTGCAACAACATGGCAGCTTTCACAGCTTTTTCCTTGGCACCATCCCTATACCTAGGCTGATTTATCTGCCTAGGGTTAGGGTTAGGGTTCAGCCTAGGGCTTGGATTTTTTTAACCAGGAAGCTCTGAGTTCCAGGCTTACTTCATCTGCCAAAGGCATCCCAAAGGGAGTGCAGAAGTGCCACAACATGGCTGCTTTCACGGCTTTTCCCTTAGGAAGAACCCTAATACCCGGCTGATTTACCTTCCTAGGGTTACTGTTAGGCTTAGGCCTAGGACTTTTAAAACCAGGAAGCCCTGGGCTCCAGGCACACTGCAGCTGCGAAAGGCATCCCAAGGGGAGCGCAAAAGTGACGCAACTTGGCTGCCACCACTGATATTTCCATGAGAGCATCCCGAACCATAGGCTGATTTTCCTTCCTAGGGTTAGGGTTTGAGTTACGCCTAGGGTAAGGGTTCTATTAACCAGAAAGCCCTGAGTTCCAAGAACACAGCAGCTGCGAAGGACTACCCAAGAAGAGTGCAAAAGTACCACAACATGCCTGCCTCCACAGCTTTTTCCTTGGGGACATGCCTAATTCCTGGCTGATTTGCCTTTCTCGTCTTAGGGCTGGGGTTCGGCCTAGGGCTAGGATTTTTAAAATCAGGAAGCCCTGAGTTCCAGGCACACTGGAGCTGTGAAAGGCATCCAAAAGGGAGTGCAAAAGTGCCACAACATGGCTGCTTTCACGGCTTTTTCCTTGGCAAGAAGCCTAACACCATGCTGATTTACCGTCCCAGGGTGACTGTTAGGCTTAGGCCTAGGGCTAGGATTTTTAAAACTAGGAAGCCCTTAGCTCCAGGCACACTGCAGCTGTTCAAGGCATCCCAAGGGGAGTACAAAAGTGCAACAACATGGCAGCTTTCACAGCTTTTTCCTTGGCACCATCCCTATACCTAGGCTGATTTATCTGCCTAGGGTTAGGGTTAGGCTTCAGCCTAGGGCTTGGATTTCTTTAACCAGGAAGCCCTGAGTTCCAGGCTTACTTCATCTGCCAAAGGCATCCCAAAGGGAGTGCAGAAGTGCCACAACATGGCTGCTTTCACGGCTTTTCCCTTAGGAAGAACCCTAATACCCGGCTGATTTACCTTCCTAGGGTTACTGTTAGGCTTAGGCCTAGGACTTTTAAAACCAGGAAGCCCTGGGCTCCAGGCACACTGCAGCTGCGAAAGGCATCCCAAGGGGAGCGCAAAAGTGACGCAACTTGCCTGCCACCACTGATATTTCCATGAGACCATCCCGAACCATAGGCTGATTTTCCTTCCTAGGCTTAAGGTTTGAGTTACGCCTAGAGTAAGGGTTCTATTAACCAGAAAGCCCTGAGTTCCAAGAACACAGCAGCTGCGAAGGACTAGCCAAGAAGAGCGCAAAAGTACCACAACATGCCTGCCTCCACAGCTTTTTCCTTGGGGACATGCCTAATTCCTGGCTGATTTGCCTTTCTCGTCTTAGGGCTGGGGTTCGGCCTAGGGCTAGGATTTTTAAAATCAGGAAGCCCTGAGTTCCAGGCACACTGGAGCTGTGAAAGGCATCCAAAAGGGAGTGCAAAAGTGCCACAACATGGCTGCTTTCATGGCTTTTTCCTTGGCAAGAAGCCTAACACCAGGCTGATTTGCCTTCCCAGGGTTACTGTTAGGCTTAGGCCTAGGGCTAGGATTTTTAAAACTAGGAAGCCCTTAGCTCCAGGCACACTGCAGCTGTTCAAGGCATCCCAAGGGGAGTACAAAAGTGCAACAACATGGCAGCTTTCACAGCTTTTTCCTTGGCACCATCCCTATACCTAGGCTGATTTATCTGCCTAGGGTTAGGGTTAGGCTTCAGCCTAGGGCTTGGATTTCTTTAACCAGGAAGCCCTGAGTTCCAGGCTTACTTCATCTGCCAAAGGCATCCCAAAGGGAGTGCAGAAGTGCCACAACATGGCTGCTTTCACGGCTTTTCCCTTAGGAAGAACCCTAATACCCGGCTGATTTACCTTCCTAGGGTTACTGTTAGGCTTAGGCCTAGGACTTTTAAAACCAGGAAGCCCTGGGCTCCAGGCACACTGCAGCTGCGAAAGGCATCCCAAGGGGAGCGCAAAAGTGACGCAACTTGGCTGCCACCACTGATATTTCCATGAGAGCATCCCGAACCATAGGCTGATTTTCCTTCCTAGGGTTAAGGTTTGAGTTACGCCTAGGGTAAGGGTTCTATTAACCAGAAAGCCCTGAGTTCCAAGAACACAGCAGCTGCGAAGGACTACCCAAGAAGAGCGCAAAAGTACCACAACATGCCTGCCTCCACAGCTTTTTCCTTGGGGACATGCCTAATTCCTGGCTGATTTGCCTTTCTCGTCTTAGGGCTGGGGTTCGGCCTAGGGCTAGGATTTTAAAATCCGGAAGCCCTGAGTTCCAGGCACACTGGAGCTGTGAAAGGCATCCAAAAGGGAGTGCAAAAGTGCCACAACATGGCTGCTTTCACGGCTTTTTCCTTGGCAAGAAGCCTAACACCAGGCTGATTTCCCTTCCCAGGGTTACTGTTAGGCTTAGGCCTAGGGCTAGGATTTTTAAAACTAGGAAGCCCTTAGCTCCAGGCACACTGCAGCTGTTCAAGGCATCCCAAGGGGAGTACAAAAGTGCAACAACATGGCAGCTTTCACAGCTTTTTCCTTGGCACCATCCCTATACCTAGGCTGATTTATCTGCCTAGGGTTAGGGTTAGGGTTCAGCCTAGGGCTTGGATTTCTTTAACCAGGAAGCCCTGAGTTCCAGGCTTACTTCATCTGCCAAAGGCATCCCAAAGGGAGTGCAGAAGTGCCACAACATGGCTGCTTTCACGGCTTTTCCCTTAGGAAGAACCCTAATACCCGGCTGATTTACCTTCCTAGGGTTACTGTTAGGCTTAGGCCTAGGACTTTTAAAACCAGGAAGCCCTGGGCTCCAGGCACACTGCAGCTGCGAAAGGCATCCCAGGGGGAGCGCAAAAGTGACGCAACTTGGCTGCCACCACTGATATTTCCATGAGACCATCCCGAACCATAGGCTGATTTTCCTTCCTAGGGTTAAGGTTTGAGTTACGCCTAGGGTAAGGGTTCTATTAACCAGAAAGCCCTGAGTTCCAAGAACACAGCAGCTGCGAAGGACTACCCAAGAAGAGCGCAAAAGTACCACAACATGCCTGCCTCCACAGCTTTTTCCTTGGGGACATGCCTAATTCCTGGCTGATTTGCCTTTCTCGTCTTAGGGCTAGGGTTTGGCCTAGGGCTAGGATTTTTAAAACTAGGAAGCCCTTAGCTCCAGGCACACTGCAGCTGTTCAAGACATCCCAAGGGGAGTACAAAAGTGCAACAACATGGCAGCTTTCGCAGCTTTTTCCTTGGCACCATCCCTATACCTAGGCTGATTTATCTGCCTAGGGTTAGGGTTAGGCTTCAGCCTAGGGCTTGGATTTCTTTAACCAGGAAGCCCTGAGTTCCAGGCTTACTTCATCTGCCAAAGGCATCCCAAAGGGAGTGCAGAAGTGCCACAACATGGCTGCTTTCACGGCTTTTCCCTTAGGAAGAACCCTAATACCCGGCTGATTTACCTTCCTAGGGTTACTGTTAGGCTTAGGCCTAGGACTTTTAAAACCAGGAAGCCCTGGGCTCCAGGCACACTGCAGCTGCGAAAGGCATCCCAAGGGGAGCGCAAAAGTGACGCAACTTGGCTGCCACCACTGATATTTCCATGAGACCATCCCGAACCATAGGCTGATTTTCCTTCCTAGGCTTAAGGTTTGAGTTACGCCTAGGGTAAGGGTTCTATTAACCAGAAAGCCCTGAGTTCCAAGAACACAGCAGCTGCGAAGGACTACCCAAGAAGAGCGCAAAAGTACCACAACATGCCTGCCTCCACAGCTTTTTCCTTGGGGACATGCCTAATTCCTGGCTGATTTGCCTTTCTCGTCTTAGGGCTGGGGTTCGGCCTAGGGCTAGGATTTTTAAAATCAGGAAGCCCTGAGTTCCAGGAACACTGGAGCTGTGAAAGGCATCCAAAAGGGAGTGCAAAAGTGCCACAACATGGCAGCTTTCGCAGCTTTTTCCTTGGCACCATCCCTATACCTAGGCTGATTTATCTGCCTCGGTTTAGGATTGGGGTTCAGCCTAGGGCTTGGATTTCTTTAACCAGGAAGCCCTGAGTTCCAGGCTTACTTCATCTGCCAAAGGCATCCCAAAGGGAGTGCAGAAGTGCCACAACATGGCTGCTTTCACGGCTTTTCCCTTAGGAAGAACCCTAATACCCGGCTGTTTTACCTTCCTAGGGTTACTGTTAGGCTTAGGCCTAGGACTTTTAAAACCAGGAAGCCCTGGGCTCCAGGCACACTGCAGCTGCGAAAGGCATCCCAAGGGGAGCGCAAAAGTGACGCAACTTGGCTGCCACCACTGATATTTCCATGAGACCATCCCGAACCATAGGCTGATTTTCCTTCCTAGGCTTAAGGTTTGAGTTACGCCTAGGGTAAGGGTTCTATTAACCAGAAAGCCCTGAGTTCCAAGAACACAGCAGCTGCGAAGGACTACCCAAGAAGAGCGCAAAAGTACCACAACATGCCTGCCTCCACAGCTTTTTCCTTGGGGACATGCCTAATTCCTGGCTGATTTGCCTTTCTCGTCTTAGGGTTGGGGTTCGGCCTAGGGCTAGGATTTTTAAAATCAGGAAGCCCTGAGTTCCAGGCACACTGGAGCTGTGAAAGGCATCCAAAAGGGAGTGCAAAAGTGCCACAACATGGCTGCTTTCACGGCTTTTTCCTTGGCAAGAAGCCTAACACCAGGCTGATTTGCCTTCCCAGGGTTACTGTTAGGCTTAGGCCTAGGGCTAGGATTTTTAAAACTAGGAAGCCCTTAGCTCCAGGCACACTGCAGCTGTTCAAGGCATCCCAAGGGGAGTACAAAAGTGCAACAACATGGCAGCTTTCACAGCTTTTTCCTTGGCACCATCCCTATACCTAGGCTGATTTATCTACCTAGGGCTAGGGTTAGGGTTCAGCCTAGGGCTTGGATTTTTTTAACCAGGAAGCTCTGAGTTCCAGGCTTACTTCATCTGCCAAAGGCATCCCAAAGGGAGTGCAGAAGTGCCACAACATGGCTGCTTTCACGGCTTTTCCCTTAGGAAGAACCCTAATACCCGGCTGATTTACCTTCCTAGGGTTACTGTTAGGCTTAGGCCTAGGACTTTTAAAACCAGGAAGCCCTGGGCTCCAGGCACACTGCAGCTGCGAAAGGCATCCCAAGGGGAGCGCAAAAGTGACGCAACTTGGCTGCCACCACTGATATTTCCATGAGAGCATCCCGAACCATAGGCTGATTTTCCTTCCTAGGCTTAGGGTTTGAGTTACGCCTAGGGTAAGGGTTCTATTAACCAGAAAGCCCTGAGTTCCAAGAACACAGCAGCTGCGAAGGACTAGCCAAGAAGAGCGCAAAAGTACCACAACATGCCTGCCTCCACAGCTTTTTCCTTGGGGACATGCCTAATTCCTGGCTGATTTGCCTTTCTCGTCTTAGGGCTGGGGTTCGGCCTAGGGCTAGGATTTTTAAAATCAGGAAGCCCTGAGTTCCAGGCACACTGGAGCTGTGAAAGGCATCCAAAAGGGAGTGCAAAAGTGCCACAACATGGCTGCTTTCATGGCTTTTTCCTTGGCAAGAAGCCTAACACCAGGCTGATTTGCCTTCCCAGGGTTACTGTTAGGCTTAGGCCTAGGGCTAGGATTTTTAAAACTAGGAAGCCCTTAGCTCCAGGCACACTGCAGCTGTTCAAGGCATCCCAAGGGGAGTACAAAAGTGCAACAACATGGCAGCTTTCACAGCTTTTTCCTTGGCACCATCCCTATACCTAGGCTGATTTATCTGCCTAGGGTTAGGGTTAGGCTTCAGCCTAGGGCTTGGATTTCTTTAACCAGGAAGCCCTGAGTTCCAGGCTTACTTCATCTGCCAAAGGCATCCCAAAGGGAGTGCAGAAGTGCCACAACATGGCTGCTTTCACGGCTTTTCCCTTAGGAAGAACCCTAATACCCGGCTGATTTACCTTCCTAGGGTTACTGTTAGGCTTAGGCCTAGGACTTTTAAAACCAGGAAGCCCTGGGCTCCAGGCACACTGCAGCTGCGAAAGGCATCCCAAGGGGAGCGCAAAAGTGACGCAACTTGGCTGCCACCACTGATATTTCCATGAGAGCATCCCGAACCATAGGCTGATTTTCCTTCCTAGGGTTAAGGTTTGAGTTACGCCTAGGGTAAGGGTTCTATTAACCAGAAAGCCCTGAGTTCCAAGAACACAGCAGCTGCGAAGGACTACCCAAGAAGAGCGCAAAAGTACCACAACATGCCTGCCTCCACAGCTTTTTCCTTGGGGACATGCCTAATTCCTGGCTGATTTGCCTTTCTCGTCTTAGGGCTGGGGTTCGGCCTAGGGCTAGGATTTTAAAATCCGGAAGCCCTGAGTTCCAGGCACACTGGAGCTGTGAAAGGCATCCAAAAGGGAGTGCAAAAGTGCCACAACATGGCTGCTTTCACGGCTTTTTCCTTGGCAAGAAGCCTAACACCAGGCTGATTTCCCTTCCCAGGGTTACTGTTAGGCTTAGGCCTAGGGCTAGGATTTTTAAAACTAGGAAGCCCTTAGCTCCAGGCACACTGCAGCTGTTCAAGGCATCCCAAGGGGAGTACAAAAGTGCAACAACATGGCAGCTTTCACAGCTTTTTCCTTGGCACCATCCCTATACCTAGGCTGATTTATCTGCCTAGGGTTAGGGTTAGGGTTCAGCCTAGGGCTTGGATTTCTTTAACCAGGAAGCCCTGAGTTCCAGGCTTACTTCATCTGCCAAAGGCATCCCAAAGGGAGTGCAGAAGTGCCACAACATGGCTGCTTTCACGGCTTTTCCCTTAGGAAGAACCCTAATACCCGGCTGATTTACCTTCCTAGGGTTACTGTTAGGCTTAGGCCTAGGACTTTTAAAACCAGGAAGCCCTGGGCTCCAGGCACACTGCAGCTGCGAAAGGCATCCCAGGGGGAGCGCAAAAGTGACGCAACTTGGCTGCCACCACTGATATTTCCATGAGACCATCCCGAACCATAGGCTGATTTTCCTTCCTAGGGTTAAGGTTTGAGTTACGCCTAGGGTAAGGGTTCTATTAACCAGAAAGCCCTGAGTTCCAAGAACACAGCAGCTGCGAAGGACTACCCAAGAAGAGCGCAAAAGTACCACAACATGCCTGCCTCCACAGCTTTTTCCTTGGGGACATGCCTAATTCCTGGCTGATTTGCCTTTCTCGTCTTAGGGCTAGGGTTTGGCCTAGGGCTAGGATTTTTAAAACTAGGAAGCCCTTAGCTCCAGGCACACTGCAGCTGTTCAAGACATCCCAAGGGGAGTACAAAAGTGCAACAACATGGCAGCTTTCGCAGCTTTTTCCTTGGCACCATCCCTATACCTAGGCTGATTTATCTGCCTAGGGTTAGGGTTAGGGTTCAGCCTAGGGCTTGGATTTCTTTAACCAGGAAGCCCTGAGTTCCAGGCTTACTTCATCTGCCAAAGGCATCCCAAAGGGAGTGCAGAAGTGCCACAACATGGCTGCTTTCACGGCTTTTCCCTTAGGAAGAACCCTAATACCCGGCTGATTTACCTTCCTAGGGTTACTGTTAGGCTTAGGCCTAGGACTTTTAAAACCAGGAAGCCCTGGGCTCCAGGCACACTGCAGCTGCGAAAGGCATCCCAAGGGGAGCGCAAAAGTGACGCAACTTGGCTGCCACCACTGATATTTCCATGAGACCATCCCGAACCATAGGCTGATTTTCCTTCCTAGGCTTAAGGTTTGAGTTACGCCTAGGGTAAGGGTTCTATTAACCAGAAAGCCCTGAGTTCCAAGAACACAGCAGCTGCGAAGGACTACCCAAGAAGAGCGCAAAAGTACCACAACATGCCTGCCTCCACAGCTTTTTCCTTGGGGACATGCCTAATTCCTGGCTGATTTGCCTTTCTCGTCTTAGGGCTGGGGTTCGGCCTAGGGCTAGGATTTTTAAAATCAGGAAGCCCTGAGTTCCAGGCACACTGGAGCTGTGAAAGGCATCCAAAAGGGAGTGCAAAAGTGCCACAACATGGCAGCTTTCGCAGCTTTTTCCTTGGCACCATCCCTATACCTAGGCTGATTTATCTGCCTAGGTTTAGGATTGGGGTTCAGCCTAGGGCTTGGATTTCTTTAACCAGGAAGCCCTGAGTTCCAGGCTTACTTCATCTGCCAAAGGCATCCCAAAGGGAGTGCAGAAGTGCCACAACATGGCTGCTTTCACGGCTTTTCCCTTAGGAAGAACCCTAATACCCGGCTGATTTACCTTCCTAGGGTTACTGTTAGGCTTAGGCCTAGGACTTTTAAAACCAGGAAGCCCTGGGCTCCAGGCACACTGCAGCTGCGAAAGGCATCCCAAGGGGAGCGCAAAAGTGACGCAACTTGCCTGCCACCACTGATATTTCCATGAGACCATCCCGAACCATAGGCTGATTTTCCTTCCTAGGGTTAAGGTTTGAGTTACGCCTAGGGTAAGGGTTCTATTAACCAGAAAGCCCTGAGTTCCAAGAACACAGCAGCTGCGAAGGACTACCCAAGAAGAGCGCAAAAGTACCACAACATGCCTGCCTCCACAGCTTTTTCCTTGGGGACATGCCTAATTCCTGGCTGATTTGCCTTTCTCGTCTTAGGGTTGGGGTTCGGCCTAGGGCTAGGATTTTTAAAATCCGGAAGCCCTGAGTTCCAGGCACACTGGAGCTGTGAAAGGCATCCAAAAGGGAGTGCAAAAGTGCCACAACATGGCTGCTTTCACGGCTTTTTCCTTGGCAAGAAGCCTAACACCAGGCTGATTTGCCTTCCCAGGGTTACTGTTAGGCTTAGGCCTAGGGCTAGGATTTTTAAAACTAGGAAGCCCTTAGCTCCAGGCACACTGCAGCTGTTCAAGGCATCCCAAGGGGAGTACAAAAGTGCAACAACATGGCAGCTTTCACAGCTTTTTCCTTGGCACCATCCCTATACCTAGGCTGATTTATCTACCTAGGGCTAGGGTTAGGGTTCAGCCTAGGGCTTGGATTTTTTTAACCAGGAAGCTCTGAGTTCCAGGCTTACTTCATCTGCCAAAGGCATCCCAAAGGGAGTGCAGAAGTGCCACAACATGGCTGCTTTCACGGCTTTTCCCTTAGGAAGAACCCTAATACCCGGCTGATTTACCTTCCTAGGGTTACTGTTAGGCTTAGGCCTAGGACTTTTAAAACCAGGAAGCCCTGGGCTCCAGGCACACTGCAGCTGCGAAAGGCATCCCAAGGGGAGCGCAAAAGTGACGCAACTTGGCTGCCACCACTGATATTTCCATGAGAGCATCCCGAACCATAGGCTGATTTTCCTTCCTAGGGTTAGGGTTTGAGTTACGCCTAGGGTAAGGGTTCTATTAACCAGAAAGCCCTGAGTTCCAAGAACACAGCAGCTGCGAAGGACTACCCAAGAAGAGTGCAAAAGTACCACAACATGCCTGCCTCCACAGCTTTTTCCTTGGGGACATGCCTAATTCCTGGCTGATTTGCCTTTCTCGTCTTAGGGCTGGGGTTCGGCCTAGGGCTAGGATTTTTAAAATCAGGAAGCCCTGAGTTCCAGGCACACTGGAGCTGTGAAAGGCATCCAAAAGGGAGTGCAAAAGTGCCACAACATGGCTGCTTTCACGGCTTTTTCCTTGGCAAGAAGCCTAACACCAGGCTGATTTACCTTCCCAGGGTGACTGTTAGGCTTAGGCCTAGGGCTAGGATTTTTAAAACTAGGAAGCCCTTAGCTCCAGGCACACTGCAGCTGTTCAAGGCATCCCAAGGGGAGTACAAAAGTGCAACAACATGGCAGCTTTCACAGCTTTTTCCTTGGCACCATCCCTATACCTAGGCTGATTTATCTGCCTAGGGTTAGGGTTAGGCTTCAGCCTAGGGCTTGGATTTCTTTAACCAGGAAGCCCTGAGTTCCAGGCTTACTTCATCTGCCAAAGGCATCCCAAAGGGAGTGCAGAAGTGCCACAACATGGCTGCTTTCACGGCTTTTCCCTTAGGAAGAACCCTAATACCCGGCTGATTTACCTTCCTAGGGTTACTGTTAGGCTTAGGCCTAGGACTTTTAAAACCAGGAAGCCCTGGGCTCCAGGCACACTGCAGCTGCGAAAGGCATCCCAAGGGGAGCGCAAAAGTGACGCAACTTGGCTGCCACCACTGATATTTCCATGAGACCATCCCGAACCATAGGCTGATTTTCCTTCCTAGGGTTAAGGTTTGAGTTACGCCTAGGGTAAGGGTTCTATTAACCAGAAAGCCCTGAGTTCCAAGAACACAGCAGCTGCGAAGGACTAGCCAAGAAGAGCGCAAAAGTACCACAACATGCCTGCCTCCACAGCTTTTTCCTTGGGGACATGCCTAATTCCTGGCTGATTTGCCTTTCTCGTCTTAGGGCTGGGGTTCGGCCTAGGGCTAGGATTTTTAAAATCAGGAAGCCCTGAGTTCCAGGCACACTGGAGCTGTGAAAGGCATCCAAAAGGGAGTGCAAAAGTGCCACAACATGGCTGCTTTCACGGCTTTTTCCTTGGCAAGAAGCCTAACACCAGGCTGATTTCCCTTCCCAGGGTTACTGTTAGGCTTAGGCCTAGGGCTAGGATTTTTAAAACTAGGAAGCCCTTAGCTCCAGGCACACTGCAGCTGTTCAAGGCATCCCAAGGGGAGTACAAAAGTGCAACAACATGGCAGCTTTCACAGCTTTTTCCTTGGCACCATCCCTATACCTAGGCTGATTTATCTGCCTAGGGTTAGGGTTAGGGTTCAGCCTAGGGCTTGGATTTCTTTAACCAGGAAGCCCTGAGTTCCAGGCTTACTTCATCTGCCAAAGGCATCCCAAAGGGAGTGCAGAAGTGCCACAACATGGCTGCTTTCACGGCTTTTCCCATAGGAAGAACCCTAATACCCGGCTGATTTACCTTCATAGGGTTACTGTTAGGCTTAGGCCTAGGACTTTTAAAACCAGGAAGCCCTGGGCTCCAGGCACACTGCAGCTGCGAAAGGCATCCCAAGGGGAGCGCAAAAGTGATGCAACTTGGCTGCCACCACTGATATTTCCATGAGACCATCCCGAACCATAGGCTGATTTTCCTTCCTAGGGTTAAGGTTTGAGTTACGCCTAGGGTAAGGGTTCTATTAACCAGAAAGCCCTGAGTTCCAAGAACACAGCAGCTGCGAAGGACTAGCCAAGAAGAGCGCAAAAGTACCACAACATGCCTGCCTCCACAGCTTTTTCCTTGGGGACATGCCTAATTCCTGGCTGATTTGCCTTTCTCGTCTTAGGGCTGGGGTTCGGCCTAGGGCTAGGATTTTAAAATCCGGAAGCCCTGAGTTCCAGGCACACTGGAGCTGTGAAAGGCATCCAAAAGGGAGTGCAAAAGTGCCACAACATGGCTGCTTTCACGGCTTTTTCCTTGGCAAGAAGCCTAACACCAGGCTGATTTCCCTTCCCAGGGTTACTGTTAGGCTTAGGCCTAGGGCTAGGATTTTTAAAACTAGGAAGCCCTTAGCTCCAGGCACACTGCAGCTGTTCAAGGCATCCCAAGGGGAGTACAAAAGTGCAACAACATGGCAGCTTTCACAGCTTTTTCCTTGGCACCATCCCTATACCTAGGCTGATTTATCTGCCTAGGGTTAGGGTTAGGGTTCAGCCTAGGGCTTGGATTTCTTTAACCAGGAAGCCCTGAGTTCCAGGCTTACTTCATCTGCCAAAGGCATCCCAAAGGGAGTGCAGAAGTGCCACAACATGGCTGCTTTCACGGCTTTTTCCTTAGGAAGAACCCTAATACCCGGCTGATTTACCTTCCTAGGGTTACTGTTAGGCTTAGGCCTAGGACTTTTAAAACCAGGAAGCCCTGGGCTCCAGGCACACTGCAGCTGCGAAAGGCATCCCAAGGGGAGCGCAAAAGTGACGCAACTTGGCTGCCACCACTGATATTTCCATGAGACCATCCCGAACCATAGGCTGATTTTCCTTCCTAGGGTTAAGGTTTGAGTTACGCCTAGGGTAAGGGTTCTATTAACCAGAAAGCCCTGAGTTCCAAGAACACAGCACCTGTGAAGGACTACCCAAGAAGAGCGCAAAAGTACCACAACATGCCTGCCTCCACAGCTTTTTCCTTGGGGACATGCCTAATTCCTGGCTGATTTGCCTTTCTCGTCTTAGGGCTGGGGTTTGGCCTAGGGCTAGGATTTTTAAAATCAGGAAGCCCTGAGTTCCAGGCACACTGGAGCTGTGAAAGGCATCCAAAAGGGAGTGCAAAAGTGCCACAACATGGCAGCTTTCGCAGCTTTTTCCTTGGCACCATCCCTATACCTAGGCTGATTTATCTGCCTAGGTTTAGGGTTGGGGTTCAGCCTAGGGCTTGGATTTCTTTAACCAGGAAGCCCTGAGTTCCAGGCTTACTTCATCTGCCAAAGGCATCCTAAAGGGAGTGCAGAAGTGCCACAACATGGCTGCTTTCACGGCTTTTCCCTTAGGAAGAACTCTAATTCTTGGCTGATTTACCTTCCTAGGGTTACTGTTAGGCTTAGGCCTAGGACTTTTAAAACCAGGAAGCCCTGGGCTCCAGGCACACTGCAGCTGCGAAATGCATCCCAAGGGGAGCGCAAAAGTGACGCAACTTGGCTGCCACCACTGATATTTCCATGAGAGCATCCCGAACCATAGGCTGATTTTCCTTCCTAGGGTTAAGGTTTGAGTTACGCCTAGGGTAAGGGTTCTATTAACCAGAAAGCCCTGAGTTCCAAGAACACAGCAGCTGCAAAGGACTAGCCAAGAAGAGCGCAAAAGTACCACAACATGCCTGCCTCCACAGCTTTTTCCTTGGGGACATGCCTAATTCCTGGCTGATTTGCCTTTCTCGTCTTAGGGCTGGGGTTCGGCCTAGGGCTAGGATTTTAAAATCCGGAAGCCCTGAGTTCCAGGCACACTGGAGCTGTGAAAGGCATCCAAAAGGGAGTGCAAAAGTGCCACAACATGGCTGCTTTCACGGCTTTTTCCTTGGCAAGAAGCCTAACACCAGGCTGATTTCCCTTCCCAGGGTTACTGTTAGGCTTAGGCCTAGGGCTAGGATTTTTGAAACTAGGAAGCCCTTAGCTCCAGGCACACTGCAGCTGTTCAAGGCATCCCAAGGGGAGTACAAAAGTGCAACAACATGGCAGCTTTCACAGCTTTTTCCTTGGCACCATCCCTATACCTAGGCTGATTTATCTGCCTAGGGTTAGGGTTAGGGTTCAGCCTAGGGCTTGGATTTCTTTAACCAGGAAGCCCTGAGTTCCAGGCTTACTTCATCTGCCAAAGGCATCCCAAAGGGAGTGCAGAAGTGCCACAACATGGCTGCTTTCACGGCTTTTCCCTTAGGAAGAACCCTAATACCCGGCTGATTTACCTTCCTAGGGTTACTGTTAGGCTTAGGACTAGGACTTTTAAAACCAGGAAGCCCTGGGCTCCAGGCACACTGCAGCTGCGAAAGGCATCCCAAGGGGAGCGCAAAAGTGACGCAACTTGGCTTCCACCACTGATATTTCCATGAGATCATCCCGAACCATAGGCTGATTTTCCTTCCTAGGCTTAAGGTTTGAGTTACGCCTAGGGTAAGGGTTCTATTAACCAGAAAGCCCTGAGTTCCAAGAACACAGCAGCTGCGAAGGACTACCCAAGAAGAGCGCAAAAGTACCACAACATGCCTGCCTCCACAGCTTTTTCCTTGGGGACATGCCTAATTCCTGGCTGATTTGCCTTTCTCGTCTTAGGGCTGGGGTTCGGCCTAGGGCTAGGATTTTTAAAATCAGGAAGCCCTGAGTTCCAGGCACACTGGAGCTGTGAAAGGCATCCAAAAGGGAGTGCAAAAGTGCCACAACATGGCTGCTTTCACGGCTTTTTCCTTGGCAAGAAGCCTAACACCAGGCTGATTTCCCTTCCCAGGGTTACTGTTAGGCTTAGGCCTAGGGCTAGGATTTTTAAAACTAGGAAGCCCTTAGCTCCAGGCACACTGCAGCTGTTCAAGGCATCCCAAGGGGAGTACAAAAGTGCAACAACATGGCAGCTTTCACAGCTTTTTCCTTGGCACCATCCCTATACCTAGGCTGATTTATCTGCCTAGGGTTAGGGTTAGGGTTCAGCCTAGGGCTTGGATTTCTTTAACCAGGAAGCCCTGAGTTCCAGGCTTACTTCATCTGCCAAAGGCATCCCAAAGGGAGTGCAGAAGTGCCACAACATGGCTGCTTTCACGGCTTTTCCCTTAGGAAGAACCCTAATACCCGGCTGATTTACCTTCCTAGGGTTACTGTTAGGCTTAGGCCTAGGACTTTTAAAACCAGGAAGCCCTGGGCTCCAGGCACACTGCAGCTGCGAAAGGCATCCCAAGGGGAGCGCAAAAGTGACGCAACTTGGCTGCCACCACTGATATTTCCATGAGAGCATCCCGAACCATAGGCTGATTTTCCTTCCTAGGGTTAAGGTTTGAGTTACGCCTAGGGTAAGGGTTCTATTAACCAGAAAGCCCTGAGTTCCAAGAACACAGCACCTGTGAAGGACTACCCAAGAAGAGCGCAAAAGTACCACAACATGCCTGCCTCCACAGCTTTTTCCTTGGGGACATGCCTAATTCCTGGCTGATTTGCCTTTCTCGTCTTAGGGCTGGGGTTTGGCCTAGGGCTAGGATTTTTAAAATCAGGAAGCCCTGAGTTCCAGGCACACTGGAGCTGTGAAAGGCATCCAAAAGGGAGTGCAAATGTGCCACAACATGGCAGCTTTCGCAGCTTTTTCCTTGGCACCATCCCTATACCTAGTCTGATTTATCTGCCTAGGTTTAGGGTTGGGGTTCAGCCTAGGGCTTGGATTTCTTTAACCAGGAAGCCCTGAGTTCCAGGCTTACTTCATCTGCCAAAGGCATCCTAAAGGGAGTGCAGAAGTGCCACAACATGGCTGCTTTCACGGCTTTTCCCTTAGGAAGAACCCTAATTCTTGGCTGATTTACCTTCCTAGGGTTACTGTTAGGCTTAGGCCTAGGACTTTTAAAACCAGGAAGCCCTGGGCTCCAGGCACACTGCAGCTGCGAAAGGCATCCCAAGGGGAGCGCAAAAGTGACGCAACTTGGCTGCCACCACTGATATTTCCATGAGAGCATCCCGAACCATAGGCTGATTTTCCTTCCTAGGGTTAAGGTTTGAGTTACGCCTAGGGTAAGGGTTCTATTAACCAGAAAGCCCTGAGTTCCAAGAACACAGCAGCTGCAAAGGACTAGCCAAGAAGAGCGCAAAAGTACCACAACATGCCTGCCTCCACAGCTTTTTCCTTGGGGACATGCCTAATTCCTGGCTGATTTGCCTTTCTCGTCTTAGGGCTGGGGTTCGGCCTAGGGCTAGGATTTTAAAATCCGGAAGCCCTGAGTTCCAGGCACACTGGAGCTGTGAAAGGCATCCAAAAGGGAGTGCAAAAGTGCCACAACATGGCTGCTTTCACGGCTTTTTCCTTGGCAAGAAGCCTAACACCAGGCTGATTTCCCTTCCCAGGGTTACTGTTAGGCTTAGGCCTAGGGCTAGGATTTTTGAAACTAGGAAGCCCTTAGCTCCAGGCACACTGCAGCTGTTCAAGGCATCCCAAGGGGAGTACAAAAGTGCAACAACATGGCAGCTTTCACAGCTTTTTCCTTGGCACCATCCCTATACCTAGGCTGATTTATCTGCCTAGGGTTAGGGTTAGGCTTCAGCCTAGGGCTTGGATTTCTTTAACCAGGAAGCCCTGAGTTCCAGGCTTACTTCATCTGCCAAAGGCATCCCAAAGGGAGTGCAGAAGTGCCACAACATGGCTGCTTTCACGGCTTTTCCCTTAGGAAGAACCCTAATACCCGGCTGATTTACCTTCCTAGGGTTACTGTTAGGCTTAGGCCTAGGACTTTTAAAACCAGGAAGCCCTGGGCTCCAGGCACACTGCAGCTGCGAAAGGCATCCCAAGGGGAGCGCAAAAGTGATGCAACTTGGCTGCCACCACTGATATTTCCATGAGACCATCCCGAACCATAGGCTGATTTTCCTTCCTAGGGTTAAGGTTTGAGTTACGCCTAGGGTAAGGGTTCTATTAACCAGAAAGCCCTGAGTTCCAAGAACACAGCAGCTGCGAAGGACTACCCAAGAAGAGCGCAAAAGTACCACAACATGCCTGCCTCCACAGCTTTTTCCTTGGGGACATGCCTAATTCCTGGCTGATTTGCCTTTCTCGTCTTAGGGCTGGGGTTCGGCCTAGGGCTAGGATTTTTAAAATCAGGAAGCCCTGAGTTCCAGGCACACTGGAGCTGTGAAAGGCATCCAAAAGGGAGTGCAAAAGTGCCACAACATGGCAGCTTTCGCAGCTTTTTCCTTGGCACCATCCCTATACCTAGGCTGATTTATCTGCCTAGGTTTAGGGTTGGGGTTCAGCCTAGGGCTTGGATTTCTTTAACCAGGAAGCCCTGAGTTCCAGGCTTACTTCATCTGCCAAAGGCATCCCAAAGGGAGTGCAGAAGTGCCACAACATGGCTGCTTTCACGGCTTTTCACTTAGGAAGAACCCTAATACCCGGCTGATTTACCTTCCTAGGGTTACTGTTAGGCTTAGGCCTAGGACTTTTAAAACCAGGAAGCCCTGGGCTCCAGGCACACTGCAGCTGCGAAAGGCATCCCAAGGGGAGCGCAAAAGTGACGCAACTTGGCTGCCACCACTGATATTTCCATGAGAGCATCCCGAACCATAGGCTGATTTTCCTTCCTAGGCTTAAGGTTTGAGTTACGCCTAGGGTAAGGGTTCTATTAACCAGAAAGCCCTGAGTTCCAAGAACACAGCAGCTGCGAAGGACTACCCAAGAAGAGCGCAAAAGTACCACAACATGCCTGCCTCCACAGCTTTTTCCTTGGGGACATGCCTAATTCCTGGCTGATTTGCCTTTCTCGTCTTAGGGCTGGGGTTCGGCCTAGGGCTAGGATTTTAAAATCCGGAAGACCTGAGTTCCAGGCACACTGGAGCTGTGAAAGGCATCCAAAAGGGAGTGCAAAAGTGCCACAACATGGCTGCTTTCACGGCTTTTTCCTTGGCAAGAAGCCTAACACCAGGCTGATTTGCCTTCCCAGGGTTACTGTTAGGCTTAGGCCTAGGGCTAGGATTTTTAAAACTAGGAAGCCCTTAGCTCCAGGCACACTGCAGCTGTTCAAGGCATCCCAAGGGGAGTACAAAAGTGCAACAACATGGCAGCTTTCACAGCTTTTTCCTTGGCACCATCCCTATACCTAGGCTGATTTATCTGCCTAGGGTTAGGGTTAGGGTTCAGCCTAGGGCTTGGATTTCTTTAACCAGGAAGCCCTGAGTTCCAGGCTTACTTCATCTGCCAAAGGCATCCCAAAGGGAGTGTAGAAGTGCCACAACATGGCTGCTTTCACGGCTTTTCCCTTAGAAGAACCCTAATACCCGGCTGATTTACCTTCCTAGGGTTACTGTTAGGCTTAGGCCTAGGACTTTTAAAACCAGGAAGCCCTGGGCTCCAGGCACACTGCAGCTGCGAAAGGCATCCCAAGGGGAGCGCAAAAGTGACGCAACTTGGCTGCCACCACTGATATTTCCATGAGACCATCCCGAACCATAGGCTGATTTTCCTTCCTAGGGTTAGGGTTTGAGTTACGCCTAGGGTAAGGGTTCTATTAAGCAGAAAGCCCTGAGTTCCAAGAACACAGCAGCTGCAAAGGACTAGCCAAGAAGAGTGCAAAAGTACCACAACATGCCTGCCTCCACAGCTTTTTCCTTGGGGACATGCCTAATTCCTGGCGGATTTGCCTTTCTCGTCTTAGGGCTGGGGTTCGGCCTAGGGCTAGGATTTTTAAAATCAGGAAGCCCTGAGTTCCAGGCACACTGGAGCTGTGAAAGGCATCCAAAAGGGAGTGCAAAAGTGCCACAACATGGCAGCTTTCACAGCTTTTTCCTTGGCACCATCCCTATACCTAGGCTGATTTATCTGCCTAGTGTTAGGGTCGGGGTTCAGCCTAGGGCTTGGATTTCTTTAACCAGGAAGCCCTGAGTTCCAGGCTTACTTCATCTGCCAAAGGCATCCCAAAGGGAGTGCAGAAGTGCCACAACATGGCTGCTTTCACGGCTTTTCCCTTAGGAAGAACCCTAATACCCGGCTGATTTACCTTCCTAGGGTTACTGTTAGGCTTAGGCCTAGGACTTTTAAAACCAGGAAGCCCTGGGCTCCAGGCACACTGCAGCTGCGAAAGGCATCCCAAGGGGAGCGCAAAAGTGACGCAACTTGGCTGCCACCACTGATATTTCCATGAGACCATCCCGAACCATAGGCTGATTTTCCTTCCTAGGGTTAAGGTTTGAGTTACGCCTAGGGTAAGGGTTCTATTAACCAGAAAGCCCTGAGTTCCAAGAACACAGCAGCTGCGAAGGACTAGCCAAGAAGAGCGCAAAAGTACCACAACATGCCTGCCTCCACAGCTTTTTCCTTGGGGACATGCCTAATTCCTGGCTGATTTGCCTTTCTCGTCTTAGGGCTGGGGTTCGGCCTAGGGCTAGGATTTTTAAAATCAGGAAGCCCTGAGTTCCAGGCACACTGGAGCTGTGAAAGGCATCCAAAAGGGAGTGCAAAAGTGCCACAACATGGCTGCTTTCACGGCTTTTTCCTTGGCAAGAAGCCTAACACCAGGCTGATTTCCCTTCCCAGGGTTACTGTTAGGCTTAGGCCTAGGGCTAGGATTTTTAAAACTAGGAAGCCCTTAGCTCCAGGCACACTGCAGCTGTTCAAGGCATCCCAAGGGGAGTACAAAAGTGCAACAACATGGCAGCTTTCACAGCTTTTTCCTTGGCACCATCCCTATACCTAGGCTGATTTATCTGCCTAGGGTTAGGGTTAGGGTTCAGCTTAGGGCTTGGATTTCTTTAACCAGGAAGCCCTGAGTTCCAGGCTTACTTCATCTGCCAAAGGCATCCCAAAGGGAGTGCAGAAGTGCCACAACATGGCTGCTTTCACGGCTTTTCCCTTAGGAAGAACCCTAATACCCGGCTGATTTACCTTCCTAGGGTTACTGTTAGGCTTAGGCCTAGGACTTTTAAAACCAGGAAGCCCTGGGCTCCAGGCACACTGCAGCTGCGAAAGGCATCCCAAGGGGAGTACAAAAGTGCAACAACATGGCAGCTTTCACAGCTTTTTCCTTGGCACCATCCCTATACCTAGGCTGAATTATCTGCCTAGGGTTAGGGTTCAGCCTAGGGCTTGGATTTCTTTAACCAGGAAGCCCTGAGTTCCAGGCTTACTTCATCTGCCAAAGGCATCCCAAAGGGAGTGCAGAAGTGCCACAACATGGCTGCTTTCACGGCTTTTCCCTTAGGAAGAACCCTAATACCCGGCTGATTTACCTTCCTAGGGTTACTGTTAGGCTTAGGCCTAGGACTTTTAAAACCAGGAAGCCCTGGGCTCCAGGCACACTGCAGCTGCGAAAGGCATCCCAAGGGGAGCGCAAAAGTGACGCAACTTGGCTGCCACCACTGATATTTCCATGAGAGCATCCCGAACCATAGGCTGATTTTCCTTCCTAGGCTTAAGGTTTGAGTTACGCCTAGGGTAAGGGTTCTATTAACCAGAAAGCCCTGAGTTCCAAGAACACAGCAGCTGCGAAGGACTACCCAAGAAGAGCGCAAAAGTACCACAACATGCCTGCCTCCACAGCTTTTTCCTTGGGGACATGCCTAATTCCTGGCTGATTTGCCTTTCTCGTCTTAGGGCTGGGGTTCGGCCTAGGGCTAGGATTTTTAAAATCAGGAAGCCCTGAGTTCCAGGCACACTGGAGCTGTGAAAGGCATCCAAAAGGGAGTGCAAAAGTGCCACAACATGGCTGCTTTCACGGCTTTTTCCTTGGCAAGAAGCCTAACACCAGGCTGATTTCCCTTCCCAGGGTTACTGTTAGGCTTAGGCCTAGGGCTAGGATTTTTGAAAGTAGGAAGCCCTTAGCTCCAGGCACACTGCAGCTGTTCAAGGCATCCCAAGGGGAGTACAAAAGTGCAACAACATGGCAGCTTTCACAGCTTTTTCCTTGGCACCATCCCTATACCTAGGCTGAATTTTCTGCCAAGGGTTTGGGTTCAGCCTAGGGCTTGGATTTCTTTAACCAGGAAGCCCTGAGTTCCAGGCTTCCTTCATCTGCCAAAGGCATCCCAAAGGGAGTGCAGAAGTGCCACAACATGGCTGCTTTCACGGCTTTTCCCTTAGGAAGAACCCTAATACCCGGCTGATTTACCTTCCTAGGGTTACTGTTAGGCTTAGGCCTAGGACTTTTAAAACCAGGAAGCCCTGGGCTCCAGGCACACTGCAGCTGCGAAAGGCATCCCAAGGGGAGCACAAAAGTGACGCAACTTGGCTGCCACCACTGATATTTCCATGAGAGCATCCCGAACCATAGGCTGATTTTCCTTCCTAGGGTTAAGGTTTGAGTTACGCCTAGGGTAAGGGTTCTATTAACCAGAAAGCCCTGAGTTCCAAGAACACAGCAGCTGCGAAGGACTAGCCAAGAAGAGCGCAAAAGTACCACAACATGCCTGCCTCCACAGCTTTTTCCTTGGGGACATGCCTAATTCCTGGCGGATTTGCCTTTCTCGTCTTAGGGCTGGGGTTCGGCCTAGGGCTAGGATTTTTAAAATCAGGAAGCCCTGAGTTCCAGGCACACTGGAGCTGTGAAAGGCATCCAAAAGGGAGTGCAAAAGTGCCACAACATGGCTGCTTTCACGGCTTTTTCCTTGGCAAGAAGCCTAACACCAGGCTGATTTCCCTTCCCAGGGTTACTGTTAGGCTTAGGCCTAGGGCTAGGATTTTTAAAACTAGGAAGCCCTTAGCTCCAGGCACACTGCAGCTGTTCAAGGCATCCCAAGGGGAGTACAAAAGTGCAACAACATGGCAGCTTTCACAGCTTTTTCCTTGGCACCATCCCTATACCTAGGCTGATTTATCTGCCTAGGGTTAGGGTTAGGCTTCAGCCTAGGGCTTGGATTTCTTTAACCAGGAAGCCCTGAGTTCCAGGCTTACTTCATCTGCCAAAGGCATCCCAAAGGGAGTGCAGAAGTGCCACAACATGGCTGCTTTCACGGCTTTTCCCTTAGGAAGAACCCTAATACCCGGCTGATTTACCTTCCTAGGGTTACTGTTAGGCTTAGGCCTAGGGCTAGGATTTTTAAAACTAGGAAGCCCTTAGCTCCAGGCACACTGCAGCTGTTCAAGGCATCCCAAGGGGAGTACAAAAGTGCAACAACATGGCAGCTTTCACAGCTTTTTCCTTGGCACCATCCCTATACCTAGTCTGAATTTTCTGCCAAGGGTTAGGGTTCAGCCTAGGGCTTGGATTTCTTTAACCAGGAAGCCCTGAGTTCCAGGCTTACTTCATCTGCCAAAGGCATCCCAAAGGGAGTGCAGAAGTGCCACAACATGGCTGCTTTCACGGCTTTTCCCTTAGGAAGAACCCTAATACCCGGCTGATTTACCTTCCTAGGGTTACTGTTAGGCTTAGGCCTAGGACTTTTAAAACCAGGAAGCCCTGGGCTCCAGGCACACTGCAGCTGCGAAAGGCATCCCAAGGGGAGCGCAAAAGTGACGCAACTTGGCTGCCTCTGCTGCTATTCTCATGAGACCATCCCGAACCATAGGCTGCTTTTCCTTCCTAGGGTTAAGGTTTGAGTTACGCCTAGGGTAAGGGTTCTATTAACCAGAAAGCCCTGAGTTCCAAGAACACAGCAGCTGCGAAGGACTAGCCAAGAAGAGCGCAAAAGTACCACAACATGCCTGCCTCCACAGCTTTTTCCTTGGGGACATGCCTAATTCCTGGCTGATTTGCCTTTCTCGTCTTAGGGCTGGGGTTCGGCCTAGGGCTAGGATTTTTAAAATCAGGAAGCCCTGAGTTCCAGGCACACTGGAGCTGTGAAAGGCATCCAAAAGGGAGTGCAAAAGTGCCACAACATGGCTGCTTTCACGGCTTTTTCCTTGGCAAGAAGCCTAACACCAGGCTGATTTGCCTTCCCAGGGTTACTGTTAGGCTTAGGCCTAGGGCTAGGATTTTTAAAACTAGGAAGCCCTTAGCTCCAGGCACACTGCAGCTGTTCAAGGCATCCCAAGGGGAGTACAAAAGTGCAACAACATGGCAGCTTTCACAGCTTTTTCCTTGGCACCATCCCTATACCTAGGCTGATTTATCTGCCTAGGGTTAGGGTTAGGCTTCAGCCTAGGGCTTGGATTTCTTTAACCAGGAAGCCCTGAGTTCCAGGCTTACTTCATCTGCCAAAGGCATCCCAAAGGGAGTGCAGAAGTGCCACAACATGGCTGCTTTCACGGCTTTTCCCTTAGGAAGAACCCTAATACCCGGCTGATTTACCTTCCTAGGGTTACTGTTAGGCTTAGGCCTAGGACTTTTAAAACCAGGAAGCCCTGGGCTCCAGGCACACTGCAGCTGCGAAAGGCATCCCAAGGGGAGCGCAAAAGTGACGCAACTTGGCTGCCACCACTGATATTTCCATGAGAGCATCCCGAACCATAGGCTGATTTTCCTTCCTAGGCTTAAGGTTTGAGTTACGCCTAGGGTAAGGGTTCTATTAACCAGAAAGCCCTGAGTTCCAAGAACACAGCAGCTGCGAAGGACTACCCAAGAAGAGCGCAAAAGTACCACAACATGCCTGCCTCCACAGCTTTTTCCTTGGGGACATGCCTAATTCCTGGCTGATTTGCCTTTCTCGTCTTAGGGCTGGGGTTCGGCCTAGGGCTAGGATTTTTAAAATCAGGAAGCCCTGAGTTCCAGGCACACTGGAGCTGTGAAAGGCATCCAAAAGGGAGTGCAAAAGTGCCACAACATGGCTGCTTTCACGGCTTTTTCCTTGGCAAGAAGCCTAACACCAGGCTGATTTCCCTTCCCAGGGTTACTGTTAGGCTAAGGCCTAGGGCTAGGATTTTTAAAACTAGGAAGCCCTTAGCTCCAGGCACACTGCAGCTGTTCAAGGCATCCCAAGGGGAGTACAAAAGTGCAACAACATGGCAGCTTTCACAGCTTTTTCCTTGGCACCATCCCTATACCTAGGCTGATTTATCTGCCTAGGGTTAGGGTTAGGCTTCAGCCTAGGGCTTGGATTTCTTTAACCAGGAAGCCCTGAGTTCCAGGCTTACTTCATCTGCCAAAGGCATCCCAAAGGGAGTGCAGAAGTGCCACAACATGGCTGCTTTCACGGCTTTTCCCTTAGGAAGAACCCTAATACCCGGCTGATTTACCTTCCTAGGGTTACTGTTAGGCTTAGGCCTAGGACTTTTAAAACCAGGAAGCCCTGGGCTCCAGGCACACTGCAGCTGCGAAAGGCATCCCAAGGGGAGCGCAAAAGTGACGCAACTTGGCTGCCACCACTGATATTTCCATGAGAGCATCCCGAACCATAGGCTGATTTTCCTTCCTAGGCTTAAGGTTTGAGTTACGCCTAGGGTAAGGGTTCTATTAACCAGAAAGCCCTGAGTTCCAAGAACACAGCAGCTGCGAAGGACTACCCAAGAAGAGCGCAAAAGTACCACAACATGCCTGCCTCCACAGCTTTTTCCTTGGGGACATGCCTAATTCCTGGCGGATTTGCCTTTCTCGTCTTAGGGCTGGGGTTCGGCCTAGGGCTAGGATTTTTAAAATCAGGAAGCCCTGAGTTCCAGGCACACTGGAGCTGTGAAAGGCATCCAAAAGGGAGTGCAAAAGTGCCACAACATGGCTGCTTTCACGGCTTTTTCCTTGGCAAGAAGCCTAACACCAGGCTGATTTCCCTTCCCAGGGTTACTGTTAGGCTAAGGCCTAGGGCTAGGATTTTTAAAACTAGGAAGCCCTTAGCTCCAGGCACACTGCAGCTGTTCAAGGCATCCCAAGGGGAGTACAAAAGTGCAACAACATGGCAGCTTTCACAGCTTTTTCCTTGGCACCATCCCTATACCTAGTCTGAATTTTCTGCCAAGGGTTAGGGTTCAGCCTAGGGCTTGGATTTCTTTAACCAGGAAGCCCTGAGTTCCAGGCTTCCTTCATCTGCCAAAGGCATCCCAAAGGGAGTGCAGAAGTGCCACAACATGGCTGCTTTCACGGCTTTTCCCTTAGGAAGAACCCTAATACCCGGCTGATTTACCTTCCTAGGGTTACTGTTAGGCTTAGGCCTAGGACTTTTAAAACCAGGAAGCCCTGGGCTCCAGGCACACTGCAGCTGCGAAAGGCATCCCAAGGGGAGCGCAAAAGTGACGCAACTTGGCTGCCTCTGCTGCTATTCTCATGAGACCATCCCGAACCATAGGCTGCTTTTCCTTCCTAGGGTTAAGGTTTGAGTTACGCCTAGGGTAAGGGTTCTATTAACCAGAAAGCCCTGAGTTCCAAGAACACAGCAGCTGCGAAGGACTAGCCAAGAAGAGCGCAAAAGTACCACAACATGCCTGCCTCCACAGCTTTTTCCTTGGGGACATGCCTAATTCCTGGCGGATTTGCCTTTCTCGTCTTAGGGCTGGGGTTCGGCCTAGGGCTAGGATTGTTAAAATCAGGAAGCCCTGAGTTCCAGGCACACTGGAGCTGTGAAAGGCATCCAAAAGGGAGTGCAAAAGTGCCACAACATGGCTGCTTTCACGGCTTTTTCCTTGGCAAGAAGCCTAACACCAGGCTGATTTCCCTTCCCAGGGTTACTGTTAGGCTAAGGCCTAGGGCTAGGATTTTTAAAACTAGGAAGCCCTTAGCTCCAGGCACACTGCAGCTGTTCAAGGCATCCCAAGGGGAGTACAAAAGTGCAACAACATGGCAGCTTTCACAGCTTTTTCCTTGGCACCATCCCTATACCTAGGCTGATTTATCTGCCTAGGGTTAGGGTTAGGCTTCAGCCTAGGGCTTGGATTTCTTTAACCAGGAAGCCCTGAGTTCCAGGCTTACTTCATCTGCCAAAGGCATCCCAAAGGGAGTGCAGAAGTGCCACAACATGGCTGCTTTCACGGCTTTTCCCTTAGGAAGAACCCTAATACCCGGCTGATTTACCTTCCTAGGGTTACTGTTAGGCTTAGGCCTAGGGCTAGGATTTTTAAAACTAGGAAGCCCTGGGCTCCAGGCACACTGCAGCTGTTCAAGGCATCCCAAGGGGAGTACAAAAGTGCAACAACATGGCAGCTTTCACAGCTTTTTCCTTGGCACCATCCCTATACCTAGTCTGAATTTTCTGCCAAGGGTTAGGGTTCAGCCTAGGGCTTGGATTTCTTTAACCAGGAAGCCCTGAGTTCCAGGCTTCCTTCATCTGCCAAAGGCATCCCAAAGGGAGTGCAGAAGTGCCACAACATGGCTGCTTTCACGGCTTTTCCCTTAGGAAGAACCCTAATACCCGGCTGATTTACCTTCCTAGGGTTACTGTTAGGCTTAGGCCTAGGACTTTTAAAACCAGGAAGCCCTGGGCTCCAGGCACACTGCAGCTGCGAAAGGCATCCCAAGGGGAGCGCAAAAGTGACGCAACTTGGCTGCCTCTGCTGCTATTCTCATGAGACCATCCCGAACCATAGGCTGCTTTTCCTTCCTAGGGTTAAGGTTTGAGTTACGCCTAGGGTAAGGGTTCTATTAACCAGAAAGCCCTGAGTTCCAAGAACACAGCAGCTGCGAAGGACTAGCCAAGAAGAGCGCAAAAGTACCACAACATGCCTGCCTCCACAGCTTTTTCCTTGGGGACATGCCTAATTCATGGCTGATTTGCCTTTCTCGTCTTAGGGCTGGGGTTCGGCCTAGGGCTAGGATTTTTAAAATCAGGAAGCCCTGAGTTCCAGGCACACTGGAGCTGTGAAAGGCATCCAAAAGGGAGTGCAAAAGTGCCACAACATGGCTGCTTTCACGGCTTTTTCCTTGGCAAGAAGCCTAACACCAGGCTGATTTCCCTTCCCAGGGTTACTGTTAGGCTAAGGCCTAGGGCTAGGATTTTTAAAACTAGGAAGCCCTTAGCTCCAGGCACACTGCAGCTGTTCAAGGCATCCCAAGGGGAGTACAAAAGTGCAACAACATGGCAGCTTTCACAGCTTTTTCCTTGGCACCATCCCTATACCTAGGCTGATTTATCTGCCTAGGGTTAGGGTTAGGCTTCAGCCTAGGGCTTGGATTTCTTTAACCAGGAAGCCCTGAGTTCCAGGCTTACTTCATCTGCCAAAGGCATCCCAAAGGGAGTGCAGAAGTGCCACAACATGGCTGCTTTCACGGCTTTTCCCTTAGGAAGAACCCTAATACCCGGCTGATTTACCTTCCTAGGGTTACTGTTAGGCTTAGGCCTAGGACTTTTAAAACCAGGAAGCCCTGGGCTCCAGGCACACTGCAGCTGCGAAAGGCATCCCAAGGGGAGCGCAAAAGTGACGCAACTTGGCTGCCACCACTGATATTTCCACGAGAGCATCCCGAACCATAGGCTGATTTTCCTTCCTAGGCTTAAGGTTTGAGTTACGCCTAGGGTAAGGGTTCTATTAACCAGAAAGCCCTGAGTTCCAAGAACACAGCAGCTGCGAAGGACTACCCAAGAAGAGCGCAAAAGTACCACAACATGCCTGCCTCCACAGCTTTTTCCTTGGGGACATGCCTAATTCCTGGCGGATTTGCCTTTCTCGTCTTAGGGCTGGGGTTCGGCCTAGGGCTAGGATTTTTAAAATCAGGAAGCCCTGAGTTCCAGGCACACTGGAGCTGTGAAAGGCATCCAAAAGGGAGTGCAAAAGTGCCACAACATGGCTGCTTTCACGGCTTTTTCCTTGGCAAGAAGCCTAACACCAGGCTGATTTCCCTTCCCAGGGTTACTGTTAGGCTTAGGCCTAGGGCTAGGATTTTTAAAACTAGGAAGCCCTTAGCTCCAGGCACACTGCAGCTGTTCAAGGCATCCCAAGGGGAGTACAAAAGTGCAACAACATGGCAGCTTTCACAGCTTTTTCCTTGGCACCATCCCTATACCTAGTCTGAATTTTCTGCCAAGGGTTAGGGTTCAGCCTAGGGCTTGGATTTCTTTAACCAGGAAGCCCTGAGTTCCAGGCTTACTTCATCTGCCAAAGGCATCCCAAAGGGAGTGCAGAAGTGCCACAACATGGCTGCTTTCACGGCTTTTCCCTTAGGAAGAACCCTAATACCCGGCTGATTTACCTTCCTAGGGTTACTGTTAGGCTTAGGCCTAGGACTTTTAAAACCAGGAAGCCCTGGGCTCCAGGCACACTGCAGCTGCGAAAGGCATCCCAAGGGGAGCGCAAAAGTGACGCAACTTGGCTGCCTCTGCTGCTATTCTCATGAGACCATCCCGAACCATAGGCTGCTTTTCCTTCCTAGGGTTAAGGTTTGAGTTACGCCTAGGGTAAGGGTTCTATTAACCAGAAAGCCCTGAGTTCCAAGAACACAGCAGCTGCGAAGGACTACCCAAGAAGAGCGCAAAAGTACCACAACATGCCTGCCTCCACAGCTTTTTCCTTGGGGACATGCCTAATTCCTGGCGGATTTGCCTTTCTCGTCTTAGGGCTGGGGTTCGGCCTAGGGCTAGGATTTTTAAAATCAGGAAGCCCTGAGTTCCAGGCACACTGGAGCTGTGAAAGGCATCCAAAAGGGAGTGCAAAAGTGCCACAACATGGCTGCTTTCACGGCTTTTTCCTTGGCAAGAAGCCTAACACCAGGCTGATTTCCCTTCCCAGGGTTACTGTTAGGCTAAGGCCTAGGGCTAGGATTTTTAAAACTAGGAAGCCCTTAGCTCCAGGCACACTGCAGCTGTTCAAGGCATCCCAAGGGGAGTACAAAAGTGCAACAACATGGCAGCTTTCACAGCTTTTTCCTTGGCACCATCCCTATACCTAGGCTGATTTATCTGCCTAGGGTTAGGGTTAGGCTTCAGCCTAGGGCTTGGATTTCTTTAACCAGGAAGCCCTGAGTTCCAGGCTTACTTCATCTGCCAAAGGCATCCCAAAGGGAGTGCAGAAGTGCCACAACATGGCTGCTTTCACGGCTTTTCCCTTAGGAAGAACCCTAATACCCGGCTGATTTACCTTCCCAGGGTTACTGTTAGGCTTAGGCCTAGGACTTTTAAAACCAGGAAGCCCTGGGCTCCAGGCACACTGCAGCTGCGAAAGGCATCCCAGGGGGAGCGCAAAAGTGACGCAACTTGGCTGCCACCACTGATATTTCCATGAGACCATCCCGAACCATAGGCTGATTTTCCTTCCTAGGGTTAAGGTTTGAGTTACGCCTAGGGTAAGGGTTCTATTAACCAGAAAGCCCTGAGTTCCAAGAACACAGCAGCTGCAAAGGACTAGCCAAGAAGAGCGCAAAAGTACCACAACATGCCTGCCTCCACAGCTTTTTCCTTGGGGACATGCCTAATTCCTGGCTGATTTGCCTTTCTCGTCTTAGGGCTGGGGTTCGGCCTAGGGCTAGGATTTTTAAAATCAGGAAGCCCTGAGTTCCAGGCACACTGGAGCTGTGAAAGGCATCCAAAAGGGAGTGCAAAAGTGCCACAACATGGCTGCTTTCACGGCTTTTTCCTTGGCAAGAAGCCTAACACCAGGCTGATTTCCCTTCCCAGGGTTACTGTTAGGCTTAGGCCTAGGGCTAGGATTTTTAAAACTAGGAAGCCCTTAGCTCCAGGCACACTGCAGCTGTTCAAGGCATCCCAAGGGGAGTACAAAAGTGCAACAACATGGCAGCTTTCACAGCTTTTTCCTTGGCACCATCCCTATACCTAGGCTGATTTATCTGCCTAGGGTTAGGGTTAGGGTTCAGCCTAGAGCTTGGATTTCTTTAACCAGGAAGCCCTGAGTTCCAGGCTTACTTCATCTGCCAAAGGCATCCCAAAGGGAGTGCAGAAGTGCTACAACATGGCTGCTTTCATGGCTTTTTCCTTAGGAAGAACCCTAATACCTGGCTGATTTACCTTCCTAGGGTTACTGTTAGGCTTAGGCCTAGGACTTTTAAAACCAGGAAGCCCTGGGCTCCAGGCACACTGCAGCTGCGAAAGGCATCCCAAGGGGAGCGCAAAAGTGCCGCAACTTGGCTGCCACCACTGATATTTCCACGAGACCATCCCGAACCATAGGCTGATTTTCCTTCCTAGGGTTAAGGTTTGAGTTACGCCTAGGGTAAGGGTTCTATTAACCAGAAAGCCCTGAGTTCCAAGAACACAGCAGCTGCGAAGGACTAGCCAAGAAGAGCGCAAAAGTACCACAACATGCCTGCCTCCACAGCTTTTTCCTTGGGGACATGCCTAATTCCTGGCGGATTTGCCTTTCTCGTCTTAGGGCTGGGGTTCGGCCTAGGGCTAGGATTTTTAAAATCAGGAAGCCCTGAGTTCCAGGCACACTGGAGCTGTGAAAGGCATCCAAAAGGGAGTGCAAAAGTGCCACAACATGGCTGCTTTCACGGCTTTTTCCTTGGCAAGAAGCCTAACACCAGGCTGATTTCCCTTCCCAGGGTTACTGTTAGGCTTAGGCCTAGGGCTAGGATTTTTAAAACTAGGAAGCCCTTAGCTCCAGGCACACTGCAGCTGTTCAAGGCATCCCAAGGGGAGTACAAAAGTGCAACAACATGGCAGCTTTCACAGCTTTTTCCTTGGCACCATCCCTATACCTAGTCTGAATTTTCTGCCAAGGGTTAGGGTTCAGCCTAGGGCTTGGATTTCTTTAACCAGGAAGCCCTGAGTTCCAGGCTTACTTCATCTGCCAAAGGCATCCCAAAGGGAGTGCAGAAGTGCCACAACATGGCTGCTTTCACGGCTTTTCCCTTAGGAAGAACCCTAATACCCGGCTGATTTACCTTCCTAGGGTTACTGTTAGGCTTAGGCCTAGGACTTTTAAAACCAGGAAGCCCTGGGCTCCAGGCACACTGCAGCTGCGAAAGGCATCCCAAGGGGAGCGCAAAAGTGACGCAACTTGGCTGCCTCTGCTGCTATTCTCATGAGACCATCCCGAACCATAGGCTGCTTTTCCTTCCTAGGGTTAAGGTTTGAGTTACGCCTAGGGTAAGGGTTCTATTAACCAGAAAGCCCTGAGTTCCAAGAACACAGCAGCTGCGAAGGACTAGCCAAGAAGAGCGCAAAAGTACCACAACATGCCTGCCTCCACAGCTTTTTCCTTGGGGACATGCCTAATTCCTGGCGGATTTGCCTTTCTCGTCTTAGGGCTGGGGTTCGGCCTAGGGCTAGGATTTTTAAAATCAGGAAGCCCTGAGTTCCAGGCACACTGGAGCTGTGAAAGGCATCCAAAAGGGAGTGCAAAAGTGCCACAACATGGCTGCTTTCACGGCTTTTTCCTTGGCAAGAAGCCTAACACCAGGCTGATTTCCCTTCCCAGGGTTACTGTTAGGCTAAGGCCTAGGGCTAGGATTTTTAAAACTAGGAAGCCCTTAGCTCCAGGCACACTGCAGCTGTTCAAGGCATCCCAAGGGGAGTACAAAAGTGCAACAACATGGCAGCTTTCACAGCTTTTTCCTTGGCACCATCCCTATACCTAGGCTGATTTATCTGCCTAGGGTTAGGGTTAGGCTTCAGCCTAGGGCTTGGATTTCTTTAACCAGGAAGCCCTGAGTTCCAGGCTTACTTCATCTGCCAAAGGCATCCCAAAGGGAGTGCAGAAGTGCCACAACATGGCTGCTTTCACGGCTTTTCCCTTAGGAAGAACCCTAATACCCGGCTGATTTACCTTCCTAGGGTTACTGTTAGGCTTAGGCCTAGGACTTTTAAAACCAGGAAGCCCTGGGCTCCAGGCACACTGCAGCTGCGAAAGGCATCCCAGGGGGAGCGCAAAAGTGACGCAACTTGGCTGCCACCACTGATATTTCCATGAGACCATCCCGAACCATAGGCTGATTTTCCTTCCTAGGGTTAAGGTTTGAGTTACGCCTAGGGTAAGGGTTCTATTAACCAGAAAGCCCTGAGTTCCAAGAACACAGCAGCTGCGAAGGACTAGCCAAGAAGAGCGCAAAAGTACCACAACATGCCTGCCTCCACAGCTTTTTCCTTGGGGACATGCCTAATTCCTGGCTGATTTGCCTTTCTCGTCTTAGGGCTGGGGTTCGGCCTAGGGCTAGGATTTTTAAAATCAGGAAGCCCTGAGTTCCAGGCACACTGGAGCTGTGAAAGGCATCCAAAAGGGAGTGCAAAAGTGCCACAACATGGCTGCTTTCACGGCTTTTTCCTTGGCAAGAAGCCTAACACCAGGCTGATTTCCCTTCCCAGGGTTACTGTTAGGCTTAGGCCTAGGGCTAGGATTTTTAAAACTAGGAAGCCCTTAGCTCCAGGCACACTGCAGCTGTTCAAGGCATCCCAAGGGGAGTACAAAAGTGCAACAACATGGCAGCTTTCACAGCTTTTTCCTTGGCACCATCCCTATACCTAGGCTGATTTATCTGCCTAGGGTTAGGGTTAGGGTTCAGCCTAGAGCTTGGATTTCTTTAACCAGGAAGCCCTGAGTTCCAGGCTTACTTCATCTGCCAAAGGCATCCCAAAGGGAGTGCAGAAGTGCTACAACATGGCTGCTTTCATGGCTTTTCCCTTAGGAAGAACCCTAATACCTGGCTGATTTACCTTCCTAGGGTTACTGTTAGGCTTAGGCCTAGGACTTTTAAAACCAGGAAGCCCTGGGCTCCAGGCACACTGCAGCTGCGAAAGGCATCCCAAGGGGAGCGCAAAAGTGCCGCAACTTGGCTGCCACCACTGATATTTCCATGAGACCATCCCGAACCATAGGCTGATTTTCCTTCCTAGGCTTAAGGTTTGAGTTACGCCTAGGGTAAGGGTTCTATTAACCAGAAAGCCCTGAGTTCCAAGAACACAGCAGCTGCGAAGGACTAGCCAAGAAGAGCGCAAAAGTACCACAACATGCCTGCCTCCACAGCTTTTTCCTTGGGGACATGCCTAATTCCTGGCTGATTTGCCTTTCTCGTCTTAGGGCTGGGGTTCGGCCTAGGGCTAGGATTTTTAAAATCAGGAAGCCCTGAGTTCCAGGCACACTGGAGCTGTGAAAGGCATCCAAAAGGGAGTGCAAAAGTGCCACAACATGGCTGCTTTCACGGCTTTTTCCTTGGCAAGAAGCCTAACACCAGGCTGATTTCCCTTCCCAGGGTTACTGTTAGGCTAAGGCCTAGGGCTAGGATTTTTAAAACTAGGAAGTCCTTAGCTCCAGGCACACTGCAGCTGTTCAAGGCATCCCAAGGGGAGTACAAAAGTGCAACAACATGGCAGCTTTCACAGCTTTTTCCTTGGCACCATCCCTATACCTAGGCTGATTTATCTGCCTAGGGTTAGGGTTAGGGTTCAGCCTAGGGCTTGGATTTCTTTAACCAGGAAGCCCTGAGTTCCAGGCTTACTTCATCTGCCAAAGGCATCCCAAAGGGAGTGCAGAAGTGCCACAACATGGCTGCTTTCACGGCTTTTCCCTTAGGAAGAACCCTAATACCCGGCTGATTTACCTTCCTAGGGTTACTGTTAGGCTTAGGCCTAGGACTTTTAAAACCAGGAAGCCCTGGGCTCCAGGCACACTGCAGCTGCGAAAGGCATCCCAGGGGGAGCGCAAAAGTGACGCAACTTGGCTGCCACCACTGATATTTCCATGAGAGCATCCCGAACCATAGGCTGATTTTCCTTCCTAGGCTTAAGGTTTGAGTTACGCCTAGGGTAAGGGTTCTATTAACCAGAAAGCCCTGAGTTCCAAGAACACAGCAGCTGCGAAGGACTACCCAAGAAGAGCGCAAAAGTACCACAACATGCCTGCCTCCACAGCTTTTTCCTTGGGGACATGCCTAATTCCTGGCTGATTTGCCTTTCTCGTCTTAGGGCTGGGGTTCGGCCTAGGGCTAGGATTTTTAAAATCAGGAAGCCCTGAGTTCCAGGCACACTGGAGCTGTGAAAGGCATCCAAAAGGGAGTGCAAAAGTGCCACAACATGGCTGCTTTCACGGCTTTTTCCTTGGCAAGAAGCCTAACACCAGGCTGATTTGCCTTCCCAGGGTGACTGTTAGGCTTAGGCCTAGGGCTAGGATTTTTAAAACTAGGAAGCCCTTAGCTCCAGGCACACTGCAGCTGTTCAAGGCATCCCAAGGGGAGTACAAAAGTGCAACAACATGGCAGCTTTCACAGCTTTTTCCTTGGCACCATCCCTATACCTAGGCTGATTTATCTGCCTAGGGTTAGGGTTAGGGTTCAGCCTAGGGCTTGGATTTCTTTAACCAGGAAGCCCTGAGTTCCAGGCTTCCTTCATCTGTCAAAGGCATCCCAAAGGGAGTGCAGAAGTGCCACAACATGGCTGCTTTCACGGCTTTTCCCTTAGGAAGAACCCTAATACCCGGCTGATTTACCTTCCTAGGGTTACTGTTAGGCTTAGGCCTAGGACTTTTAAAACCAGGAAGCCCTGGGCTCCAGGCACACTGCAGCTGCGAAAGGCATCCCAGGGGGAGAGCAAAAGTGACGCAACTTGGCTGCCACCACTGATATTTCCATGAGGCCATCCCGAACCATAGGCTGATTTTCCTTCCTAGGCTTAAGGTTTGAGTTACGCCTAGGGTAAGGGCTCTATTAACCAGAAAGCCCTGAGTTCCAAGAACACAGCAGCTGCGAAGGACTACCCAAGAAGAGCGCAAAAGTACCACAACATGCCTGCCTCCACAGCTTTTTCCTTGGGGACATGCCTAATTCCTGGCTGATTTGCCTTTCTCGTCTTAGGGCTGGGGTTCGGCCTAGGGCTAGGATTTTTAAACTCAGGAAGCCCTGAGTTCCAGGCACACTGGAGCTGTGAAAGGCATCCAAAAGGGAGTGCAAAAGTGCCACAACATGGCTGCTTTCACGGCTTTTTCCTTGGCAAGAAGCCTAACACCAGGCTGATTTGCCTTCCCAGGGTTACTGTTAGGCTTAGGCCTAGGGCTAGGATTTTTAAAACTAGGAAGCCCTTAGCTCCAGGCACACTGCAGCTGTTCAAGGCATCCCAAGGGGAGTACAAAAGTGCAACAACATGGCAGCTTTCACAGCTTTTTCCTTGGCACCATCCCTATACCTAGGCTGATTTATCTGCCTAGGGTTAGGGTTAGGCTTCAGCCTAGGGCTTGGATTTCTTTAACCAGGAAGCCCTGAGTTCCAGGCTTACTTCATCTGCCAAAGGCATCCCAAAGGGAGTGCAGAAGTGCCACAACATGGCTGCTTTCACGGCTTTTCCCTTAGGAAGAACCCTAATACCTGGCTTATTTACCTTCCTAGGGTTACTGTTAGGCTTAGGCCTAGGACTTTTAAAACCAGGAAGCCCTGGGCTCCAGGCACACTGCAGCTGCGAAAGGCATCCCAAGGGGAGTGCAAAAGTGACGCAACTTGGCTGCCACCACTGATATTTCCATGAGAGCATCCCGAACCATAGGCTGATTTTCCTTCCTAGGGTTAAGGTTTGAGTTACGCCTAGGGTAAGGGTTCTATTAACCAGAAAGCCCTGAGTTCCAAGAACACAGCAGCTGCGAAGGACTACCCAAGAAGAGCGCAAAAGTACCACAACATGCCTGCCTCCACAGCTTTTTCCTTGGGGCCATGCTTAATTCCTGGCTGATTTGCCTTTCTCGTCTTAGGGCTGGGGTTCGGCCTAGGGCTAGGATTTTTAAAATCAGGAAGCCCTGAGTTCCAGGCACACTGGAGCTGTGAAAGGCATCCAAAAGGGAGTGCAAAAGTGCCACAACATGGCTGCTTTCACGGCTTTTTCCTTGGCAAGAAGCCTAACACCAGGCTGATTTGCCTTCCCAGGGTTACTGTTAGGCTTAGGCCTAGGGCTAGGATTTTTAAAACTAGGAAGCCCTTGGCTCCAGGCACACTGCAGCTGTTCAAGGCATCCCAAGGGGAGTACAAAAGTGCAACAACATGGCAGCTTTCACAGCTTTTTCCTTGGCACCATCCCTATACCTAGGCTGATTTATCTGCCTAGGGTTAGGGTTAGGCTTCAGCCTAGGGCTTGGATTTCTTTAACCAGGAAGCCCTGAGTTCCAGGCTTACTTCATCTGCCAAAGGCATCCCAAAGGGAGTGCAGAAGTGCCACAACATGGCTGCTTTCACGGCTTTTCCCTTAGGAAGAACCCTAATACCTGGCTGATTTACCTTCCTAGGGTTACTGTTAGGCTTAGGCCTAGGACTTTTAAAACCAGGAAGCCCTGGGCTCCAGGCACACTGCAGCTGCGAAAGGCATCCCAAGGGGAGCGCAAAAGTGACGCAACTTGGCTGCCACCACTGATATTTCCATGAGAGCATCCCGAACCATAGGCTGATTTTCCTTCCTAGGGTTAAGGTTTGAGTTACGCCTAGGGTAAGGGTTCTATTAACCAGAAAGCCCTGAGTTCCAAGAACACAGCAGCTGCGAAGGACTACCCAAGAAGAGCGCAAAAGTACCACAACATGCCTGCCTCCACAGCTTTTTCCTTGGGGACATGCTTAATTCCTGGCTGATTTGCCTTTCTCGTCTTAGGGCTGGGGTTCGGCCTAGGGCTAGGATTTTTAAAATCAGGAAGCCCTGAGTTCCAGGCACACTGGAGCTGTGAAAGGCATCCAAAAGGGAGTGCAAAAGTGCCACAACATGGCTGCTTTCACGGCTTTTTCCTTGGCAAGAAGCCTAACACCAGGCTGATTTACCTTCCCAGGGTTACTGTTAGGCTTAGGCCTAGGGCTAGGATTTTTAAAACTAAGAAGCCCTTAGCTCCAGGCACACTGCAGCTGTTCAAGGCATCCCAAGGGGAGTACAAAAGTGCAACAACATGGCAGCTTTCACAGCTTTTTCCTTGGCACCATCCCTATACCTAGGCTGATTTATCTGCCTAGGGTTAGGGTTAGGGTTCAGCCTAGGGCTTGGATTTCTTTAACCAGGAAGCCCTGAGTTCCAGGCTTCCTTCATCTGCCAAAGGCATCCCAAAGGGAGTGCAGAAGTGCCACAACATGGCTGCTTTCACGGCTTTTCCCTTAGGAAGAACCCTAATACCCGGCTGATTTACCTTCCTAGGGTTACTGTTAGGCTTAGGCCTAGGACTTTTAAAACCAGGAAGCCCTGGGCTCCAGGCACACTGCAGCTGCGAAAGGCATCCCAAGGGGAGCGCAAAAGTGACGCAACTTGGCTGCCACCACTGATATTTCCATGAGAGCATCCCGAACCATAGGCTGATTTTCCTTCCTGGGGTTAAGGTTTGAGTTACGCCTAGGGTAAGGGTTCTATTAACCAGAAAGCCCTGAGTTCCAAGAACACAGCAGCTGCGAAGGACTAGCCAAGAAGAGCGCAAAAGTACCACAACATGCCTGCCTCCACAGCTTTTTCCTTGGGGACATGCCTAATTCCTGGCTGATTTGCCTTTCTCGTCTTAGGGCTGGGGTTCGGCCTAGGGCTAGGATTTTTAAAATCAGGAAGCCCTGAGTTCCAGGCACACTGGAGCTGTGAAAGGCATCCAAAAGGGAGTGCAAAAGTGCCACAACATGGCTGCTTTCACTGCTTTTTCCTTGGCAAGAAGCCTAACACCAGGCTGATTTGCCTTCCCAGGGTTACTGTTAGGCTTAGGTCTAGGGCTAGGATTTTTAAAACTAGGAAGCCCTTAGCTCCAGGCACACTGCAGCTGTTCAAGGCATCCCAAGGGGAGTACAAAAGTGCAACAACATGGCAGCTTTCACAGCTTTTTCCTTGGCACCATCCCTATACCTAGGTGATTTATCTGCCTAGGGTTAGGGTTCAGCCTAGGGTTGGATTTCTTTAACCAGGAGGCCCTGAGTTCCAGGCTTACTTCATCTGCCAAAGGCATCCCAAAGGGTGTGCAGAAGTGCCACAACATGGCTGCTTTCACGGCTTTTCCCTTAGGAAGAACCCTAATACCCGGCTGATTTACCTTCCTAGGGTTACTGTTAGGCTTAGGCCTAGGACTTTTAAAACCAGGAAGCCCTGGGCTCCAGGCACACTGCAGCTGCGAAAGGCATCCCAAGGGGAGCGCAAAAGTGACGCAACTTGGCTGCCACCACTGATATTTCCATGAGACCATCCCGAACCATAGGCTGATTTTCCTTCCTAGGCTTAAGGTTTGAGTTACGCCTAGGGTAAGGGTTCTATTAACCAGAAAGCCCTGAGTTCCAAGAACACAGCAGCTGCGAAGGACTAGCCAAGAAGAGCGCAAAAGTACCACAACATGCCTGCCTCCACAGCTTTTTCCTTGGGGACATGCCTAATTCCTGGCTGATTTGCCTTTCTCGTCTTAGGGCTGGGGTTCGGCCTAGGGCTAGGATTTTTAAAATCAGGAAGCCCTGAGTTCCAGGCACACTGGAGCTGTGAAAGGCATCCAAAAGGGAGTGCAAAAGTGCCACAACATGGCTGCTTTCACGGCTTTTTCCTTGGCAAGAAGCCTAACACCAGGCTGATTTGCCTTCCCAGGGTTACTGTTAGGCTTAGGCCTAGGGCTAGGATTTTTAAAACTAGGAAGCCCTTAGCTCCAGGCACACTGCAGCTGTTCAAGGCATCCCAAGGGGAGTACAAAAGTGCAACAACATGGCAGCTTTCACAGCTTTTTCCTTGGCACCATCCCTATACCTAGGCTGATTTATCTGCCTAAGGTTAGGGTTCAGCCTAGGGCTTGGATTTCTTTAACCAGGAAGCCCTGAGTTCCAGGCTTACTTCATCTGCCAAAGGCATCCCAAAGGGTGTGCAGAAGTGCCACAACATGGCTGCTTTCACGGCTTTTCCCTTAGGAAGAACCCTAATACCCGGCTGATTTACCTTCCTAGGGTTACTGTTAGGCTTAGGCCTAGGACTTTTAAAACCAGGAAGCCCTGGGCTCCAGGCACACTGCAGCTGCGAAAGGCATCCCAAGGGGAGCGCAAAAGTGACTCAACTTGGCTGCCACCACTGATATTTCCATGAGAGCATCCCGAACCATAGGCTGATTTTCCTTCCTAGGCTTAAGGTTTGAGTTACGCCTAGGGTAAGGGTTCTATTAACCAGAAAGCCCTGAGTTCCAAGAACACAGCAGCTGCGAAGGACTACCCAAGAAGAGCGCAAAAGTACCACAACATGCCTGCCTCCACAGCTTTTTCCTTGGGGACATGCCTAATTCATGGCTGATTTGCCTTTCTCGTCTTAGGGCTGGGGTTCGGCCTAGGGCTAGGATTTTTAAAATCAGGAAGCCCTGAGTTCCAGGCACACTGGAGCTGTGAAAGGCATCCAAAAGGGAGTGCAAAAGTGCCACAACATGGCTGCTTTCACGGCTTTTTCCTTGGCAAGAAGCCTAACACCAGGCTGATTTACCGTCCCAGGGTTACTGTTAGGCTTAGGCCTAGGGCTAGGATTTTTAAAACTAAGAAGCCCTTAGCTCCAGGAACACTGCAGCTGTTCAAGGCATCCCAAGGGGAGTACAAAAGTGCAACAACATGGCAGCTTTCACAGCTTTTTCCTTGGCACCATCCCTATACCTAGGCTGATTTATCTGCCTAGGGTTAGGGTTAGGGTTCAGCCTAGGGCTTGGATTTCTTTAACCAGGAAGCCCTGAGTTCCAGGCTTACTTCATCTGCCAAAGGCATCCCAAAGGGAGTGCAGAAGTGCCACAACATGGCTGCTTTCACGGCTTTTCCCTTAGGAAGAACCCTAATACCCGGCTGATTTACCTTCCTAGGGTTACTGTTAGGCTTAGGCCTAGGACTTTTAAAACCAGGAAGCCCTGGGCTCCAGGCACACTGCAGCTGCGAAAGGCATCCCAAGGGGAGCGCAAAAGTGACGCAACTTGGCTGCCACCACTGATATTTCCATGAGAGCATCCCGAACCATAGGCTGATTTTCCTTCCTAGGGTTAAGGTTTGAGTTACGCCTAGGGTAAGGGTTCTATTAACCAGAAAGCCCTGAGTTCCAAGAACACAGCAGCTGCGAAGGACTAGCCAAGAAGAGCGCAAAAGTACCACAACATGCCTGCCTCCACAGCTTTTTCCTTGGGGACATGCCTAATTCCTGGCTGATTTGCCTTTCTCGTCTTAGGGCTGGGGTTCGGCCTAGGGCTAGGATTTTTAAAATCAGGAAGCCCTGAGTTCCAGGCACACTGGAGCTGTGAAAGGCATCCAAAAGGGAGTGCAAAAGTGCCACAACATGGCTGCTTTCACGGCTTTTTCCTTGGCAAGAAGCCTAACACCAGGCTGATTTACCTTCCCAGGGTTACTGTTAGGCTTAGGCCTAGGGCTAGGATTTTTAAAACTAAGAAGCCCTTAGCTCCAGGCACACTGCAGCTGTTCAAGGCATCCCAAGGGGAGTACAAAAGTGCAACAACATGGCAGCTTTCACAGCTTTTTCCTTGGCACCATCCCTATACCTAGGCTGATTTATCTGCCTAGGGTTAGGGTTAGGCTTCAGCCTAGGGCTTGGATTTCTTTAACCAGGAAGCCCTGAGTTCCAGGCTTACTTCATCTGCCAAAGGCATCCCAAAGGGAGTGCAGAAGTGCCACAACATGGCTGCTTTCACGGCTTTTCCCTTAGGAAGAACCCTAACACCCGGCTGATTTACCTTCCTAGGGTTACTGTTAGGCTTAGGCCTAGGACTTTTAAAACCAGGAAGCCCTGGGCTCCAGGCACACTGCAGCTGCGAAAGGCATCCCAGGGGGAGCGCAAAAGTGACGCAACTTGGCTGCCACCACTGATATTTCCATGAGAGCATCCCGAACCATAGGCTGATTTTCCTTCCTAGGGTTAAGGTTTGAGTTACGCCTAGGGTAAGGGTTCTATTAACCAGAAAGCCCTGAGTTCCAAGAACACAGCAGCTGCGAAGGACTACCCAAGAAGAGCGCAAAAGTACCACAACATGCCTGCCTCCACAGCTTTTTCCTTGGGGACATGCCTAATTCATGGCTGATTTGCCTTTCTCGTCTTAGGGCTGGGGTTCGGCCTAGGGCTAGGATTTTTAAAATCAGGAAGCCCTGAGTTCCAGGCACACTGGAGCTGTGAAAGGCATCCAAAAGGGAGTGCAAAAGTGCCACAACATGGCTGCTTTCACGGCTTTTTCCTTGGCAAGAAGCCTAACACCAGGCTGATTTACCGTCCCAGGGTTACTGTTAGGCTTAGGCCTAGGGCTAGGATTTTTAAAACTAAGAAGCCCTTAGCTCCAGGAACACTGCAGCTGTTCAAGGCATCCCAAGGGGAGTACAAAAGTGCAACAACATGGCAGCTTTCACAGCTTTTTCCTTGGCACCATCCCTATACCTAGGCTGATTTATCTGCCTAGGGTTAGGGTTAGGGTTCAGCCTAGGGCTTGGATTTCTTTAACCAGGAAGCCCTGAGTTCCAGGCTTACTTCATCTGCCAAAGGCATCCCAAAGGGAGTGCAGAAGTGCCACAACATGGCTGCTTTCACGGCTTTTCCCTTAGGAAGAACCCTAATACCCGGCTGATTTACCTTCCTAGGGTTACTGTTAGGCTTAGGCCTAGGACTTTTAAAACCAGGAAGCCCTGGGCTCCAGGCACACTGCAGCTGCGAAAGGCATCCCAAGGGGAGCGCAAAAGTGACGCAACTTGGCTGCCACCACTGATATTTCCATGAGAGCATCCCGAACCATAGGCTGATTTTCCTTCCTAGGGTTAAGGTTTGAGTTACGCCTAGGGTAAGGGTTCTATTAACCAGAAAGCCCTGAGTTCCAAGAACACAGCAGCTGCGAAGGACTAGCCAAGAAGAGCGCAAAAGTACCACAACATGCCTGCCTCCACAGCTTTTTCCTTGGGGACATGCCTAATTCCTGGCTGATTTGCCTTTCTTGTCTTAGGGCTGGGGTTCGGCCTAGGGCTAGGATTTTTAAAATCAGGAAGCCCTGAGTTCCAGGCACACTGGAGCTGTGAAAGGCATCCAAAAGGGAGTGCAAAAGTGCCACAACATGGCTGCTTTCACGGCTTTTTCCTTGGCAAGAAGCCTAACACCAGGCTGATTTACCTTCCCAGGGTTACTGTTAGGCTTAGGCCTAGGGCTAGGATTTTTAAAACTAAGAAGCCCTTAGCTCCAGGCACACTGCAGCTGTTCAAGGCATCCCAAGGGGAGTACAAAAGTGCAACAACATGGCAGCTTTCACAGCTTTTTCCTTGGCACCATCCCTATACCTAGGCTGATTTATCTGCCTAGGGTTAGGGTTAGGCTTCAGCCTAGGGCTTGGATTTCTTTAACCAGGAAGCCCTGAGTTCCAGGCTTACTTCATCTGCCAAAGGCATCCCAAAGGGAGTGCAGAAGTGCCACAACATGGCTGCTTTCACGGCTTTTCCCTTAGGAAGAACCCTAATACCCGGCTGATTTACCTTCCTAGGGTTACTGTTAGGCTTAGGCCTAGGACTTTTAAAACCAGGAAGCCCTGGGCTCCAGGCACACTGCAGCTGCGAAAGGCATCCCAGGGGGAGCGCAAAAGTGACGCAACTTGGCTGCCACCACTGATATTTCCATGAGAGCATCCCGAACCATAGGCTGATTTTCCTTCCTAGGGTTAAGGTTTGAGTTACGCCTAGGGTAAGGGTTCTATTAACCAGAAAGCCCTGAGTTCCAAGAACACAGCAGCTGCGAAGGACTACCCAAGAAGAGCGCAAAAGTACCACAACATGCCTGCCTCCACAGCTTTTTCCTTGGGGACATGCCTAATTCCTGGCGGATTTGCCTTTCTCGTCTTAGGGCTGGGGTTCGGCCTAGGGCTAGGATTTTTAAAATCAGGAAGCCCTGAGTTCCAGGCACACTGGAGCTGTGAAAGGCATCCAAAAGGGAGTGCAAAAGTGCCACAACATGGCTGCTTTCACGGCTTTTTCCTTGGCAAGAAGCCTAAGACCAGGCTGATTTACCGTCCCAGGGTTACTGTTAGGCTTAGGCCTAGAGCTAGAATTTTTAAAACTAAGAAGCCCTTAGCTCCAGGCACACTGCAGCTGTTCAAGGCATCCCAAGGGGAGTACAAAAGTGCAACAACATGGCAGCTTTCACAGCTTTTTCCTTGGCATCATCCCTATACCTAGGCTGATTTATCTGCCTAGGGTTAGGGTTAGGCTTCAGCCTAGGGCTTGGATTTCTTTAACCAGGAAGCCCTGAGTTCCAGACTTCCTTCATCTGCCAAAGGCATCCCAAAGGGAGTGCAGAAGTGCCACAACATGGCTGCTTTCACGGCTTTTCCCTTAGGAAGAACCCTAATACCCGGCTGATTTACCTTCCTAGGGTTACTGTTAGGCTTAGGCCTAGGACTTTTAAAACCAGGAAGCCCTGGGCTCCAGGCACACTGCAGCTGCGAAAGGCATCCCAGGGGGAGCGCAAAAGTGACGCAACTTGGCTGCCACCACTGATATTTCCATGAGAGCATCCCGAACCATAGGCTGATTTTCCTTCCTAGGCTTAAGGTTTGAGTTACGCCTAGGGTAAGGGTTCTATTAACCAGAAAGCCCTGAGTTCCAAGAACACAGCAGCTGCGAAGGACTACCCAAGAAGAGCGCAAAAGTACCACAACATGCCTGCCTCCACAGCTTTTTCCTTGGGGACATGCCTAATTCCTGGCTGATTTGCCTTTCTCGTCTTAGGGCTGGGGTTCGGCCTAGGGCTAGGATTTTTAAAATCAGGAAGCCCTGAGTTCCAGGCACACTGGAGCTGTGAAAGGCATCCAAAAGGGAGTGCAAAAGTGCCACAACATGGCTGCTTTCACGGCTTTTTCCTTGGCAAGAAGCCTAACACCAGGCTGATTTCCCTTCCCAGGGTTACTGTTAGGCTTAGGCCTAGGGCTAGGATTTTTAAAACTAGGAAGCCCTTAGCTCCAGGCACACTGCAGCTGTTCAAGGCATCCCAAGGGGAGTACAAAAGTGCAACAACATGGCAGCTTTCACAGCTTTTTCCTTGGCACCATCCCTATACCTAGGCTGATTTATCTGCCTAGGGTTAGGGTTAGGCTTCAGCCTAGGGCTTGGATTTCTTTAACCAGGAAGCCCTGAGTTCCAGGCTTACTTCATCTGCCAAAGGCATCCCAAAGGGAGTGCAGAAGTGCCACAACATGGCTGCTTTCACGGCTTTTCCCTTAGGAAGAACCCTAATACCCGGCTGATTTACATTCCTAGGGTTACTGTTAGGCTTAGGCCTAGGACTTTTAAAACCAGGAAGCCCTGGGCTCCAGGCACACTGCAGCTGCGAAAGGCATCCCAGGGGGAGCGCAAAAGTGACGCAACTTGGCTGCCACCACTGATATTTCGATGAGACCATCCCGAACAATAGGCTGATTTTCCTTCCTAGGCTTAAGGTTTGAGTTACGCCTGTGGTAAGGGTTCTATTAACCAGAAAGCCCTGAGTTCCAAGAACACAGCAGCTGCGAAGGACTACCCAAGAAGAGCGCAAAAGTACCACAACATGCCTGCCTCCACAGCTTTTTCCTTGGGGACATGCCTAATTCCTGGCGGATTTGCCTTTCTCGTCTTAGGGCTGGGGTTCGGCCTAGGGCTAGGATTTTTAAAATCAGGAAGCCCTGAGTTCCAGGCACACTGGAGCTGTGAAAGGCATCCAAAAGGGAGTGCAAAAGTGCCACAACATGGCTGCTTTCACGGCTTTTTCCTTGGCAAGAAGCCTAACACCAGTCTGATTTACCGTCCCAGGGTTACTGTTAGGCTTAGGCCTAGAGCTAGAATTTTTAAAACTAAGAAGCCCTTAGCTCCAGGCACACTGCAGCTGTTCAAGGCATCCCAAGGGGAGTACAAAAGTGCAACAACATGGCAGCTTTCACAGCTTTTTCCTTGGCACCATCCCTATACCTAGGCTGATTTATCTGCCTAGGGTTAGGGTTAGGCTTCAGCCTAGGGCTTGGATTTCTTTAACCAGGAAGCCCTGAGTTCCAGACTTCCTTCATCTGCCAAAGGCATCCCAAAGGGAGTGCAGAAGTGCCACAACATGGCTGCTTTCACGGCTTTTGCCTTAGGAAGAACCCTAATACCCGGCTGATTTACCTTCCTAGGGTTACTGTTAGGCTTAGGCCTAGGACTTTTAAAACCAGGAAGCCCTGGGCTCCAGGCACACTGCAGCTGCGAAAGGCATCCCAGGGGGAGCGCAAAAGTGACGCAACTTGGCTGCCACCACTGATATTTCCATGAGACCATCCCGAACCATAGGCTGATTTTCCTTCCTAGGGTTAAGGTTTGAGTTACGCCTAGGGTAAGGGTTCTATTAACCAGAAAGCCCTGAGTTCCAAGAACACAGCAGCTGCGAAGGACTAGCCAAGAAGAGCGCAAAAGTACCACAACATGCCTGCCTCCACAGCTTTTTCCTTGGGGACATGCCTAATTCCTGGCTGATTTGCCTTTCTCGTCTTAGGGCTGGGGTTCGGCCTAGGGCTAGGATTTTTAAAATCAGGAAGCCCTGAGTTCCAGGCACACTGGAGCTGTGAAAGGCATCCAAAAGGGAGTGCAAAAGTGCCACAACATGGCTGCTTTCACGGCTTTTTCCTTGGCAAGAAGCCTAACACCAGGCTGATTTACCTTCCCAGGGTTACTGTTAGGCTTAGGCCTAGGGCTAGGATTTTTAAAACTAGGAAGCCCTTAGCTCCAGGCACACTGCAGCTGTTCAAGGCATCCCAAGGGGAGTACAAAAGTGCAACAACATGGCAGCTTTCACAGCTTTTTCCTTGGCACCATCCCTATACCTAGGCTGATTTATCTGCCTAGGGTTAGGGTTAGGGTTCAGCCTAGGGCTTGGATTTCTTTAACCAGGAAGCCCTGAGTTCCAGGCTTACTTCATCTGCCAAAGGCATCCCAAAGGGAGTGCAGAAGTGCCACAACATGGCTGCTTTCACGGCTTTTGCCTTAGGAAGAACCCTAATACCCGGCTGATTTACCTTCCTAGGGTTACTGTTAGGCTTAGGCCTAGGACTTTTAAAACCAGGAAGCCCTGGGCTCCAGGCACACTGCAGCTGCGAAAGGCATCCCAGGGGGAGCGCAAAAGTGACGCAACTTGGCTGCCACCACTGATATTTCGATGAGACCATCCCGAACAATAGGCTGATTTTCCTTCCTAGGCTTAAGGTTTGAGTTACGCCTAGGGTTCGGGTTCTATTAACCAGAAAGCCCTGAGTTCCAAGAACACAGCCGCTGCGAAGGACTTGCCAAGAAGAGCGCAAAAGTACCACAACATGCCTGCCTCCACAGCTTTTTCCTTGGGGACATGCCTAATTCCTGGCTGATTTGCCTTTCTCGTCTTAGGGTTGGGGTTCGGCCTAGGGCTAGGATTTTTAAAATCAGGAAGCCCTGAGTTCCAGGCACACTGGAGCTGTGAAAGGCATCCAAAAGGGAGTGCAAAAGTGCCACAACATGGCTGCTTTCACGGCTTTTTCCTTGGCAAGAAGCCTAACACCAGGCTGATTTCCCTTCCCAGGGTTACTGTTAGGCTTAGGCCTAGGGCTAGGATTTTTAAAACTAGGAAGCCCTTAGCTCCAGGCACACTGCAGCTGTTCAAGGCATCCCAAGGGGAGTACAAAAGTGCAACAACATGGCAGCTTTCACAGCTTTTTCCTTGGCACCATCCCTATACCTAGGCTGATTTATCTGCCTAGGGTTAGGGTTAGGGTTCAGCCTAGGGCTTGGATTTCTTTAACCAGGAAGCCCTGAGTTCCAGGCTTACTTCATCTGCCAAAGGCATCCCAAAGGGAGTGCAGAAGTGCCACAACATGGCTGCTTTCACGGCTTTTTCCTTGGCAAGAACCCTAATACCCGGCTGATTTACCTTCCTAGGGTTACTGTTAGGCTTAGGCCTAGGACTTTTAAAACCAGGAAGCCCTGGGCTCCAGGCACACTGCAGCTGCGAAAGGCATCCCAGGGGGAGCGCAAAAGTGACGCAACTTGGCTGCCACCACTGATATTTCCATGAGAGCATCCCGAACCATAGGCTGATTTTCCTTCCTAGGCTTAAGGTTTGAGTTACGCCTAGGGTAAGGGTTCTATTAACCAGAAAGCCCTGAGTTCCAAGAACACAGCAGCTGCGAAGGACTACCCAAGAAGAGCGCAAAAGTACCACAACATGCCTGCCTCCACAGCTTTTTCCTTGGGGACATGCCTAATTCCTGGCTGATTTGCCTTTCTCGTCTTAGGGCTGGGGTTCGGCCTAGGGCTAGGATTTTTAAAATCAGGAAGCCCTGAGTTCCAGGCACACTGGAGCTGTGAAAGGCATCCAAAAGGGAGTGCAAAAGTGCCACAACATGGCTGCTTTCACGGCTTTTTCCTTGGCAAGAAGCCTAACACCAGGCTGATTTACCGTCCCAGGGTTACTGTTAGGCTTAGGCCTAGGGCTAGGATTTTTAAAACTAAGAAGCCCTTAGCTCCAGGCACACTGCAGCTGTTCAAGGCATCCCAAGGGGAGTACAAAAGTGCAACAACATGGCAGCTTTCACAGCTTTTTCCTTGGCACCATCCCTATACCTAGGCTGATTTATCTGCCTAGGGTTAGGGTTAGGGTTCAGCCTAGGGCTTGGATTTCTTTAACCAGGAAGCCCTGAGTTCCAGGCTTACTTCATCTGCCAAAGGCATCCCAAAGGGAGTGCAGAAGTGCCACAACATGGCTGCTTTCACGGCTTTTCCCTTAGGAAGAACCCTAATACCCGGCTGATTTACCTTCCTAGGGTTACTGTTAGGCTTAGGCCTAGGACTTTTAAAACCAGGAAGCCCTGGGCTCCCGGCACACTGCAGCTGCGAAAGGCATCCCAGGGGGAGCGCAAAAGTGACGCAACTTGGCTGCCACCACTGATATTTCCATGAGAGCATCCCGAACCATAGGCTGATTTTCCTTCCTAGGCTTAAGGTTTGAGTTACGCCTAGGGTAAGGGTTCTATTAACCAGAAAGCCCTGAGTTCCAAGAACACAGCAGCTGCGAAGGACTAGCCAAGAAGAGCGCAAAAGTACCACAACATGCCTGCCTCCACAGCTTTTTCCTTGGGGACATGCCTAATTCCTGGCTGATTTGCCTTTCTCGTCTAAGGGTTGGGGTTCGGCCTAGGGCTAGGATTTTAAAATCAGGAAGCCCTGAGTTCCAGGCACACCGGAGCTGTGAAAGGCATCCAAAAGGGAGTGCAAAAGTGCCACAACATGGCTGCTTTCACGGCTTTTTCCTTGGCAAGAAGCCTAACACCAGGCTGATTTCCCTTCCCAGGGTTACTGTTAGGCTTAGGCCTAGGGCTAGGATTTTTGAAACTAGGAAGCCCTTAGCTCCAGGCACACTGCAGCTGTTCAAGGCATCCCAAGGGGAGTACAAAAGTGCAACAAGATGGCAGCTTTCACAGCTTTTTCCTTGGCACCATCCCTATACCTAGGCTGATTTATCTGCCTAGGGTTAGGGTTAGGCTTCAGCCTAGGGCTTGGATTTCTTTAACCAGGAAGCCCTGAGTTCCAGGCTTACTTCATCTGCCAAAGGCATCCCAAAGGGAGTGCAGAAGTGCCACAACATGGCTGCTTTCACGGCTTTTCCCTTAGGAAGAACCCTAACACCCGGCTGATTTACCTTCCTAGGGTTACTGTTAGGCTTAGGCCTAGGACTTTTAAAACCAGGAAGCCCTGGGCTCCAGGCACACTGCAGCTGCGAAAGGCATCCCAAGGGGAGCGCAAAAGTGACGCAACTTGGCTGCCACCACTGATATTTCCATGAGACCATCCCGAACCATAGGCTGATTTTCCTTCCTAGGCTTAAGGTTTGAGTTACGCCTAGGGTAAGGGTTCTATTAACCAGAAAGCCCTGAGTTCCAAGAACACAGCAGCTGCGAAGGACTAGCCAAGAAGAGCGCAAAAGTACCACAACATGCCTGCCTCCACAGCTTTTTCCTTGGGGACATGCCTAATTCCTGGCTGATTTGCCTTTCTCGTCTTAGGGCTGGGGTTCGGCCTAGGGCTAGGATTTTTAAAATCAGGAAGCCCTGAGTTCCAGGCACACTGGAGCTGTGAAAGGCATCCAAAAGGGAGTGCAAAAGTGCCACAACATGGCTGCTTTCACGGCTTTTTCCTTGGCAAGAAGCCTAACACCAGGCTGATTTCCCTTCCCAGGGTTACTGTTAGGCTTAGGCCTAGGGCTAGGATTTTTAAAACTAAGAAGCCCTTAGCTCCAGGCACACTGCAGCTGTTCAAGGCATCCCAAGGGGAGTACAAAAGTGCAACAACATGGCAGCTTTCACAGCTTTTTCCTTGGCACCATCCCTATACCTAGGCTGATTTATCTGCCTAGGGTTAGGGTTAGGGTTCAGCCTAGGGCTTGGATTTCTTTAACCAGGAAGCCCTGAGTTCCAGGCTTACTTCATCTGCCAAAGGCATCCCAAAGGGAGTGCAGAAGTGCCACAACATGGCTGCTTTCACGGCTTTTCCCTTAGGAAGAACCCTAATACCCGGCTGATTTACCTTCCTAGGGTTACTGTTAGGCTTAGGCCTAGGACTTTTAAAACCAGGAAGCCCTGGGCTCCAGGCACACTGCAGCTGCGAAAGGCATCCCAAGGGGAGCGCAAAAGTGACGCAACTTGGCTGCCACCACTGATATTTCCATGAGAGCATCCCGAACCATAGGCTGATTTTCCTTCCTAGGCTTAAGGTTTGAGTTACGCCTAGGGTAAGGGTTCTATTAACCAGAAAGCCCTGAGTTCCAAGAACACAGCAGCTGCGAAGGACTAGCCAAGAAGAGCGCAAAAGTACCACAACATGCCTGCCTCCACAGCTTTTTCCTTGGGGACATGCCTAATTCCTGGCTGATTTGCCTTTCTCGTCTAAGGGTTGGGGTTCGGCCTAGGGCTAGGATTTTAAAATCAGGAAGCCCTGAGTTCCAGGCACACCGGAGCTGTGAAAGGCATCCAAAAGGGAGTGCAAAAGTGCCACAACATGGCTGCTTTCACGGCTTTTTCCTTGGCAAGAAGCCTAACACCAGGCTGATTTACCTTCCCAGGGTTACTGTTAGGCTTAGGCCTAGGGCTAGGATTTTTAAAACTAGGAAGCCCTTAGCTCCAGGCACACTGCAGCTGTTCAAGGCATCCCAAGGGGAGTACAAAAGTGCAACAACATGGCAGCTTTCACAGCTTTTTCCTTGGCACCATCCCTATACCTAGGCTGATTTATCTGCCTAGGGTTAGGGTTAGGGTTCAGCCTAGGGCTTGGATTTCTTTAACCAGGAAGCCCTGAGTTCCAGGCTTACTTCATCTGCCAAAGGCATCCCAAAGGGAGTGCAGAAGTGCCACAACATGGCTGCTTTCACGGCTTTTGCCTTAGGAAGAACCCTAATACCCGGCTGATTTACCTTCCTAGGGTTACTGTTAGGCTTAGGCGTAGGACTTTTAAAACCAGGAAGCCCTGGTCTCCAGGCACACTGCAGCTGCGAAAGGCATCCCAAGGGGAGCGCAAAAGTGACACAACTTGGCTGCCACCACTGATATTTCCATGAGACCATCCCGAACCATAGGCTGATTTTCCTTCCTAGGCTTAAGGTTTGAGTTACGCCTAGGGTAAGGGTTCTATTAACCAGAAAGCCCTGAGTTCCAAGAACACAGCAGCTGCGAAGGACTACCCAAGAAGAGCGCAAAAGTACCACAACATGCCTGCCTCCACAGCTTTTTCCTTGGGGACATGCCTAATTCCTGGCTGATTTGCCTTTCTCGTCTTAGGGCTGGGGGTCGGCCTAGGGCTAGGATTTTTAAAATCAGGAAGCCCTGAGTTCCAGGCACACTGGAGCTGTGAAAGGCATCCAAAAGGGAGTGCAAAAGTGCCACAACATGGCTGCTTTCACGGCTTTTTCCTTGGCAAGAAGCCTAACACCAGGCTGATTTCCCTTCCCAGGGTTACTGTTAGGCTTAGGCCTAGGGCTAGGATTTTTAAAACTAGGAAGCCCTTAGCTCCAGGCACACTGCAGCTGTTCAAGGCATCCCAAGGGGAGTACAAAAGTGCAACAACATGGCAGCTTTCACAGCTTTTTCCTTGGCACCATCCCTATACCTAGGCTGATTTATCTGCCTAGGGTTAGGGTTAGGGTTCAGCCTAGGGCTTGGATTTCTTTAACCAGGAAGCCCTGAGTTCCAGGCTTACTTCATCTGCCAAAGGCATCCCAAAGGGAGTGCAGAAGTGCCACAACATGGCTGCTTTCACGGCTTTTCCCTTAGGAAGAACCCTAATACCTGGCTGATTTACCTTCCTAGGGTTACTGTTAGGCTTAGGCCTAGGACTTTTAAAACCAGGAAGCCCTGGGCTCCAGGCACACTGCAGCTGCGAAAGGCATCCCAAGTGGAGCGCAAAAGTGACGCAACTTGGCTGCCACCACTGATATTTCCATGAGACCATCCCGAACCATAGGCTGATTTTCCTTCCTAGGGTTAAGGTTTGAGTTACGCCTAGGGTAAGGGTTCTATTAACCAGAAAGCCCTGAGTTCCAAGAACACAGCAGCTGCGAAGGACTACCCAAGAAGAGCGCAAAAGTACCACAACATGCCTGCCTCCACAGCTTTTTCCTTGGGGACATGCCTAATTCCTGGCGGATTTGCCTTTCTCGTCTTAGGGCTGGGGTTCGGCCTAGGGCTAGGATTTTTAAAATCAGGAAGCCCTGAGTTCCAGGCACACTGGAGCTGTGAAAGGCATCCAAAAGGGAGTGCAAAAGTGCCACAACATGGCTGCTTTCACGGCTTTTTCCTTGGCAAGAAGCCTAAGACCAGGCTGATTTACCGTCCCAGGGTTACTGTTAGGCTTAGGCCTAGAGCTAGAATTTTTAAAACTAAGAAGCCCTTAGCTCCAGGCACACTGCAGCTGTTCAAGGCATCCCAAGGGGAGTACAAAAGTGCAACAACATGGCAGCTTTCACAGCTTTTTCCTTGGCATCATCCCTATACCTAGGCTGATTTATCTGCCTAGGGTTAGGGTTAGGCTTCAGCCTAGGGCTTGGATTTCTTTAACCAGGAAGCCCTGAGTTCCAGACTTCCTTCATCTGCCAAAGGCATCCCAAAGGGAGTGCAGAAGTGCCACAACATGGCTGCTTTCACGGCTTTTCCCTTAGGAAGAACCCTAATACCCGGCTGATTTACCTTCCTAGGGTTACTGTTAGGCTTAGGCCTAGGACTTTTAAAACCAGGAAGCCCTGGGCTCCAGGCACACTGCAGCTGCGAAAGGCATCCCAGGGGGAGCGCAAAAGTGACGCAACTTGGCTGCCACCACTGATATTTCCATGAGAGCATCCCGAACCATAGGCTGATTTTCCTTCCTAGGCTTAAGGTTTGAGTTACGCCTAGGGTAAGGGTTCTATTAACCAGAAAGCCCTGAGTTCCAAGAACACAGCAGCTGCGAAGGACTACCCAAGAAGAGCGCAAAAGTACCACAACATGCCTGCCTCCACAGCTTTTTCCTTGGGGACATGCCTAATTCCTGGCTGATTTGCCTTTCTCGTCTTAGGGCTGGGGTTCGGCCTAGGGCTAGGATTTTTAAAATCAGGAAGCCCTGAGTTCCAGGCACACTGGAGCTGTGAAAGGCATCCAAAAGGGAGTGCAAAAGTGCCACAACATGGCTGCTTTCACGGCTTTTTCCTTGGCAAGAAGCCTAACACCAGGCTGATTTCCCTTCCCAGGGTTACTGTTAGGCTTAGGCCTAGGGCTAGGATTTTTAAAACTAGGAAGCCCTTAGCTCCAGGCACACTGCAGCTGTTCAAGGCATCCCAAGGGGAGTACAAAAGTGCAACAACATGGCAGCTTTCACAGCTTTTTCCTTGGCACCATCCCTATACCTAGGCTGATTTATCTGCCTAGGGTTAGGGTTAGGGTTCAGCCTAGGGCTTGGATTTCTTTAACCAGGAAGCCCTGAGTTCCAGGCTTACTTCATCTGCCAAAGGCATCCCAAAGGGAGTGCAGAAGTGCCACAACATGGCTGCTTTCACGGCTTTTCCCTTAGGAAGAACCCTAATACCCGGCTGATTTACCTTCCTAGGGTTACTGTTAGGCTTAGGCCTAGGACTTTTAAAACCAGGAAGCCCTGGGCTCCAGGCACACTGCAGCTGCGAAAGGCATCCCAGGGGGAGCGCAAAAGTGACGCAACTTGGCTGCCACCACTGATATTTCGATGAGACCATCCCGAACAATAGGCTGATTTTCCTTCCTAGGCTTAAGGTTTGAGTTACGCCTGTGGTAAGGGTTCTATTAACCAGAAAGCCCTGAGTTCCAAGAACACAGCAGCTGCGAAGGACTACCCAAGAAGGGCGCAAAAGTACCACAACATGCCTGCCTCCACAGCTTTTTCCTTGGGGACATGCCTAATTCCTGGCGGATTTGCCTTTCTCGTCTTAGGGCTGGGGTTCGGCCTAGGGCTAGGATTTTTAAAATCAGGAAGCCCTGAGTTCCAGGCACACTGGAGCTGTGAAAGGCATCCAAAAGGGAGTGCAAAAGTGCCACAACATGGCTGCTTTCACGGCTTTTTCCTTGGCAAGAAGCCTAAGACCAGTCTGATTTACCGTCCCAGGGTTACTGTTAGGCTTAGGCCTAGAGCTAGAATTTTTAAAACTAAGAAGCCCTTAGCTCCAGGCACACTGCAGCTGTTCAAGGCATCCCAAGGGGAGTACAAAAGTGCAACAACATGGCAGCTTTCACAGCTTTTTCCTTGGCACCATCCCTATACCTAGGCTGATTTATCTGCCTAGGGTTAGGGTTAGGCTTCAGCCTAGGGCTTGGATTTCTTTAACCAGGAAGCCCTGAGTTCCAGACTTCCTTCATCTGCCAAAGGCATCCCAAAGGGAGTGCAGAAGTGCCACAACATGGCTGCTTTCACGGCTTTTGCCTTAGGAAGAACCCTAATACCCGGCTGATTTACCTTCCTAGGGTTACTGTTAGGCTTAGGCCTAGGACTTTTAAAACCAGGAAGCCCTGGGCTCCAGGCACACTGCAGCTGCGAAAGGCATCCCAGGGGGAGCGCAAAAGTGACGCAACTTGGCTGCCACCACTGATATTTCCATGAGACCATCCCGAACCATAGGCTGATTTTCCTTCCTAGGGTTAAGGTTTGAGTTACGCCTAGGGTAAGGGTTCTATTAACCAGAAAGCCCTGAGTTCCAAGAACACAGCAGCTGCGAAGGACTAGCCAAGAAGAGCGCAAAAGTACCACAACATGCCTGCCTCCACAGCTTTTTCCTTGGGGACATGCCTAATTCCTGGCTGATTTGCCTTTCTCGTCTTAGGGCTGGGGTTCGGCCTAGGGCTAGGATTTTTAAAATCAGGAAGCCCTGAGTTCCAGGCACACTGGAGCTGTGAAAGGCATCCAAAAGGGAGTGCAAAAGTGCCACAACATGGCTGCTTTCACGGCTTTTTCCTTGGCAAGAAGCCTAACACCAGGCTGATTTCCCTTCCCAGGGTTACTGTTAGGCTTAGGCCTAGGGCTAGGATTTTTAAAACTAGGAAGCCCTTAGCTCCAGGCACACTGCAGCTGTTCAAGGCATCCCAAGGGGAGTACAAAAGTGCAACAACATGGCAGCTTTCACAGCTTTTTCCTTGGCACCATCCCTATACCTAGGCTGATTTATCTGCCTAGGGTTAGGGTTAGGCTTCAGCCTAGGGCTTGGATTTCTTTAACCAGGAAGCCCTGAGTTCCAGGCTTACTTCATCTGCCAAAGGCATCCCAAAGGGAGTGCAGAAGTGCCACAACATGGCTGCTTTCACGGCTTTTCCCTTAGGAAGAACCCTAATACCCGGCTGATTTACCTTCCTAGGGTTACTGTTAGGCTTAGGCCTAGGACTTTTAAAACCAGGAAGCCCTGGGCTCCAGGCACACTGCAGCTGCGAAAGGCATCCCAGGGGGAGCGCAAAAGTGACGCAACTTGGCTGCCACCACTGATATTTCGATGAGACCATCCCGAACAATAGGCTGATTTTCCTTCCTAGGCTTAAGGTTTGAGTTACGCCTAGGGTTCGGGTTCTATTAACCAGAAAGCCCTGAGTTCCAAGAACACAGCCGCTGCGAAGGACTTGCCAAGAAGAGCGCAAAAGTACCACAACATGCCTGCCTCCACAGCTTTTTCCTTGGGGACATGCCTAATTCCTGGCTGATTTGCCTTTCTCGTCTTAGGGTTGGGGTTCGGCCTAGGGCTAGGATTTTTAAAATCAGGAAGCCCTGAGTTCCAGGCACACTGGAGCTGTGAAAGGCATCCAAAAGGGAGTGCAAAAGTGCCACAACATGGCTGCTTTCACGGCTTTTTCCTTGGCAAGAAGCCTAACACCAGGCTGATTTCCCTTCCCAGGGTTACTGTTAGGCTTAGGCCTAGGGCTAGGATTTTTGAAACTAGGAAGCCCTTAGCTCCAGGCACACTGCAGCTGTTCAAGGCATCCCAAGGGGAGTACAAAAGTGCAACAAGATGGCAGCTTTCACAGCTTTTTCCTTGGCACCATCCCTATACCTAGGCTGATTTATCTGCCTAGGGTTAGGGTTAGGCTTCAGCCTAGGGCTTGGATTTCTTTAACCAGGAAGCCCTGAGTTCCAGGCTTACTTCATCTGCCAAAGGCATCCCAAAGGGAGTGCAGAAGTGCCACAACATGGCTGCTTTCACGGCTTTTCCCTTAGGAAGAACCCTAACACCCGGCTGATTTACCTTCCTAGGGTTACTGTTAGGCTTAGGCCTAGGACTTTTAAAACCAGGAAGCCCTGGGCTCCAGGCACACTGCAGCTGCGAAAGGCATCCCAAGGGGAGCGCAAAAGTGACGCAACTTGGCTGCCACCACTGATATTTCCATGAGACCATCCCGAACCATAGGCTGATTTTCCTTCCTAGGCTTAAGGTTTGAGTTACGCCTAGGGTAAGGGTTCTATTAACCAGAAAGCCCTGAGTTCCAAGAACACAGCAGCTGCGAAGGACTACCCAAGAAGAGCGCAAAAGTACCACAACATGCCTGCCTCCACAGCTTTTTCCTTGGGGACATGCCTAATTCCTGGCTGATTTGCCTTTCTCGTCTTAGGGCTGGGGTTCGGCCTAGGGCTAGGATTTTTAAAATCAGGAAGCCCTGAGTTCCAGGCACACTGGAGCTGTGAAAGGCATCCAAAAGGGAGTGCAAAAGTGCCACAACATGGCTGCTTTCACGGCTTTTTCCTTGGCAAGAAGCCTAACACCAGGCTGATTTCCCTTCCCAGGGTTACTGTTAGGCTTAGGCCTAGGGCTAGGATTTTTAAAACTAAGAAGCCCTTAGCTCCAGGCACACTGCAGCTGTTCAAGGCATCCCAAGGGGAGTACAAAAGTGCAACAACATGGCAGCTTTCACAGCTTTTTCCTTGGCACCATCCCTATACCTAGGCTGATTTATCTGCCTAGGGTTAGGGTTAGGGTTCAGCCTAGGGCTTGGATTTCTTTAACCAGGAAGCCCTGAGTTCCAGGCTTACTTCATCTGCCAAAGGCATCCCAAAGGGAGTGCAGAAGTGCCACAACATGGCTGCTTTCACGGCTTTTCCCTTAGGAAGAACCCTAATACCCGGCTGATTTACCTTCCTAGGGTTACTGTTAGGCTTAGGCCTAGGACTTTTAAAACCAGGAAGCCCTGGGCTCCAGGCACACTGCAGCTGCGAAAGGCATCCCAAGGGGAGCGCAAAAGTGACGCAACTTGGCTGCCACCACTGATATTTCCATGAGAGCATCCCGAACCATAGGCTGATTTTCCTTCCTAGGCTTAAGGTTTGAGTTACGCCTAGGGTAAGGGTTCTATTAACCAGAAAGCCCTGAGTTCCAAGAACACAGCAGCTGCGAAGGACTAGCCAAGAAGAGCGCAAAAGTACCACAACATGCCTGCCTCCACAGCTTTTTCCTTGGGGACATGCCTAATTCCTGGCTGATTTGCCTTTCTCGTCTAAGGGTTGGGGTTCGGCCTAGGGCTAGGATTTTAAAATCAGGAAGCCCTGAGTTCCAGGCACACCGGAGCTGTGAAAGGCATCCAAAAGGGAGTGCAAAAGTGCCACAACATGGCTGCTTTCACGGCTTTTTCCTTGGCAAGAAGCCTAACACCAGTCTGATTTACCGTCCCAGGGTTACTGTTAGGCTTAGGCCTAGAGCTAGAATTTTTAAAACTAAGAAGCCCTTAGCTCCAGGCACACTGCAGCTGTTCAAGGCATCCCAAGGGGAGTACAAAAGTGCAACAACATGGCAGCTTTCACAGCTTTTTCCTTGGCACCATCCCTATACCTAGGCTGATTTATCTGCCTAGGGTTAGGGTTAGGCTTCAGCCTAGGGCTTGGATTTCTTTAACCAGGAAGCCCTGAGTTCCAGACTTCCTTCATCTGCCAAAGGCATCCCAAAGGGAGTGCAGAAGTGCCACAACATGGCTGCTTTCACGGCTTTTGCCTTAGGAAGAACCCTAATACCCGGCTGATTTACCTTCCTAGGGTTACTGTTAGGCTTAGGCCTAGGACTTTTAAAACCAGGAAGCCCTGGGCTCCAGGCACACTGCAGCTGCGAAAGGCATCCCAGGGGGAGCGCAAAAGTGACGCAACTTGGCTGCCACCACTGATATTTCCATGAGACCATCCCGAACCATAGGCTGATTTTCCTTCCTAGGGTTAAGGTTTGAGTTACGCCTAGGGTAAGGGTTCTATTAACCAGAAAGCCCTGAGTTCCAAGAACACAGCAGCTGCGAAGGACTAGCCAAGAAGAGCGCAAAAGTACCACAACATGCCTGCCTCCACAGCTTTTTCCTTGGGGACATGCCTAATTCCTGGCTGATTTGCCTTTCTCGTCTTAGGGCTGGGGTTCGGCCTAGGGCTAGGATTTTTAAAATCAGGAAGCCCTGAGTTCCAGGCACACTGGAGCTGTGAAAGGCATCCAAAAGGGAGTGCAAAAGTGCCACAACATGGCTGCTTTCACGGCTTTTTCCTTGGCAAGAAGCCTAACACCAGGCTGATTTCCCTTCCCAGGGTTACTGTTAGGCTTAGGCCTAGGGCTAGGATTTTTAAAACTAGGAAGCCCTTAGCTCCAGGCACACTGCAGCTGTTCAAGGCATCCCAAGGGGAGTACAAAAGTGCAACAACATGGCAGCTTTCACAGCTTTTTCCTTGGCACCATCCCTATACCTAGGCTGATTTATCTGCCTAGGGTTAGGGTTAGGCTTCAGCCTAGGGCTTGGATTTCTTTAACCAGGAAGCCCTGAGTTCCAGGCTTACTTCATCTGCCAAAGGCATCCCAAAGGGAGTGCAGAAGTGCCACAACATGGCTGCTTTCACGGCTTTTCCCTTAGGAAGAACCCTAATACCCGGCTGATTTACCTTCCTAGGGTTACTGTTAGGCTTAGGCCTAGGACTTTTAAAACCAGGAAGCCCTGGGCTCCAGGCACACTGCAGCTGCGAAAGGCATCCCAGGGGGAGCGCAAAAGTGACGCAACTTGGCTGCCACCACTGATATTTCGATGAGACCATCCCGAACAATAGGCTGATTTTCCTTCCTAGGCTTAAGGTTTGAGTTACGCCTAGGGTTCGGGTTCTATTAACCAGAAAGCCCTGAGTTCCAAGAACACAGCCGCTGCGAAGGACTTGCCAAGAAGAGCGCAAAAGTACCACAACATGCCTGCCTCCACAGCTTTTTCCTTGGGGACATGCCTAATTCCTGGCTGATTTGCCTTTCTCGTCTTAGGGTTGGGGTTCGGCCTAGGGCTAGGATTTTTAAAATCAGGAAGCCCTGAGTTCCAGGCACACTGGAGCTGTGAAAGGCATCCAAAAGGGAGTGCAAAAGTGCCACAACATGGCTGCTTTCACGGCTTTTTCCTTGGCAAGAAGCCTAACACCAGGCTGATTTCCCTTCCCAGGGTTACTGTTAGGCTTAGGCCTAGGGCTAGGATTTTTGAAACTAGGAAGCCCTTAGCTCCAGGCACACTGCAGCTGTTCAAGGCATCCCAAGGGGAGTACAAAAGTGCAACAACATGGCAGCTTTCACAGCTTTTTCCTTGGCACCATCCCTATACCTAGGCTGATTTATCTGCCTAGGGTTAGGGTTAGGCTTCAGCCTAGGGCTTGGATTTCTTTAACCAGGAAGCCCTGAGTTCCAGGCTTACTTCATCTGCCAAAGGCATCCCAAAGGGAGTGCAGAAGTGCCACAACATGGCTGCTTTCACGGCTTTTCCCTTAGGAAGAACCCTAACACCCGGCTGATTTACCTTCCTAGGGTTACTGTTAGGCTTAGGCCTAGGACTTTTAAAACCAGGAAGCCCTGGGCTCCAGGCACACTGCAGCTGCGAAAGGCATCCCAAGGGGAGCGCAAAAGTGACGCAACTTGGCTGCCACCACTGATATTTCCATGAGACCATCCCGAACCATAGGCTGATTTTCCTTCCTAGGCTTAAGGTTTGAGTTACGCCTAGGGTAAGGGTTCTATTAACCAGAAAGCCCTGAGTTCCAAGAACACAGCAGCTGCGAAGGACTACCCAAGAAGAGCGCAAAAGTACCACAACATGCCTGCCTCCACAGCTTTTTCCTTGGGGACATGCCTAATTCCTGGCTGATTTGCCTTTCTCGTCTTAGGGCTGGGGTTCGGCCTAGGGCTAGGATTTTTAAAATCAGGAAGCCCTGAGTTCCAGGCACACTGGAGCTGTGAAAGGCATCCAAAAGGGAGTGCAAAAGTGCCACAACATGGCTGCTTTCACGGCTTTTTCCTTGGCAAGAAGCCTAACACCAGGCTGATTTCCCTTCCCAGGGTTACTGTTAGGCTTAGGCCTAGGGCTAGGATTTTTAAAACTAAGAAGCCCTTAGCTCCAGGCACACTGCAGCTGTTCAAGGCATCCCAAGGGGAGTACAAAAGTGCAACAACATGGCAGCTTTCACAGCTTTTTCCTTGGCACCATCCCTATACCTAGGCTGATTTATCTGCCTAGGGTTAGGGTTAGGGTTCAGCCTAGGGCTTGGATTTCTTTAACCAGGAAGCCCTGAGTTCCAGGCTTACTTCATCTGCCAAAGGCATCCCAAAGGGAGTGCAGAAGTGCCACAACATGGCTGCTTTCACGGCTTTTCCCTTAGGAAGAACCCTAATACCCGGCTGATTTACCTTCCTAGGGTTACTGTTAGGCTTAGGCCTAGGACTTTTAAAACCAGGAAGCCCTGGGCTCCAGGCACACTGCAGCTGCGAAAGGCATCCCAAGGGGAGCGCAAAAGTGACGCAACTTGGCTGCCACCACTGATATTTCCATGAGAGCATCCCGAACCATAGGCTGATTTTCCTTCCTAGGCTTAAGGTTTGAGTTACGCCTAGGGTAAGGGTTCTATTAACCAGAAAGCCCTGAGTTCCAAGAACACAGCAGCTGCGAAGGACTAGCCAAGAAGAGCGCAAAAGTACCACAACATGCCTGCCTCCACAGCTTTTTCCTTGGGGACATGCCTAATTCCTGGCTGATTTGCCTTTCTCGTCTAAGGGTTGGGGTTCGGCCTAGGGCTAGGATTTTAAAATCAGGAAGCCCTGAGTTCCAGGCACACCGGAGCTGTGAAAGGCATCCAAAAGGGAGTGCAAAAGTGCCACAACATGGCTGCTTTCACGGCTTTTTCCTTGGCAAGAAGCCTAACACCAGGCTGATTTACCTTCCCAGGGTTACTGTTAGGCTTAGGCCTAGGGCTAGGATTTTTAAAACTAGGAAGCCCTTAGCTCCAGGCACACTGCAGCTGTTCAAGGCATCCCAAGGGGAGTACAAAAGTGCAACAACATGGCAGCTTTCACAGCTTTTTCCTTGGCACCATCCCTATACCTAGGCTGATTTATCTGCCTAGGGTTAGGGTTAGGGTTCAGCCTAGGGCTTGGATTTCTTTAACCAGGAAGCCCTGAGTTCCAGGCTTACTTCATCTGCCAAAGGCATCCCAAAGGGAGTGCAGAAGTGCCACAACATGGCTGCTTTCACGGCTTTTCCCTTAGGAAGAACCCTAATACCCGGCTGATTTACCTTCCTAGGGTTACTGTTAGGCTTAGGCCTAGGACTTTTAAAACCAGGAAGCCCTGGGCTCCAGGCACACTGCAGCTGCGAAAGGCATCCCAAGGGGAGCGCAAAAGTGACGCAACTTGGCTGCCACCACTGATATTTCCATGAGAGCATCCCGAACCATAGGCTGATTTTCCTTCCTAGGCTTAAGGTTTGAGTTACGCCTAGGGTAAGGGTTCTATTAACCAGAAAGCCCTGAGTTCCAAGAACACAGCAGCTGCGAAGGACTAGCCAAGAAGAGCGCAAAAGTACCACAACATGCCTGCCTCCACAGCTTTTTCCTTGGGGACATGCCTAATTCCTGGCTGATTTGCCTTTCTCGTCTTAGGGCTGGGGTTCGGCCTAGGGCTAGGATTTTTAAAATCAGGAAGCCCTGAGTTCCAGGCACACTGGAGCTGTGAAAGGCATCCAAAAGGGAGTGCAAAAGTGCCACAACATGGCTGCTTTCATGGCTTTTTCCTTGGCAAGAAGCCTAACACCAGGCTGATTTCCCTTCCCAGGGTTACTGTTAGGCTTAGGCCTAGGGCTAGGATTTTTAAAACTAGGAAGCCCTTAGCTCCAGGCACACTGCAGCTGTTCAAGGCATCCCAAGGGGAGTACAAAAGTGCAACAACATGGCAGCTTTCACAGCTTTTTCCTTGGCACCATCCCTATACCTAGGCTGATTTATCTGCCTAGGGTTAGGGTTAGGGTTCAGCCTAGGGCTTGGATTTCTTTAACCAGGAAGCCCTGAGTTCCAGGCTTACTTCATCTGCCAAAGGCATCCCAAAGGGAGTGCAGAAGTGCCACAACATGGCTGCTTTCACGGCTTTTCCCTTAGGAAGAACCCTAATACCTGGCTGATTTACCTTCCTAGGGTTACTGTTAGGCTTAGGCCTAGGACTTTTAAAACCAGGAAGCCCTGGGCTCCAGGCACACTGCAGCTGCGAGAGGCATCCCAAGGGGAGCGCAAAAGTGACGCAACTTGGCTGCCACCACTGATATTTCCATGAGAGCATCCCGAACCATAGGCTGATTTTCCTTCCTAGGGTTAAGGTTTGAGTTACGCCTAGGGTAAGGGTTCTATTAACCAGAAAGCCCTGAGTTCCAAGAACACAGCAGCTGCGAAGGACTACCCAAGAAGAGCGCAAAAGTAGCACAACATGCCTGCCTCCACAGCTTTTTCCTTGGGGACATGCCTAATTCCTGGCTGATTTGCCTTTCTCGTCTTAGGGCTGGGGTTCGGCCTAGGGCTAGGATTTTTAAAATCAGGAAGCCCTGAGTTCCAGGCACACTGGAGCTGTGAAAGGCATCCAAAAGGGAGTGCAAAAGTGCCACAACATGGCTGCTTTCACGGCTTTTTCCTTGGCAAGAAGCCTAACACCAGGCTGATTTACCGTCCCAGGGTTACTGTTAGGCTTAGGCCTAGGGCTAGGATTTTTAAAACTAAGAAGCCCTGGGCTCCAGGCACACTGCAGCTGTTCAAGGCATCCCAAGGGGAGTACAAAAGTGCAACAACATGGCAGCTTTCACAGCTTTTTCCTTGGCACCATCCCTATACCTAGGCTGATTTATCTGCCTAGGGTTAGGGTTAGGCTTCAGCCTAGGGCTTGGATTTCTTTAACCAGGAAGCCCTGAGTTCCAGGCTTACTTCATCTGCCAAAGGCATCCCAAAGGGAGTGCAGAAGTGCCACAACATGGCTGCTTTCACGGCTTTTCCCTTAGGAAGAACCCTAATACCCGGCTGATTTACCTTCCTAGGGTTACTGTTAGGCTTAGGCCTAGGACTTTTAAAACCAGGAAGCCCTGGGCTCCAGGCACACTGCAGCTGCGAAAGGCATCCCAGGGGGAGCGCAAAAGTGACGCAACTTGGCTGCCACCACTGATATTTCCATGAGAGCATCCCGAACCATAGGCTGATTTTCCTTCCTAGGCTTAAGGTTTGAGTTACGCCTAGGGTAAGGGTTCTATTAACCAGAAAGCCCTGAGTTCCAAGAACACAGCAGCTGCGAAGGACTAGCCAAGAAGAGCGCAAAAGTACCACAACATGCCTGCCTCCACAGCTTTTTCCTTGGGGACATGCCTAATTCCTGGCTGATTTGCCTTTCTCGTCTTAGGGCTGGGGTTCGGCCTAGGGCTAGGATTTTTAAAATCAGGAAGCCCTGAGTTCCAGGCACACTGGAGCTGTGAAAGGCATCCAAAAGGGAGTGCAAAAGTGCCACAACATGGCTGCTTTCACGGCTTTTTCCTTGGCAAGAAGCCTAACACCAGGCTGATTTCCCTTCCCAGGGTTACTGTTAGGCTTAGGCCTAGGGCTAGGATTTTTAAAACTAGGAAGCCCTTAGCTCCAGGCACACTGCAGCTGTTCAAGGCATCCCAAGGGGAGTACAAAAGTGCAACAACATGGCAGCTTTCACAGCTTTTTCCTTGGCACCATCCCTATACCTAGGCTGATTTATCTGCCTAGGGTTAGGGTTAGGGTTCAGCCTAGGGCTTGGATTTCTTTAACCAGGAAGCCCTGAGTTCCAGGCTTACTTCATCTGCCAAAGGCATCCCAAAGGGAGTGCAGAAGTGCCACAACATGGCTGCTTTCACGGCTTTTGCCTTAGGAAGAACCCTAATACCCGGCTGATTTACCTTCCTAGGGTTACTGTTAGGCTTAGGCCTAGGACTTTTAAAACCAGGAAGCCCTGGGCTCCAGGCACACTGCAGCTGCGAAAGGCATCCCAGGGGGAGCGCAAAAGTGACGCAACTTGGCTGCCACCACTGATATTTCGATGAGACCATCCCGAAAAATAGGCTGATTTTCCTTCCTAGGCTTAAGGTTTGAGTTACGCCTAGGGTTCGGGTTCTATTAACCAGAAAGCCCTGAGTTCCAAGAACACAGCCGCTGCGAAGGACTTGCCAAGAAGAGCGCAAAAGTACCACAACATGCCTGCCTCCACAGCTTTTTCCTTGGGGACATGCCTAATTCCTGGCTGATTTGCCTTTCTCGTCTTAGGGTTGGGGTTCGGCCTAGGGCTAGGATTTTTAAAATCAGGAAGCCCTGAGTTCCAGGCACACTGGAGCTGTGAAAGGCATCCAAAAGGGAGTGCAAAAGTGCCACAACATGGCTGCTTTCACGGCTTTTTCCTTGGCAAGAAGCCTAACACCAGGCTGATTTCCCTTCCCAGGGTTACTGTTAGGCTTAGGCCTAGGGCTAGGATTTTTAAAACTAGGAAGCCCTTAGCTCCAGGCACACTGCAGCTGTTCAAGGCATCCCAAGGGGAGTACAAAAGTGCAACAACATGGCAGCTTTCACAGCTTTTTCCTTGGCACCATCCCTATACCTAGGCTGATTTATCTGCCTAGGGTTAGGGTTAGGGTTCAGCCTAGGGCTTGGATTTCTTTAACCAGGAAGCCCTGAGTTCCAGGCTTACTTCATCTGCCAAAGGCATCCCAAAGGGAGTGCAGAAGTGCCACAACATGGCTGCTTTCACGGCTTTTTCCTTGGCAAGAACCCTAATACCCGGCTGATTTACCTTCCTAGGGTTACTGTTAGGCTTAGGCCTAGGACTTTTAAAACCAGGAAGCCCTGGGCTCCAGGCACACTGCAGCTGCGAAAGGCATCCCAGGGGGAGCGCAAAAGTGACGCAACTTGGCTGCCACCACTGATATTTCCATGAGAGCATCCCGAACCATAGGCTGATTTTCCTTCCTAGGCTTAAGGTTTGAGTTACGCCTAGGGTAAGGGTTCTATTAACCAGAAAGCCCTGAGTTCCAAGAACACAGCAGCTGCGAAGGACTACCCAAGAAGAGCGCAAAAGTACCACAACATGCCTGCCTCCACAGCTTTTTCCTTGGGGACATGCCTAATTCCTGGCTGATTTGCCTTTCTCGTCTTAGGGCTGGGGTTCGGCCTAGGGCTAGGATTTTTAAAATCAGGAAGCCCTGAGTTCCAGGCACACTGGAGCTGTGAAAGGCATCCAAAAGGGAGTGCAAAAGTGCCACAACATGGCTGCTTTCACGGCTTTTTCCTTGGCAAGAAGCCTAACACCAGGCTGATTTACCGTCCCAGGGTTACTGTTAGGCTTAGGCCTAGGGCTAGGATTTTTAAAACTAAGAAGCCCTTAGCTCCAGGCACACTGCAGCTGTTCAAGGCATCCCAAGGGGAGTACAAAAGTGCAACAACATGGCAGCTTTCACAGCTTTTTCCTTGGCACCATCCCTATACCTAGGCTGATTTATCTGCCTAGGGTTAGGGTTAGGGTTCAGCCTAGGGCTTGGATTTCTTTAACCAGGAAGCCCTGAGTTCCAGGCTTACTTCATCTGCCAAAGGCATCCCAAAGGGAGTGCAGAAGTGCCACAACATGGCTGCTTTCACGGCTTTTCCCTTAGGAAGAACCCTAATACCCGGCTGATTTACCTTCCTAGGGTTACTGTTAGGCTTAGGCCTAGGACTTTTAAAACCAGGAAGCCCTGGGCTCCCGGCACACTGCAGCTGCGAAAGGCATCCCAGGGGGAGCGCAAAAGTGACGCAACTTGGCTGCCACCACTGATATTTCCATGAGAGCATCCCGAACCATAGGCTGATTTTCCTTCCTAGGCTTAAGGTTTGAGTTACGCCTAGGGTAAGGGTTCTATTAACCAGAAAGCCCTGAGTTCCAAGAACACAGCAGCTGCGAAGGACTAGCCAAGAAGAGCGCAAAAGTACCACAACATGCCTGCCTCCACAGCTTTTTCCTTGGGGACATGCCTAATTCCTGGCTGATTTGCCTTTCTCGTCTAAGGGTTGGGGTTCGGCCTAGGGCTAGGATTTTAAAATCAGGAAGCCCTGAGTTCCAGGCACACCGGAGCTGTGAAAGGCATCCAAAAGGGAGTGCAAAAGTGCCACAACATGGCTGCTTTCACGGCTTTTTCCTTGGCAAGAAGCCTAACACCAGGCTGATTTCCCTTCCCAGGGTTACTGTTAGGCTTAGGCCTAGGGCTAGGATTTTTGAAACTAGGAAGCCCTTAGCTCCAGGCACACTGCAGCTGTTCAAGGCATCCCAAGGGGAGTACAAAAGTGCAACAAGATGGCAGCTTTCACAGCTTTTTCCTTGGCACCATCCCTATACCTAGGCTGATTTATCTGCCTAGGGTTAGGGTTAGGCTTCAGCCTAGGGCTTGGATTTCTTTAACCAGGAAGCCCTGAGTTCCAGGCTTACTTCATCTGCCAAAGGCATCCCAAAGGGAGTGCAGAAGTGCCACAACATGGCTGCTTTCACGGCTTTTCCCTTAGGAAGAACCCTAACACCCGGCTGATTTACCTTCCTAGGGTTACTGTTAGGCTTAGGCCTAGGACTTTTAAAACCAGGAAGCCCTGGGCTCCAGGCACACTGCAGCTGCGAAAGGCATCCCAAGGGGAGCGCAAAAGTGACGCAACTTGGCTGCCACCACTGATATTTCCATGAGACCATCCCGAACCATAGGCTGATTTTCCTTCCTAGGCTTAAGGTTTGAGTTACGCCTAGGGTAAGGGTTCTATTAACCAGAAAGCCCTGAGTTCCAAGAACACAGCAGCTGCGAAGGACTACCCAAGAAGAGCGCAAAAGTACCACAACATGCCTGCCTCCACAGCTTTTTCCTTGGGGACATGCCTAATTCCTGGCTGATTTGCCTTTCTCGTCTTAGGGCTGGGGTTCGGCCTAGGGCTAGGATTTTTAAAATCAGGAAGCCCTGAGTTCCAGGCACACTGGAGCTGTGAAAGGCATCCAAAAGGGAGTGCAAAAGTGCCACAACATGGCTGCTTTCACGGCTTTTTCCTTGGCAAGAAGCCTAACACCAGGCTGATTTCCCTTCCCAGGGTTACTGTTAGGCTTAGGCCTAGGGCTAGGATTTTTAAAACTAAGAAGCCCTTAGCTCCAGGCACACTGCAGCTGTTCAAGGCATCCCAAGGGGAGTACAAAAGTGCAACAACATGGCAGCTTTCACAGCTTTTTCCTTGGCACCATCCCTATACCTAGGCTGATTTATCTGCCTAGGGTTAGGGTTAGGGTTCAGCCTAGGGCTTGGATTTCTTTAACCAGGAAGCCCTGAGTTCCAGGCTTACTTCATCTGCCAAAGGCATCCCAAAGGGAGTGCAGAAGTGCCACAACATGGCTGCTTTCACGGCTTTTCCCTTAGGAAGAACCCTAATACCCGGCTGATTTACCTTCCTAGGGTTACTGTTAGGCTTAGGCCTAGGACTTTTAAAACCAGGAAGCCCTGGGCTCCAGGCACACTGCAGCTGCGAAAGGCATCCCAAGGGGAGCGCAAAAGTGACGCAACTTGGCTGCCACCACTGATATTTCCATGAGAGCATCCCGAACCATAGGCTGATTTTCCTTCCTAGGCTTAAGGTTTGAGTTACGCCTAGGGTAAGGGTTCTATTAACCAGAAAGCCCTGAGTTCCAAGAACACAGCAGCTGCGAAGGACTAGCCAAGAAGAGCGCAAAAGTACCACAACATGCCTGCCTCCACAGCTTTTTCCTTGGGGACATGCCTAATTCCTGGCTGATTTGCCTTTCTCGTCTAAGGGTTGGGGTTCGGCCTAGGGCTAGGATTTTAAAATCAGGAAGCCCTGAGTTCCAGGCACACTGGAGCTGTGAAAGGCATCCAAAAGGGAGTGCAAAAGTGCCACAACATGGCTGCTTTCACGGCTTTTTCCTTGGCAAGAAGCCTAACACCAGGCTGATTTACCTTCCCAGGGTTACTGTTAGGCTTAGGCCTAGGGCTAGGATTTTTAAAACTAGGAAGCCCTTAGCTCCAGGCACACTGCAGCTGTTCAAGGCATCCCAAGGGGAGTACAAAAGTGCAACAACATGGCAGCTTTCACAGCTTTTTCCTTGGCACCATCCCTATACCTAGGCTGATTTATCTGCCTAGGGTTAGGGTTAGGGTTCAGCCTAGGGCTTGGATTTCTTTAACCAGGAAGCCCTGAGTTCCAGGCTTACTTCATCTGCCAAAGGCATCCCAAAGGGAGTGCAGAAGTGCCACAACATGGCTGCTTTCACGGCTTTTGCCTTAGGAAGAACCCTAATACCCGGCTGATTTACCTTCCTAGGGTTACTGTTAGGCTTAGGCGTAGGACTTTTAAAACCAGGAAGCCCTGGTCTCCAGGCACACTGCAGCTGCGAAAGGCATCCCAAGGGGAGCGCAAAAGTGACACAACTTGGCTGCCACCACTGATATTTCCATGAGACCATCCCGAACCATAGGCTGATTTTCCTTCCTAGGGTTAAGGTTTGAGTTACGCCTAGGGTAAGGGTTCTATTAACCAGAAAGCCCTGAGTTCCAAGAACACAGCAGCTGCGAAGGACTACCCAAGAAGAGCGCAAAAGTACCACAACATGCCTGCCTCCACAGCTTTTTCCTTGGGGACATGCCTAATTCCTGGCGGATTTGCCTTTCTCGTCTTAGGGCTGGGGTTCGGCCTAGGGCTAGGATTTTTAAAATCAGGAAGCCCTGAGTTCCAGGCACACTGGAGCTGTGAAAGGCATCCAAAAGGGAGTGCAAAAGTGCCACAACATGGCTGCTTTCACGGCTTTTTCCTTGGCAAGAAGCCTAAGACCAGGCTGATTTACCGTCCCAGGGTTACTGTTAGGCTTAGGCCTAGAGCTAGAATTTTTAAAACTAAGAAGCCCTTAGCTCCAGGCACACTGCAGCTGTTCAAGGCATCCCAAGGGGAGTACAAAAGTGCAACAACATGGCAGCTTTCACAGCTTTTTCCTTGGCATCATCCCTATACCTAGGCTGATTTATCTGCCTAGGGTTAGGGTTAGGCTTCAGCCTAGGGCTTGGATTTCTTTAACCAGGAAGCCCTGAGTTCCAGACTTCCTTCATCTGCCAAAGGCATCCCAAAGGGAGTGCAGAAGTGCCACAACATGGCTGCTTTCACGGCTTTTCCCTTAGGAAGAACCCTAATACCCGGCTGATTTACCTTCCTAGGGTTACTGTTAGGCTTAGGCCTAGGACTTTTAAAACCAGGAAGCCCTGGGCTCCAGGCACACTGCAGCTGCGAAAGGCATCCCAGGGGGAGCGCAAAAGTGACGCAACTTGGCTGCCACCACTGATATTTCCATGAGAGCATCCCGAACCATAGGCTGATTTTCCTTCCTAGGCTTAAGGTTTGAGTTACGCCTAGGGTAAGGGTTCTATTAACCAGAAAGCCCTGAGTTCCAAGAACACAGCAGCTGCGAAGGACTAGCCAAGAAGAGCGCAAAAGTACCACAACATGCCTGCCTCCACAGCTTTTTCCTTGGGGACATGCCTAATTCCTGGCTGATTTGCCTTTCTCGTCTTAGGGTTGGGGTTCGGCCTAGGGCTAGGATTTTTAAAATCAGGAAGCCCTGAGTTCCAGGCACACTGGAGCTGTGAAAGGCATCCAAAAGGGAGTGCAAAAGTGCCACAACATGGCTGCTTTCACGGCTTTTTCCTTGGCAAGAAGCCTAACACCAGGCTGATTTCCCTTCCCAGGGTTACTGTTAGGCTTAGGCCTAGGGCTAGGATTTTTAAAACTAGGAAGCCCTTAGCTCCAGGCACACTGCAGCTGTTCAAGGCATCCCAAGGGGAGTACAAAAGTGCAACAACATGGCAGCTTTCACAGCTTTTTCCTTGGCACCATCCCTATACCTAGGCTGATTTATCTGCCTAGGGTTAGGGTTAGGGTTCAGCCTAGGGCTTGGATTTCTTTAACCAGGAAGCCCTGAGTTCCAGGCTTACTTCATCTGCCAAAGGCATCCCAAAGGGAGTGCAGAAGTGCCACAACATGGCTGCTTTCACGGCTTTTCCCTTAGGAAGAACCCTAATACCCGGCTGATTTACCTTCCTAGGGTTACTGTTAGGCTTAGGCCTAGGACTTTTAAAACCAGGAAGCCCTGGGCTCCAGGCACACTGCAGCTGCGAAAGGCATCCCAGGGGGAGCGCAAAAGTGACGCAACTTGGCTGCCACCACTGATATTTCGATGAGACCATCCCGAACAATAGGCTGATTTTCCTTCCTAGGCTTAAGGTTTGAGTTACGCCTGTGGTAAGGGTTCTATTAACCAGAAAGCCCTGAGTTCCAAGAACACAGCAGCTGCGAAGGACTACCCAAGAAGAGCGCAAAAGTACCACAACATGCCTGCCTCCACAGCTTTTTCCTTGGGGACATGCCTAATTCCTGGCGGATTTGCCTTTCTCGTCTTAGGGCTGGGGTTCGGCCTAGGGCTAGGATTTTTAAAATCAGGAAGCCCTGAGTTCCAGGCACACTGGAGCTGTGAAAGGCATCCAAAAGGGAGTGCAAAAGTGCCACAACATGGCTGCTTTCACGGCTTTTTCCTTGGCAAGAAGCCTAACACCAGGCTGATTTACCGTCCCAGGGTTACTGTTAGGCTTAGGCCTAGAGCTAGAATTTTTAAAACTAAGAAGCCCTTAGCTCCAGGCACACTGCAGCTGTTCAAGGCATCCCAAGGGGAGTACAAAAGTGCAACAACATGGCAGCTTTCACAGCTTTTTCCTTGGCACCATCCCTATACCTAGGCTGATTTATCTGCCTAGGGTTAGGGTTAGGCTTCAGCCTAGGGCTTGGATTTCTTTAACCAGGAAGCCCTGAGTTCCAGACTTCCTTCATCTGCCAAAGGCATCCCAAAGGGAGTGCAGAAGTGCCACAACATGGCTGCTTTCACGGCTTTTGCCTTAGGAAGAACCCTAATACCCGGCTGATTTACCTTCCTAGGGTTACTGTTAGGCTTAGGCCTAGGACTTTTAAAACCAGGAAGCCCTGGGCTCCAGGCACACTGCAGCTGCGAAAGGCATCCCAGGGGGAGCGCAAAAGTGACGCAACTTGGCTGCCACCACTGATATTTCCATGAGACCATCCCGAACCATAGGCTGATTTTCCTTCCTAGGGTTAAGGTTTGAGTTACGCCTAGGGTAAGGGTTCTATTAACCAGAAAGCCCTGAGTTCCAAGAACACAGCAGCTGCGAAGGACTAGCCAAGAAGAGCGCAAAAGTACCACAACATGCCTGCCTCCACAGCTTTTTCCTTGGGGACATGCCTAATTCCTGGCTGATTTGCCTTTCTCGTCTTAGGGCTGGGGTTCGGCCTAGGGCTAGGATTTTTAAAATCAGGAAGCCCTGAGTTCCAGGCACACTGGAGCTGTGAAAGGCATCCAAAAGGGAGTGCAAAAGTGCCACAACATGGCTGCTTTCACGGCTTTTTCCTTGGCAAGAAGCCTAACACCAGGCTGATTTCCCTTCCCAGGGTTACTGTTAGGCTTAGGCCTAGGGCTAGGATTTTTAAAACTAGGAAGCCCTTAGCTCCAGGCACACTGCAGCTGTTCAAGGCATCCCAAGGGGAGTACAAAAGTGCAACAACATGGCAGCTTTCACAGCTTTTTCCTTGGCACCATCCCTATACCTAGGCTGATTTATCTGCCTAGGGTTAGGGTTAGGGTTCAGCCTAGGGCTTGGATTTCTTTAACCAGGAAGCCCTGAGTTCCAGGCTTACTTCATCTGCCAAAGGCATCCCAAAGGGAGTGCAGAAGTGCCACAACATGGCTGCTTTCACGGCTTTTCCCTTAGGAAGAACCCTAATACCCGGCTGATTTACCTTCCTAGGGTTACTGTTAGGCTTAGGCCTAGGACTTTTAAAACCAGGAAGCCCTGGGCTCCAGGCACACTGCAGCTGCGAAAGGCATCCCAAGGGGAGCGCAAAAGTGACGCAACTTGGCTGCCACCACTGATATTTCCATGAGAGCATCCCGAACCATAGGCTGATTTTCCTTCCTAGGCTTAAGGTTTGAGTTACGCCTAGGGTAAGGGTTCTATTAACCAGAACGCCCTGAGTTCCAAGAACACAGCAGCTGCGAAGGACTAGCCAAGAAGAGCGCAAAAGTACCACAACATGCCTGCCTCCACAGCTTTTTCCTTGGGGACATGCCTAATTCCTGGCTGATTTGCCTTTCTCGTCTAAGGGTTGGGGTTCGGCCTCGGGCTAGGATTTTAAAATCAGGAAGCCCTGAGTTCCAGGCACACCGGAGCTGTGAAAGGCATCCAAAAGGGAGTGCAAAAGTGCCACAACATGGCTGCTTTCACGGCTTTTTCCTTGGCAAGAAGCCTAACACCAGGCTGATTTCCCTTCCCAGGGTTACTGTTAGGCTTAGGCCTAGGGCTAGGATTTTTAAAACTAGGAAGCCCTTAGCTCCAGGCACACTGCAGCTGTTCAAGGCATCCCAAGGGGAGTACAAAAGTGCAACAACATGGCAGCTTTCACAGCTTTTTCCTTGGCACCATCCCTATACCTAGGCTGATTTATCTGCCTAGGGTTAGGGTTAGGGTTCAGCCTAGGGCTTGGATTTCTTTAACCAGGAAGCCCTGAGTTCCAGGCTTACTTCATCTGCCAAAGGCATCCCAAAGGGAGTGCAGAAGTGCCACAACATGGCTGCTTTCACGGCTTTTGCCTTAGGAAGAACCCTAATACCCGGCTGATTTACCTTCCTAGGGTTACTGTTAGGCTTAGGCGTAGGACTTTTAAAACCAGGAAGCCCTGGTCTCCAGGCACACTGCAGCTGCGAAAGGCATCCCAAGGGGAGCGCAAAAGTGACACAACTTGGCTGCCACCACTGATATTTCCATGAGACCATCCCGAACCATAGGCTGATTTTCCTTCCTAGGCTTAAGGTTTGAGTTACGCCTAGGGTAAGGGTTCTATTAACCAGAAAGCCCTGAGTTCCAAGAACACAGCAGCTGCGAAGGACTAGCCAAGAAGAGCGCAAAAGTACCACAACATGCCTGCCTCCACAGCTTTTTCCTTGGGGACATGCCTAATTCCTGGCTGATTTGCCTTTCTCGTCTTAGGGCTGGGGGTCGGCCTAGGGCTAGGATTTTTAAAATCAGGAAGCCCTGAGTTCCAGGCACACTGGAGCTGTGAAAGGCATCCAAAAGGGAGTGCAAAAGTGCCACAACATGGCTGCTTTCACGGCTTTTTCCTTGGCAAGAAGCCTAACACCAGGCTGATTTCCCTTCCCAGGGTTACTGTTAGGCTTAGGCCTAGGGCTAGGATTTTTAAAACTAGGAAGCCCTTAGCTCCAGGCACACTGCAGCTGTTCAAGGCATCCCAAGGGGAGTACAAAAGTGCAACAACATGGCAGCTTTCACAGCTTTTTCCTTGGCACCATCCCTATACCTAGGCTGATTTATCTGCCTAGGGTTAGGGTTAGGGTTCAGCCTAGGGCTTGGATTTCTTTAACCAGGAAGCCCTGAGTTCCAGGCTTACTTCATCTGCCAAAGGCATCCCAAAGGGAGTGCAGAAGTGCCACAACATGGCTGCTTTCACGGCTTTTCCCTTAGGAAGAACCCTAATACCTGGCTGATTTACCTTCCTAGGGTTACTGTTAGGCTTAGGCCTAGGACTTTTAAAACCAGGAAGCCCTGGGCTCCAGGCACACTGCAGCTGCGAGAGGCATCCCAAGGGGAGCGCAAAAGTGACGCAACTTGGCTGCCACCACTGATATTTCCATGAGAGCATCCCGAACCATAGGCTGATTTTCCTTCCTAGGGTTAAGGTTTGAGTTACGCCTAGGGTAAGGGTTCTATTAACCAGAAAGCCCTGAGTTCCAAGAACACAGCAGCTGCGAAGGACTACCCAAGAAGAGCGCAAAAGTAGCACAACATGCCTGCCTCCACAGCTTTTTCCTTGGGGACATGCCTAATTCCTGGCTGATTTGCCTTTCTCGTCTTAGGGCTGGGGTTCGGCCTAGGGCTAGGATTTTTAAAATCAGGAAGCCCTGAGTTCCAGGCACACTGGAGCTGTGAAAGGCATCCAAAAGGGAGTGCAAAAGTGCCACAACATGGCTGCTTTCACGGCTTTTTCCTTGGCAAGAAGCCTAACACCAGGCTGATTTACCGTCCCAGGGTTACTGTTAGGCTTAGGCCTAGGGCTAGGATTTTTAAAACTAAGAAGCCCTGGGCTCCAGGCACACTGCAGCTGTTCAAGGCATCCCAAGGGGAGTACAAAAGTGCAACAACATGGCAGCTTTCACAGCTTTTTCCTTGGCACCATCCCTATACCTAGGCTGATTTATCTGCCTAGGGTTAGGGTTAGGCTTCAGCCTAGGGCTTGGATTTCTTTAACCAGGAAGCCCTGAGTTCCAGGCTTACTTCATCTGCCAAAGGCATCCCAAAGGGAGTGCAGAAGTGCCACAACATGGCTGCTTTCACGGCTTTTCCCTTAGGAAGAACCCTAATACCCGGCTGATTTACCTTCCTAGGGTTACTGTTAGGCTTAGGCCTAGGACTTTTAAAACCAGGAAGCCCTGGGCTCCAGGCACACTGCAGCTGCGAAAGGCATCCCAGGGGGAGCGCAAAAGTGACGCAACTTGGCTGCCACCACTGATATTTCCATGAGAGCATCCCGAACCATAGGCTGATTTTCCTTCCTAGGCTTAAGGTTTGAGTTACGCCTAGGGTAAGGGTTCTATTAACCAGAAAGCCCTGAGTTCCAAGAACACAGCAGCTGCGAAGGACTAGCCAAGAAGAGCGCAAAAGTACCACAACATGCCTGCCTCCACAGCTTTTTCCTTGGGGACATGCCTAATTCCTGGCTGATTTGCCTTTCTCGTCTATGGGTTGGGGTTCGGCCTAGGGCTAGGATTTTAAAATCAGGAAGCCCTGAGTTCCAGGCACACTGGAGCTGTGAAAGGCATCCAAAAGGGAGTGCAAAAGTGCCACAACATGGCTGCTTTCACGGCTTTTTCCTTGGCAAGAAGCCTAACACCAGGCTTATTTCCCTTCCCAGGGTTACTGTTAGGCTTAGGCCTAGGGCTAGGATTTTTAAAACTAGGAAGCCCTTAGCTCCAGGCACACTGCAGCTGTTCAAGGCATCCCAAGGGGAGTACAAAAGTGCAACAACATGGCAGCTTTCACAGCTTTTTCCTTGGCACCATCCCTATACCTAGGCTGATTTATCTGCCTAGGGTTAGGGTTAGGGTTCAGCCTAGGGCTTGGATTTCTTTAACCAGGAAGCCCTGAGTTCCAGGCTTACTTCATCTGCCAAAGGCATCCCAAAGGGAGTGCAGAAGTGCCACAACATGGCTGCTTTCACGGCTTTTCCCTTAGGAAGAACCCTAATACCCGGCTGATTTACCTTCCTAGGGTTACTGTTAGGCTTAGGCCTAGGACTTTTAAAACCAGGAAGCCCTGGGCTCCAGGCACACTGCAGCTGCGAAAGGCATCCCAAGGGGAGAGCAAAAGTGACGCAACTTGGCTGCCACCACTGATATTTCCATGAGAGCATCCCGAACCATAGGCTGATTTTCCTTCCTAGGCTTAAGGTTTGAGTTACGCCTAGGGTAAGGGTTCTATTAACCAGAAAGCCCTGAGTTCCAAGAACACAGCAGCTGCGAAGGACTAGCCAAGAAGAGCGCAAAAGTACCACAACATGCCTGCCTCCACAGCTTTTTCCTTGGGGACATGCCTAATTCCTGGCTGATTTGCCTTTCTCGTCTTAGGGTTGGGGTTCGGCCTAGGGCTAGGATTTTTAAAATCAGGAAGCCCTGTGTTCCAGGCACACTGGAGCTGTGAAAGGCATCCAAAAGGGAGTGCAAAAGTGCCACAACATGGCTGCTTTCACGGCTTTTTCCTTGGCAAGAAGCCTAACACCAGGCTGATTTGCCTTCCCAGGGTTACTGTTAGGCTTAGGCCTAGGGCTAGGATTTTTAAAACTAGGAAGCCCTTAGCTCCAGGCACACTGCAGCTGTTCAAGGCATCCCAAGGGGAGTACAAAAGTGCAACAACATGGCAGCTTTCACAGCTTTTTCCTTGGCACCATCCCTATACCTAGGCTGATTTATCTGCCTAGGGTTAGGGTTAGGGTTCAGCCTAGGGCTTGGATTTCTTTAACCAGGAAGCCCTGAGTTCCAGGCTTACTTCATCTGCCAAAGGCATCCCAAAGGGAGTGCAGAAGTGCCACAACATGGCTGCTTTCACGGCTTTTCCCTTAGGAAGGACCCTAATACCCGGCTGATTTACCTTCCTAGGGTTACTGTTAGGCTTAGGCCTAGGACTTTTAAAACCAGGAAGCCCTGGGCTCCAGGCACACTGCAGCTGTTCAAGGCATCCCAAGGGGAGCGCAAAAGTGACGCAACTTGGCTGCCACCACTGATATTTCCATGAGACCATCCCGAACCATAGGCTGATTTTCCTTCCTAGGGTTAAGGTTTGAGTTACGCCTAGGGTAAGGGTTCTATTAACCAGAAAGCCCTGAGTTCCAAGAACACAGCAGCTGCGAAGGACTACCCAAGAAGAGCGCAAAAGTACCACAACATGCCTGCCTCCACAGCTTTTTCCTTGGGGACATGCCTAATTCCTGGCTGATTTGCCTTTCTCGTCTTAGGGCTGGGGTTCGGCCTAGGGCTAGGATTTTTAAAATCAGGAAGCCCTGAGTTCCAGGCACACTGGAGCTGTGAAAGGCATCCAAAAGGGAGTGCAAAAGTGCCACAACATGGCTGCTTTCACGGCTTTTTCCTTGGCAAGAAGCCTAACACCAGGCTGATTTCCCTTCCCAGGGTTACTGTTAGGCTTAGGCCTAGGGCTAGGATTTTTAAAACTAGGAAGCCCTTAGCTCCAGGCACACTGCAGCTGTTCAAGGCATCCCAAGGGGAGTACAAAAGTGCAACAACATGGCAGCTTTCACAGCTTTTTCCTTGGCACCATCCCTATACCTAGGCTGATTTATCTGCCTAGGGTTAGGGTTAGGGTTCAGCCTAGGGCTTGGATTTCTTTAACCAGGAAGCCCTGAGTTCCAGGCTTACTTCATCTGCCAAAGGCATCCCAAAGGGAGTGCAGAAGTGCCACAACATGGCTGCTTTCACGGCTTTTCCCTTAGGAAGAACCCTAATACCCGGCTGATTTAACTTCCTAGGGTTACTGTTAGGCTTAGGCCTAGGACTTTTAAAACCAGGAAGCCCTGGTCTCCAGGCACACTGCAGCTGCGAAATGCATCCCAAGGGGAGCGCAAAAGTGACGCAACTTGGCTGCCACCACTGATATTTCCATGAGACCATCCCGAACCATAGGCTGATTTTCCTTCCTAGGCTTAAGGTTTGAGTTACGCCTAGGGTAAGGGTTCTATTAACCAGAAAGCCCTGAGTTCCAAGAACACAGCAGCTGCGAAGGACTACCCAAGAAGAGCGCAAAAGTACCACAACATGCCTGCCTCCACAGCTTTTTCCTTGGGGACATGCCTAATTCCTGGCTGATTTGCCTTTCTCGTCTTAGGGCTGGGGTTCGGCCTAGGGCTAGGATTGTTAAAATCAGGAAGCCCTGAGTTCCAGGCACACTGGAGCTGTGAAAGGCATCCAAAAGGGAGTGCAAAAGTGCCACAACATGGCTGCTTTCACGGCTTTTTCCTTGGCAAGAAGCCTAACACCAGGCTGATTTACCGTCCCAGGGTTACTGTTAGGCTTAGGCCTAGGGCTAGGATTTTTAAAACTAAGAAGCCCTTAGCTCCAGGCACACTGCAGCTGTTCAAGGCATCCCAAGGGGAGTACAAAAGTGCAACAACATGGCAGCTTTCACAGCTTTTTCCTTGGCACCATCCCTATACCTAGGCTGATTTATCTGCCTAGGGTTAGGGTTAGGCTTCAGCCTAGGGCTTGGATTTCTTTAACCAGGAAGCCCTGAGTTCCAGGCTTACTTCATCTGCCAAAGGCATCCCAAAGGGAGTGCAGAAGTGCCACAACATGGCTGCTTTCACGGCTTTTCCCTTAGGAAGAACCCTAATACCCGGCTGATTTACCTTCCTAGGGTTACTGTTAGGCTTAGGCCTAGGACTTTTAAAACCAGGAAGCCCTGGGCTCCAGGCACACTGCAGCTGCGAAAGGCATCCCAGGGGGAGCGCAAAAGTGACGCAACTTGGCTGCCACCACTGATATTTCCATGAGAGCATCCCGAACCATAGGCTGATTTTCCTTCCTAGGCTTAAGGTTTGAGTTACGCCTAGGGTAAGGGTTCTATTAACCAGAAAGCCCTGAGTTCCAAGAACACAGCAGCTGCGAAGGACTAGCCAAGAAGAGCGCAAAAGTACCACAACATGCCTGCCTCCACAGCTTTTTCCTTGGGGACATGCCTAATTCCTGGCTGATTTGCCTTTCTCGTCTTAGGGTTGGGGTTCGGCCTAGGGCTAGGATTTTAAAATCAGGAAGCCCTGAGTTCCAGGCACACTGCAGCTGTGAAAGGCATCCAAAAGGGAGTGCAAAAGTGCCACAACATGGCTGCTTTCACGGCTTTTTCCTTGGCAAGAAGCCTAACACCAGGCTTATTTCCCTTCCCAGGGTTACTGTTAGGCTTAGGCCTAGGGCTAGGATTTTTAAAACTAGGAAGCCCTTAGCTCCAGACACACTGCAGCTGTTCAAGGCATCCCAAGGGGAGTACAAAAGTGCAACAACATGGCAGCTTTCACAGCTTTTTCCTTGGCACCATCCCTATACCTAGGCTGATTTATCTGCCTAGGGTTAGGGTTAGGGTTCAGCCTAGGGCTTGGATTTCTTGAACCAGGAAGCCCTGAGTTCCAGGCTTACTTCATCTGCCAAAGGCATCCCAAAGGGAGTGCAGAAGTGCCACAACATGGCTGCTTTCACGGCTTTTCCCTTAGGAAGAACCCTAATACCCGGCTGATTTACCTTCCTAGGGTTACTGTTAGGCTTAGGCCTAGGACTTTTAAAACCAGGAAGCCCTGGGCTCCAGGCACACTGCAGCTGCGAAAGGCATCCCAAGGGGAGCGCAAAAGTGACGCAACTTGGCTGCCACCACTGATATTTCCATGAGACCATCCCGAACCATAGGCTGATTTTCCTTCCTAGGCTTAAGGTTTGAGTTACGCCTAGGGTAAGGGTTCTATTAACCAGAAAGCCCTGAGTTCCAAGAACACAGCAGCTGCGAAGGACTAGCCAAGAAGAGCGCAAAAGTACCACAACATGCCTGCCTCCACAGCTTTTTCCTTGGGGACATGCCTAATTCCTGGCTGATTTGCCTTTCTCCTCTTAGGGTTGGGGTTCGGCCTAGGGCTAGGATTTTTAAAATCAGGAAGCCCTGTGTTCCAGGCACACTGGAGCTGTGAAAGGCATCCAAAAGGGAGTGCAAAAGTGCCACAACATGGCTGCTTTCACGGCTTTTTCCTTGGCAAGAAGCCTAACACCAGGCTGATTTGCCTTCCCAGGGTTACTGTTAGGCTTAGGCCTAGGGCTAGGATTTTTAAAACTAGGAAGCCCTTAGCTCCAGGCACACTGCAGCTGTTCAAGGCATCCCAAGGGGAGTACAAAAGTGCAACAACATGGCAGCTTTCACAGCTTTTTCCTTGGCACCATCCCTATACCTAGGCTGATTTATCTGCCTAGGGTTAGGGTTAGGGTTCAGCCTAGGGCTTGGATTTCTTTAACCAGGAAGCCCTGAGTTCCAGGCTTACTTCATCTGCCAAAGGCATCCCAAAGGGAGTGCAGAAGTGCCACAACATGGCTGCTTTCACGGCTTTTCCCTTAGGAAGAACCCTAATACCCGGCTGATTTACCTTCCTAGGGTTACTGTTAGGCTTAGGCCTAGGACTTTTAAAACCAGGAAGCCCTGGGCTCCAGGCACACTGCAGCTGCGAAAGGCATCCCAAGGGGAGCGCAAAAGTGACGCAACTTGGCTGCCACCACTGATATTTCCATGAGAGCATCCCGAACCATAGGCTGATTTTCCTTCCTAGGGTTAAGGTTTGAGTTACGCCTAGGGTAAGGGTTCTATTAACCAGAAAGCCCTGAGTTCCAAGAACACAGCAGCTGCGAAGGACTAGCCAAGAAGAGCGCAAAAGTACCACAACATGCCTGCCTCCACAGCTTTTTCCTTGGGGACATGCCTAATTCCTGGCTGATTTGCCTTTCTCGTCTTAGGGCTGGGGTTCGGCCTAGGGCTAGGATTTTTAAAATCAGGAAGCCCTGAGTTCCAGGCACACTGGAGCTGTGAAAGGCATCCAAAAGGGAGTGCAAAAGTGCCACAACATGGCTGCTTTCACGGCTTTTTCCTTGGCAAGAAGCCTAACACCAGGCTGATTTCCCTTCCCAGGGTTACTGTTAGGCTTAGGCCTAGGGCTAGGATTTTTAAAACTAGGAAGCCCTTAGCTCCAGGCACACTGCAGCTGTTCAAGGCATCCCAAGGGGAGTACAAAAGTGCAACAACATGGCAGCTTTCACAGCTTTTTCCTTGGCACCATCCCTATACCTAGGCTGATTTATCTGCCTAGGGTTAGGGTTAGGGTTCAGCCTAGGGCTTGGATTTCTTTAACCAGGAAGCCCTGAGTTCCAGGCTTCCTTCATCTGCCAAAGGCATCCCAAAGGGAGTGCAGAAGTGCCACAACATGGCTGCTTTCACGGCTTTTCCCTTAGGAAGAACCCTAATACCTGGCTGATTTACCTTCCTAGGGTTACTGTTAGGCTTAGGCCTAGGACTTTTAAAACCAGGAAGCCCTGGGCTCCAGGCACACTGCAGCTGCGAAAGGCATCCCAGGGGGAGCGCAAAAGTGACGCAACTTGGCTGCCACCACTGATATTTCCATGAGACCATCCCGAACCATAGGCTGATTTTCCTTCCTAGGGTTAAGGTTTGAGTTACGCCTAGGGTAAGGGTTCTATTAACCAGAAAGCCCTGAGTTCCAAGAACACAGCAGCTGCGAAGGACTAGCCAAGAAGAGCGCAAAAGTACCACAACATGCCTGCCTCCACAGCTTTTTCCTTGGGGACATGCCTAATTCCTGGCTGATTTGCCTTTCTCGTCTTAGGGCTGGGGTTCGGCCTAGGGCTAGGATTTTTAAAATCAGGAAGCCCTGAGTTCCAGGCACGCCGGAGCTGTGAAAGGCATCCAAAAGGGAGTGCAAAAGTGCCACAACATGGCTGCTTTCACGGCTTTTTCCTTGGCAAGAAGCCTAACACGAGGCTGATTTACCTTCCCAGGGTTACTGTTAGGCTTAGGCCTAGGGCTAGGATTTTTAAAACTAGGAAGCCCTTAGCTCCAGGCACACTGCAGCTGTTCAAGGCATCCCAAGGGGAGTACAAAAGTGCAACAACATGGCAGCTTTCACAGCTTTTTCCTTGGCACCATCCCTATACCTAGGCTGATTTATCTGCCTAGGGTTAGGGTTAGGGTTCAGCCTAGGGCTTGGATTTCTTTAACCAGGAAGCCCTGAGTTCCAGGCTTCCTTCATCTGCCAAAGGCATCCCAAAGGGAGTGCAGAAGTGCCACAACATGGCTGCTTTCACGGCTTTTCCCTTAGGAAGAACCCTAATACCTGGCTGATTTACCTTCCTAGGGTTACTGTTAGGCTTAGGCCTAGGACTTTTAAAACCAGGAAGCCCTGGGCTCCAGGCACACTGCAGCTGCGAAAGGCATCCCAAGGGGAGCGCAAAAGTGACGCAACTTGGCTGCCACCACTGATATTTCCATGAGACCATCCCGAACCATAGGCTGATTTTCCTTCCTAGGCTTAAGGTTTGAGTTACGCCTAGGGTAAGGGTTCTATTAACCAGAAAGCCCTGAGTTCCAAGAACACAGCAGCTGCGAAGGACTACCCAAGAAGAGCGCAAAAGTACCACAACATGCCTGCCTCCACAGCTTTTTCCTTGGGGACATGCCTAATTCCTGGCTGATTTGCCTTTCTCGTCTTAGGGCTGGGGTTCGGCCTAGGGCTAGGATTTTTAAAATCAGGAAGCCCTGAGTTCCAGGCACACTGGAGCTGTGAAAGGCATCCAAAAGGGAGTGCAAAAGTGCCACAACATGGCTGCTTTCACGGCTTTTTCCTTGGCAAGAAGCCTAACACCAGGCTGATTTCCCTTCCCAGGGTTACTGTTAGGCTTAGGCCTAGGGCTAGGATTTTTAAAACTAGGAAGCCCTTAGCTCCAGGCACACTGCAGCTGTTCAAGGCATCCCAAGGGGAGTACAAAAGTGCAACAACATGGCAGCTTTCACAGCTTTTTCCTTGGCACCATCCCTATACCTAGGCTGATTTATCTGCCTAGGGTTAGGGTTAGGGTTCAGCCTAGGGCTTGGATTTCTTTAACCAGGAAGCCCTGAGTTCCAGGCTTCCTTCATCTGCCAAAGGCATCCCAAAGGGAGTGCAGAAGTGCCACAACATGGCTGCTTTCACGGCTTTTCCCTTAGGAAGAACCCTAATACCTGGCTGATTTACCTTCCTAGGGTTACTGTTAGGCTTAGGCCTAGGACTTTTAAAACCAGGAAGCCCTGGGCTCCAGGCACACTGCAGCTGCGAAAGGCATCCCAAGTGGAGCGCAAAAGTGACGCAACTTGGCTGCCACCACTGATATTTCCATGAGACCATCCCGAACCATAGGCTGATTTTCCTTCCTAGGGTTAAGGTTTGAGTTACGCCTAGGGTAAGGGTTCTATTAACCAGAAAGCCCTGAGTTCCAAGAACACAGCAGCTGCGAAGGACTACCCAAGAAGAGCGCAAAAGTACCACAACATGCCTGCCTCCACAGCTTTTTCCTTGGGGACATGCCTAATTCCTGGCTGATTTGCCTTTCTCGTCTTAGGGCTGGGGTTCGGCCTAGGGCTAGGATTTTTAAAATCAGGAAGCCCTGAATTCCAGGCACGCCGGAGCTGTGAAAGGCATCCAAAAGGGAGTGCAAAAGTGCCACAACATGGCTGCTTTCACGGCTTTTTCCTTGGCATGAAGCCTAACACCAGGCTGATTTACCTTCCCAGGGTTACTGTTAGGCTTAGGCCTAGGGCTAGGATTTTTAAAACTAGGAAGCCCTTAGCTCCAGGCACACTGCAGCTGTTCAAGGCATCCCAAGGGGAGTACAAAAGTGCAACAACATGGCAGCTTTCACAGCTTTTTCCTTGGCACCATCCCTATACCTAGGCTGATTTATCTGCCTAGGGTTAGGGTTAGGGTTCAGCCTAGGGCTTGGATTTCTTTAACCAGGAAGCCCTGAGTTCCAGGCTTCCTTCATCTGCCAAAGGCATCCCAAAGGGAGTGCAGAAGTGCCACAACATGGCTGCTTTCACGGCTTTTCCCTTAGGAAGAACCCTAATACCTGGCTGATTTACCTTCCTAGGGTTACTGTTAGGCTTAGGCCTAGGACTTTTAAAACCAGGAAGCCCTGGGCTCCAGGCACACTGCAGCTGCGAAAGGCATCCCAAGGGGAGCGCAAAAGTGACGCAACTTGGCTGCCACCACTGATATTTCCATGAGACCATCCCGAACCATAGGCTGATTTTCCTTCCTAGGCTTAAGGTTTGAGTTACGCCTAGGGTAAGGGTTCTATTAACCAGAAAGCCCTGAGTTCCAAGAACACAGCAGCTGCGAAGGACTAGCCAAGAAGAGCGCAAAAGTACCAAAACATGCCTGCCTCCACAGCTTTTTCCTTGGGGACATGCCTAATTCCTGGCTGATTTGCCTTTCTCGTCTTAGGGCTGGGGTTCGGCCTAGGGCTAGGATTTTTAAAATCAGGAAGCCCTGAGTTCCAGGCACACTGGAGCTGTGAAAGGCATCCAAAAGGGAGTGCAAAAGAGCCACAACATGGCTGCTTTCACGGCTTTTTCCTTGGCAAGAAGCCTAACACCAGGCTGATTTCCCTTCCCAGGGTTACTGTTAGGCTTAGGCCTAGGGCTAGGATTTTTAAAACTAGGAAGCCCTGGGCTCCAGGCACGCTGCAGCTGTTCAAGGCATCCCAAGGGGAGTACAAAAGTGCAACAACATGGCAGCTTTCACAGCTTTTTCCTTGGCACCATCCCTATACCTAGGCTGATTTATCTGCCTAGGGTTAGGGTTAGGCTTCAGCCTAGGGCTTGGATTTCTTTAACCAGGAAGCCCTGAGTTCCAGGCTTACTTCATCTGCCAAAGGCATCCCAAAGGGTGTGCAGAAGTGCCACAACATGGCTGCTTTCACGGCTTTTCCCTTAGGAAGAACCCTAATACCCGGCTGATTTACCTTCCTAGGGTTACTGTTAGGCTTAGGCCTAGGACTTTTAAAACCAGGAAGCCCTGGGCTCCAGGCACACTGCAGCTGCGAAAGGCATCCCAAGGGGAGCGCAAAAGTGACGCAACTTGGCTGCCACCACTGATATTTCCATGAGAGCATCCCGAACCATAGGCTGATTTTCCTTCCTAGGGTTAAGGTTTGAGTTACGCCTAGGGTAAGGGTTCTATTAACCAGAAAGCCCTGAGTTCCAAGAACACAGCAGCTGCGAAGGACTAGCCAAGAAGAGCGCAAAAGTACCACAACATGCCTGCCTCCACAGCTTTTTCCTTGGGGACATGCCTAATTCCTGGCTGATTTGCCTTTCTCGTCTTAGGGCTGGGGTTCGGCCTAGGGCTAGGATTTTTAAAATCAGGAAGCCCTGAGTTCCAGGCACACTGGAGCTGTGAAAGGCATCCAAAAGGGAGTGCAAAAGTGCCACAACATGGCTGCTTTCACGGCTTTTTCCTTGGCAAGAAGCCTAACACCAGGCTGATTTACCTTCCCAGGGTTACTGTTAGGCTTAGGCCTAGGGCTAGGATTTTTAAAACTAGGAAGCCCTTAGCTCCAGGCACACTGCAGCTGTTCAAGGCATCCCAAGGGGAGTACAAAAGTGCAACAACATGGCAGCTTTCACAGCTTTTTCCTTGGCACCATCCCTATACCTAGGCTGATTTATCTGCCTAGGGTTAGGGTTAGGCTTCAGCCTAGGGCTTGGATTTCTTTAACCAGGAAGCCCTGAGTTCCAGGCTTCCTTCATCTGCCAAAGGCATCCCAAAGGGAGTGCAGAAGTGCCACAACATGGCTGCTTTCACGGCTTTTCCCTTAGGAAGAACCCTAATACCCGGCTGATTTACCTTCCTAGGGTTACTGTTAGGCTTAGGCCTAGGACTTTTAAAACCAGGAAGCCCTGGGCTCCAGGCACACTGCAGCTGCGAAAGGCATCCCAGGGGGAGCGCAAAAGTGACGCAACTTGGCTGCCACCACTGATATTTCCATGAGACCATCCCGAACCATAGGCTGATTTTCCTTCCTAGGGTTAAGGTTTGAGTTACGCCTAGGGTAAGGGTTCTATTAACCAGAAAGCCCTGAGTTCCAAGAACACAGCAGCTGCGAAGGACTAGCCAAGAAGAGCGCAAAAGTACCACAACATGCCTGCCTCCACAGCTTTTTCCTTGGGGACATGCCTAATTCCTGGCTGATTTGCCTTTCTCGTCTTAGGGCTGGGGTTCGGCCTAGGGCTAGGATTTTTAAAATCAGGAAGCCCTGAGTTCCAGGCACACTGGAGCTGTGAAAGGCATCCAAAAGGGAGTGCAAAAGTGCCACAACATGGCTGCTTTCACGGCTTTTTCCTTGGCAAGAAGCCTAACACCAGGCTGATTTCCCTTCCCAGGGTTACTGTTAGGCTTAGGCCTAGGGCTAGGATTTTTAAAACTAGGAAGCCCTTAGCTCCAGGCACACTGCAGCTGTTCAAGGCATCCCAAGGGGAGTACAAAAGTGCAACAACATGGCAGCTTTCACAGCTTTTTCCTTGGCACCATCCCTATACCTAGGCTGATTTATCTGCCTAGGGTTAGGGTTAGGGTTCAGCCTAGGGCTTGGATTTCTTTAACCAGGAAGCCCTGAGTTCCAGGCTTCCTTCATCTGCCAAAGGCATCCCAAAGGGAGTGCAGAAGTGCCACAACATGGCTGCTTTCACGGCTTTTCCCTTAGGAAGAACCCTAATACCCGGCTGATTTACCTTCCTAGGGTTACTGTTAGGCTTAGGCCTAGGACTTTTAAAACCAGGAAGCCCTGGGCTCCAGGCACACTGCAGCTGCGAAAGGCATCCCAAGGGGAGCGCAAAAGTGACGCAACTTGGCTGCCACCACTGATATTTCCATGAGAGCATCCCGAACCATAGGCTGATTTTCCTTCCTAGGCTTAAGGTTTGAGTTACGCCTAGGGTAAGGGTTCTATTAACCAGAAAGCCCTGAGTTCCAAGAACACAGCAGCTGCGAAGGACTAGCCAAGAAGAGCGCAAAAGTACCACAACATGCCTGCCTCCACAGCTTTTTCCTTGGGGACATGCCTAATTCCTGGCTGATTTGCCTTTCTCGTCTTAGGGCTGGGGTTCGGCCTAGGGCTAGGATTTTTAAAATCAGGAAGCCCTGAGTTCCAGGCACACTGGAGCTGTGAAAGGCATCCAAAAGGGAGTGCAAAAGTGCCACAACATGGCTGCTTTCACGGCTTTTTCCTTGGCAAGAAGCCTAACACCAGGCTGATTTACCTTCCCAGGGTTACTGTTAGGCTTAGGCCTAGGGCTAGGATTTTTAAAACTAGGAAGCCCTTAGCTCCAGGCACACTGCAGCTGTTCAAGGCATCCCAAGGGGAGTACAAAAGTGCAACAAGATGGCAGCTTTCACAGCTTTTTCCTTGGCACCATCCCTATACCTAGGCTGATTTATCTGCCTAGGGTTAGGGTTAGGCTTCAGCCTAGGGCTTGGATTTCTTTAACCAGGAAGCCCTGAGTTCCAGGCTTCCTTCATCTGCCAAAGGCATCCCAAAGGGAGTGCAGAAGTGCCACAACATGGCTGCTTTCACGGCTTTTCCCTTAGGAAGAACCCTAATACCCGGCTGATTTACCTTCCTAGGGTTACTGTTAGGCTTAGGCCTAGGACTTTTAAAACCAGGAAGCCCTGGGCTCCAGGCACACTGCAGCTGCGAAAGGCATCCCAGGGGGAGCGCAAAAGTGACGCAACTTGGCTGCCACCACTGATATTTCCATGAGAGCATCCCGAACCATAGGCTGATTTTCCTTCCTAGGCTTAAGGTTTGAGTTACGCCTAGGGTAAGGGTTCTATTAACCAGAAAGCCCTGAGTTCCAAGAACACAGCAGCTGCGAAGGACTACCCAAGAAGAGCGCAAAAGTACCACAACATGCCTGCCTCCACAGCTTTTTCCTTGGGGACATGCCTAATTCCTGGCTGATTTGCCTTTCTCGTCTTAGGGCTGGGGTTCGGCCTAGGGCTAGGATTTTTAAAATCAGGAAGCCCTGAGTTCCAGGCACACTGGAGCTGTGAAAGGCATCCAAAAGGGAGTGCAAAAGTGCCACAACATGGCTGCTTTCACGGCTTTTTCCTTGGCAAGAAGCCTAACACCAGGCTGATTTCCCTTCCCAGGGTTACTGTTAGGCTTAGGCCTAGGGCTAGGATTTTTAAAACTAGGAAGCCCTTAGCTCCAGGCACACTGCAGCTGTTCAAGGCATCCCAAGGGGAGTACAAAAGTGCAACAACATGGCAGCTTTCACAGCTTTTTCCTTGGCACCATCCCTATACCTAGGCTGATTTATCTGCCTAGGGTTAGGGTTAGGGTTCAGCCTAGGGCTTGGATTTCTTTAACCAGGAAGCCCTGAGTTCCAGGCTTCCTTCATCTGCCAAAGGCATCCCAAAGGGAGTGCAGAAGTGCCACAACATGGCTGCTTTCACGGCTTTTCCCTTAGGAAGAACCCTAATACCCGGCTGATTTACCTTCCTAGGGTTACTGTTAGGCTTAGGCCTAGGACTTTTAAAACCAGGAAGCCCTGGGCTCCAGGCACACTGCAGCTGCGAAAGGCATCCCAAGGGGAGCGCAAAAGTGACGCAACTTGGCTGCCACCACTGATATTTCCATGAGAGCATCCCGAACCATAGGCTGATTTTCCTTCCTAGGGTTAAGGTTTGAGTTACGCCTAGGGTAAGGGTTCTATTAACCAGAAAGCCCTGAGTTCCAAGAACACAGCAGCTGCGAAGGACTACCCAAGAAGAGCGCAAAAGTACCACAACATGCCTGCCTCCACAGCTTTTTCCTTGGGGACATGCCTAATTCCTGGCTGATTTGCCTTTCTCGTCTTAGGGCTGGGGTTCGGCCTAGGGCTAGGATTTTTAAAATCAGGAAGCCCTGAGTTCCAGGCACACTGGAGCTGTGAAAGGCATCCAAAAGGGAGTGCAAAAGTGCCACAACATGGCTGCTTTCACGGCTTTTTCCTTGGCAAGAAGCCTAACACCAGGCTGATTTCCCTTCCCAGGGTTACTGTTAGGCTTAGGCCTAGGGCTAGGATTTTTAAAACTAGGAAGCCCTTAGCTCCAGGCACACTGCAGCTGTTCAAGGCATCCCAAGGGGAGTACAAAAGTGCAACAACATGGCAGCTTTCACAGCTTTTTCCTTGGCACCATCCCTATACCTAGGCTGATTTATCTGCCTAGGGTTAGGGTTAGGCTTCAGCCTAGGGCTTGGATTTCTTTAACCAGGAAGCCCTGAGTTCCAGGCTTACTTCATCTGCCAAAGGCATCCCAAAGGGAGTGCAGAAGTGCCACAACATGGCTGCTTTCATGGCTTTTCCCTTAGGAAGAACCCTAATACCCGGCTGATTTACCTTCCTAGGGTTACTGTTAGGCTTAGGACTAGGACTTTTAAAACCAGGAAGCCCTGGGCTCCAGGCACACTGCAGCTGCGAAAGGCATCCCAGGGGGAGCGCAAAAGTGACGCAACTTGGCTGCCACCACTGATATTTCCATGAGAGCATCCCGAACCATAGGCTGATTTTCCTTCCTAGGCTTAAGGTTTGAGTTACGCCTAGGGTAAGGGTTCTATTAACCAGAAAGCCCTGAGTTCCAAGAACACAGCAGCTGCGAAGGACTACCCAAGAAGAGCGCAAAAGTACCACAACATGCCTGCCTCCACAGCTTTTTCCTTGGGGACATGCCTAATTCCTGGCTGATTTGCCTTTCTCGTCTTAGGGCTGGGGTTCGGCCTAGGGCTAGGATTTTTAAAATCAGGAAGCCCTGAGTTCCAGGCACACTGGAGCTGTGAAAGGCATCCAAAAGGGAGTGCAAAAGTGCCACAACATGGCTGCTTTCACGGCTTTTTCCTTGGCAAGAAGCCTAACACCAGGCTGATTTACCTTCCCAGGGTTACTGTTAGGCTTAGGCCTAGGGCTAGGATTTTTAAAACTAGGAAGCCCTTAGCTCCAGGCACACTGCAGCTGTTCAAGGCATCCCAAGGGGAGTACAAAAGTGCAACAAGATGGCAGCTTTCACAGCTTTTTCCTTGGCACCATCCCTATACCTAGGCTGATTTATCTGCCTAGGGTTAGGGTTAGGGTTCAGCCTAGGGCTTGGATTTCTTTAACCAGGAAGCCCTGAGTTCCAGGCTTCCTTCATCTGCCAAAGGCATCCCAAAGGGAGTGCAGAAGTGCCACAACATGGCTGCTTTCACGGCTTTTCCCTTAGGAAGAACCCTAATACCCGGCTGATTTACCTTCCTAGGGTTACTGTTAGGCTTAGGCCTAGGACTTTTAAAACCAGGAAGCCCTGGGCTCCAGGCACACTGCAGCTGCGAAAGGCATCCCAAGGGGAGCGCAAAAGTGACGCAACTTGGCTGCCACCACTGATATTTCCATGAGAGCATCCCGAACCATAGGCTGATTTTCCTTCCTAGGGTTAAGGTTTGAGTTACGCCTAGGGTAAGGGTTCTATTAACCAGAAAGCCCTGAGTTCCAAGAACACAGCAGCTGCGAAGGACTACCCAAGAAGAGCGCAAAAGTACCACAACATGCCTGCCTCCACAGCTTTTTCCTTGGGGACATGCCTAATTCCTGGCTGATTTGCCTTTCTCGTCTTAGGGCTGGGGTTCGGCCTAGGGCTAGGATTTTTAAAATCAGGAAGCCCTGAGTTCCAGGCACACTGGAGCTGTGAAAGGCATCCAAAAGGGAGTGCAAAAGTGCCACAACATGGCTGCTTTCACGGCTTTTTCCTTGGCAAGAAGCCTAACACCAGGCTGATTTCCCTTCCCAGGGTTACTGTTAGGCTTAGGCCTAGGGCTAGGATTTTTAAAACTAGGAAGCCCTTAGCTCCAGGCACACTGCAGCTGTTCAAGGCATCCCAAGGGGAGTACAAAAGTGCAACAACATGGCAGCTTTCACAGCTTTTTCCTTGGCACCATCCCTATACCTAGGCTGATTTATCTGCCTAGGGTTAGGGTTAGGCTTCAGCCTAGGGCTTGGATTTCTTTAACCAGGAAGCCCTGAGTTCCAGGCTTCCTTCATCTGCCAAAGGCATCCCAAAGGGAGTGCAGAAGTGCCACAACATGGCTGCTTTCACGGCTTTTCCCTTAGGAAGAACCCTAATACCTGGCTGATTTACCTTCCTAGGGTTACTGTTAGGCTTAGGCCTAGGACTTTTAAAACCAGGAAGCCCTGGGCTCCAGGCACACTGCAGCTGCGAAAGGCATCCCAGGGGGAGCGCAAAAGTGACGCAACTTGGCTGCCACCACTGATATTTCCATGAGAGCATCCTGAACCATAGGCTGATTTTCCTTCCTAGGGTTAAGGTTTGAGTTACGCCTAGGGTAAGGGTTCTATTAACCAGAAAGCCCTGAGTTCCAAGAACACAGCAGCTGCGAAGGACTAGCCAAGAAGAGCGCAAAAGTACCACAACATGCCTGCCTCCACAGCTTTTTCCTTGGGGACATGCCTAATTCCTGGCTGATTTGCCTTTCTCGTCTTAGGGCTGGGGTTCGGCCTAGGGCTAGGATTTTTAAAATCAGGAAGCCCTGAGTTCCAGGCACACTGGAGCTGTGAAAGGCATCCAAAAGGGAGTGCAAAAGTGCCACAACATGGCTGCTTTCACGGCTTTTTCCTTGGCAAGAAGCCTAACACCAGGCTGATTTCCCTTCCCAGGGTTACTGTTAGGCTTAGGCCTAGGGCTAGGATTTTTAAAACTAGGAAGCCCTTAGCTCCAGGCACACTGCAGCTGTTCAAGGCATCCCAAGGGGAGTACAAAAGTGCAACAACATGGCAGCTTTCACAGCTTTTTCCTTGGCACCATCCCTATACCTAGGCTGATTTATCTGCCTAGGGTTAGGGTTAGGGTTCAGCCTAGGGCTTGGATTTCTTTAACCAGGAAGCCCTGAGTTCCAGGCTTACTTCATCTGCCAAAGGCATCCCAAAGGGAGTGCAGAAGTGCCACAACATGGCTGCTTTCACGGCTTTTGCCTTAGGAAGAACCCTAATACCCGGCTGATTTACCTTCCTAGGGTTACTGTTAGGCTTAGGCCTAGGACTTTTAAAACCAGGAAGCCCTGGGCTCCAGGCACACTGCAGCTGCGAAAGGCATCCCAAGGGGAGCGCAAAAGTGACGCAACTTGGCTGCCACCACTGATATTTCCATGAGACCATCCCGAACCATAGGCTGATTTTCCTTCCTAGGCTTAAGGTTTGAGTTACGCCTAGGGTAAGGGTTCTATTAACCAGAAAGCCCTGAGTTCCAAGAACACAGCAGCTGCGAAGGACTACCCAAGAAGAGCGCAAAAGTACCACAACATGCCTGCCTCCACAGCTTTTTCCTTGGGGACATGCCTAATTCCTGGCTGATTTGCCTTTCTCGTCTTAGGGCTGGGGTTCGGCCTAGGGCTAGGATTTTTAAAATCAGGAAGCCCTGAGTTCCAGGCACACTGGAGCTGTGAAAAGCATCCAAAAGGGAGTGCAAAAGTGCCACAACATGGCTGCTTTCACGGCTTTTTCCTTGGCAAGAAGCCTAACACCAGGCTGATTTACCTTCCCAGGGTTACTGTTAGGCTTAGGCCTAGGGCTAGGATTTTTAAAACTAAGAAGCCCTTAGCTCCAGGCACACTGCAGCTGTTCAAGGCATCCCAAGGGGAGTACAAAAGTGCAACAACATGGCAGCTTTCACAGCTTTTTCCTTGGCACCATCCCTATACCTAGGCTGATTTATCTGCCTAGGGTTAGGGTTAGGCTTCAGCCTAGGGCTTGGATTTCTTTAACCAGGAAGCCCTGAGTTCCAGGCTTCCTTCATCTGCCAAAGGCATCCCAAAGGGAGTGCAGAAGTGCCACAACATGGCTGCTTTCACGGCTTTTCCCTTAGGAAGAACCCTAATACCCGGCTGATTTACCTTCCTAGGGTTACTGTTAGGCTTAGGCCTAGGACTTTTAAAACCAGGAAGCCCTGGGCTCCAGGCACACTGCAGCTGCGAAAGGCATCCCAAGGGGAGCGCAAAAGTGACGCAACTTGGCTGCCACCACTGATATTTCCATGAGACCATCCCGAACCATAGGCTGATTTTCCTTCCTAGGGTTAAGGTTTGAGTTACGCCTAGGGTAAGGGTTCTATTAACCAGAAAGCCCTGAGTTCCAAGAACACAGCAGCTGCGAAGGACTAGCCAAGAAGAGCGCAAAAGTACCACAACATGCCTGCCTCCACAGCTTTTTCCTTGGGGACATGCCTAATTCCTGGCTGATTTGCCTTTCTCGTCTTAGGGCTGGGGTTCGGCCTAGGGCTAGGATTTTTAAAATCAGGAAGCCCTGTGTTCCAGGCACACTGGAGCTGTGAAAGGCATCCAAAAGGGAGTGCAAAAGTGCCACAACATGGCTGCTTTCACGGCTTTTTCCTTGGCAAGAAGCCTAACACCATGCTGATTTACCGTCCCAGGGTTACTGTTAGGCTTAGGCCTAGGGCTAGGATTTTTAAAACTAGGAAGCCCTTAGCTCCAGGCACACTGCAGCTGTTCAAGGCATCCCAAGGGGAGTACAAAAGTGCAACAACATGGCAGCTTTCACAGCTTTTTCCTTGGCACCATCCCTATACCTAGGCTGATTTATCTGCCTAGGGTTAGGGTTAGGGTTCAGCCTAGGGCTTGGATTTCTTTAACCAGGAAGCCCTGAGTTCCAGGCTTACTTCATCTGCCAAAGGCATCCCAAAGGGAGTGCAGAAGTGCCACAACATGGCTGCTTTCATGGCTTTTCCCTTAGGAAGAACCCTAATACCCGGCTGATTTACCTTCCTAGGGTTACTGTTAGGCTTAGGACTAGGACTTTTAAAACCAGGAAGCCCTGGGCTCCAGGCACACTGCAGCTGCGAAAGGCATCCCAGGGGGAGCGCAAAAGTGACGCAACTTGGCTGCCACCACTGATATTTCCATGAGAGCATCCCGAACCATAGGCTGATTTTCCTTCCTAGGCTTAAGGTTTGAGTTACGCCTAGGGTAAGGGTTCTATTAACCAGAAAGCCCTGAGTTCCAAGAACACAGCAGCTGTGAAGGACTACCCAAGAAGAGCGCAAAAGTACCACAACATGCCTGCCTCCACAGCTTTTTCCTTGGGGACATGCCTAATTCCTGGCTGATTTGCCTTTCTCGTCTTAGGGCTGGGGTTCGGCCTAGGGCTAGGATTTTTAAAATCAGGAAGCCCTGAGTTCCAGGCACACTGGAGCTTTGAAAGGCATCCAAAAGGGAGTGCAAAAGTGCCACAACATGGCTGCTTTCACGGCTTTTTCCTTGGCAAGAAGCCTAACACCAGGCTGATTTACCTTCCCAGGGTTACTGTTAGGCTTAGGCCTAGGGCTAGGATTTTTAAAACTAGGAAGCCCTTAGCTCCAGGCACACTGCAGCTGTTCAAGGCATCCCAAGGGGAGTACAAAAGTGCAACAAGATGGCAGCTTTCACAGCTTTTTCCTTGGCACCATCCCTATACCTAGGCTGATTTATCTGCCTAGGGTTAGGGTTAGGCTTCAGCCTAGGGCTTGGATTTCTTTAACCAGGAAGCCCTGAGTTCCAGGCTTCCTTCATCTGCCAAAGGCATCCCAAAGGGAGTGCAGAAGTGCCACAACATGGCTGCTTTCACGGCTTTTCCCTTAGGAAGAACCCTAATACCCGGCTGATTTACCTTCCTAGGGTTACTGTTAGGCTTAGGCCTAGGACTTTTAAAACCAGGAAGCCCTGGGCTCCAGGCACACTGCAGCTGCGAAAGGCATCCCAAGGGGAGCGCAAAAGTGACGCAACTTGGCTGCCACCACTGATATTTCCATGAGACCATCCCGAACCATAGGCTGATTTTCCTTCCTAGGGTTAAGGTTTGAGTTACGCCTAGGGTAAGGGTTCTATTAACCAGAAAGCCCTGAGTTCCAAGAACACAGCAGCTGCGAAGGACTAGCCAAGAAGAGCGCAAAAGTACCACAACATGCCTGCCTCCACAGCTTTTTCCTTGGGGACATGCCTAATTCCTGGCTGATTTGCCTTTCTCGTCTTAGGGTTGGGGTTCGGCCTAGGGCTAGGATTTTTAAAATCAGGAAGCCCTGAGTTCCAGGCACACTGCAGCTGTGAAAGGCATCCAAAAGGGAGTGCAAAAGTGCCACAACATGGCTGCTTTCACGGCTTTTTCCTTGGCAAGAAGCCTAACACCAGGCTGATTTACCATCCCAGGGTTACTGTTAGGCTTAGGCCTAGGGCTAGGATTTTTAAAACCAAGAAGCCCTTAGCTCCAGGCACACTGCAGCTGTTCAAGGCATCCCAAGGGGAGTACAAAAGTGCAACAACATGGCAGCTTTCACAGCTTTTTCCTTGGCACCATCCCTATACCTAGGCTGATTTATCTGCCTAGGGTTAGGGTTAGGGTTCAGCCTAGGGCTTGGATTTCTTTAACCAGGAAGCCCTGAGTTCCAGGCTTCCTTCATCTGCCAAAGGCATCCCAAAGGGAGTGCAGAAGTGCCACAACATGGCTGCTTTCACGGCTTTTGCCTTAGGAAGAACCCTAATACCCGGCTGATTTACCTTCCTAGGGTTACTGTTAGGCTTAGGCCTAGGACTTTTAAAACCAGGAAGCCCTGGGCTCCAGGCACACTGCAGCTGCGAAAGGCATCCCAAGGGGAGCGCAAAAGTGACGCAACTTGGCTGCCACCACTGATATTTCCATGAGAGCATCCCGAACCATAGGCTGATTTTCCTTCCTAGGGTTAAGGTTTGAGTTACGCCTAGGGTAAGGGTTCTATTAACCAGAAAGCCCTGAGTTCCAAGAACACAGCAGCTGCGAAGGACTAGCCAAGAAGAGCGCAAAAGTACCACAACATGCCTGCCTCCACAGCTTTTTCCTTGGGGACATGCCTAATTCCTGGCTGATTTGCCTTTCTCGTCTTAGGGCTGGGGTTCGGCCTAGGGCTAGGATTTTTAAAATCAGGAAGCCCTGAGTTGCAGGCACACTGGAGCTGTGAAAGGCATCCAAAAGGGAGTGCAAAAGTGCCACAACATGGCTGCTTTCACGGCTTTTTCCTTGGCAAGAAGCCTAACACCAGGCTGATTTCCCTTCCCAGGGTTACTGTTAGGCCTAGGCCTAGGGCTAGGATTTTTAAAACTAGGAAGCCCTTAGCTCCAGGCACACTGCAGCTGTTCAAGGCATCCCAAGGGGAGTACAAAAGTGCTACAACATGGCAGCTTTCACAGCTTTTTCCTTGGCACCATCCCTATACCTAGGCTGATTTATCTGCCTAGGGTTAGGGTTAGGGTTCAGCCTAGGGCTTGGATTTCTTGAACCAGGAAGCCCTGAGTTCCAGGCTTACTTCATCTGCCAAAGGCATCCCAAAGGGAGTGCAGAAGTGCCACAACATGGCTGCTTTCACGGCTTTTCCCTTAGGAAGAACCCTAATACCCGGCTGATTTACCTTCCTAGGGTTACTGTTAGGCTTAGGCCTAGGACTTTTAAAACCAGGAAGCCCTGGGCTCCAGGCACACTGCAGCTGCGAAAGGCATCCCAAGGGGAGCGCAAAAGTGACGCAACTTGGCTGCCACCACTGATATTTCCATGAGAGCATCCCGAACCATAGGCTGATTTTCCTTCCTAGGGTTAAGGTTTGAGTTACGCCTAGGGTAAGGGTTCTATTAACCAGAAAGCCCTGAGTTCCAAGAACACAGCAGCTGCGAAGGACTAGCCAAGAAGAGCGCAAAAGTACCACAACATGCCTGCCTCCACAGCTTTTTCCTTGGGGACATGCCTAATTCCTGGCTGATTTGCCTTTCTCGTCTTAGGGCTGGGGTTCGGCCTAGGGCTAGGATTTTTAAAATCAGGAAGCCCTGAGTTCCAGGCACACTGGAGCTGTGAAAGGCATCCAAAAGGGAGTGCAAAAGTGCCACAACATGGCTGCTTTCACGGCTTTTTCCTTGGCAAGAAGCCTAACACCAGGCTGATTTACCTTCCCAGGGTTACTGTTAGGCTTAGGCCTAGGGCTAGGATTTTTAAAACTAGGAAGCCCTTAGCTCCAGGCACACTGCAGCTGTTCAAGGCATCCCAAGGGGAGTACAAAAGTGCAACAACATGGCAGCTTTCACAGCTTTTTCCTTGGCACCATCCCTATACCTAGGCTGATTTATCTGCCTAGGGTTAGGGTTAGCGTTCAGCCTAGGGCTTGGATTTCTTTAACCAGGAAGCCCTGAGTTCCAGGCTTCCTTCATCTGCCAAAGGCATCCCAAAGGGAGTGCAGAAGTGCCACAACATGGCTGCTTTCACGGCTTTTCCCTTAGGAAGAACCCTAATACCCGGCTGATTTACCTTCCTAGGGTTACTGTTAGGCTTAGGCCTAGGACTTTTAAAACCAGGAAGCCCTGGGCTCCAGGCACACTGCAGCTGCGAAAGGCATCCCAAGGGGAGCGCAAAAGTGACGCAACTTGGCTGCCACCACTGATATTTCCATGAGAGCATCCCGAACCATAGGCTGATTTTCCTTCCTAGGGTTAAGGTTTGAGTTACGCCTAGGGTAAGGGTTCTATTAACCAGAAAGCCCTGAGTTCCAAGAACACAGCAGCTGCGAAGGACTAGCCAAGAAGAGCGCAAAAGTACCACAACATGCCTGCCTCCACAGCTTTTTCCTTGGGGACATGCCTAATTCCTGGCTGATTTGCCTTTCTCGTCTTAGGGCTGGGGTTCGGCCTAGGGCTAGGATTTTTAAAATCAGGAAGCCCTGTGTTCCAGGCACACTGGAGCTGTGAAAGGCATCCAAAAGGGAGTGCAAAAGTCCACAACATGGCTGCTTTCACGGCTTTTTCCTTGGCAAGAAGCCTAACACCATGCTGATTTACCGTCCCAGGGTTACTGTTAGGCTTAGGCCTAGGGCTAGGATTTTTAAAACTAAGAAGCCCTTAGCTCCAGGCACACTGCAGCTGTTCAAGGCATCCCAAGGGGAGTACAAAAGTGCAACAACATGGCAGCTTTCACAGCTTTTTCCTTGGCACCATCCCTATACCTAGGCTGATTTATCTGCCTAGGGTTAGGGTTAGGGTTCAGCCTAGGGCTTGGATTTCTTTAACCAGGAAGCCCTGAGTTCCAGGCTTCCTTCATCTGCCAAAGGCATCCCAAAGGGAGTGCAGAAGTGCCACAACATGGCTGCTTTCACGGCTTTTCCCTTAGGAAGAACCCTAATACCCGGCTGATTTACCTTCCTAGGGTTACTGTTAGGCTTAGGCCTAGGACTTTTAAAACCAGGAAGCCCTGGGCTCCAGGCACACTGCAGCTGCGAAAGGCATCCCAAGGGGAGCGCAAAAGTGACGCAACTTGGCTGCCACCACTGATATTTCCATGAGACCATCCCGAACCATAGGCTGATTTTCCTTCCTAGGGTTAAGGTTTGAGTTACGCCTAGGGTAAGGGTTCTATTAACCAGAAAGCCCTGATTTCCAAGAACACAGCAGCTGCGAAGGACTACCCAAGAAGAGCGCAAAAGTACCACAACATGCCTGCCTCCACAGCTTTTTCCTTGGGGACATGCCTAATTCCTGGCTGATTTGCCTTTCTCGTCTTAGGGCTGGGGTTCGGCCTAGGGCTAGGATTTTTAAAATCAGGAAGCCCTGTGTTCCAGGCACACTGGAGCTGTGAAAGGCATCCAAAAGGGAGTGCAAAAGTGCCACAACATGGCTGCTTTCACGGCTTTTTCCTTGGCAAGAAGCCTAACACCATGCTGATTTACCGTCCCAGGGTTACTGTTAGGCTTAGGCCTAGGGCTAGGATTTTTAAAACTAAGAAGCCCTTAGCTCCAGACACACTGCAGCTGTTCAAGGCATCCCAAGGGGAGTACAAAAGTGCAACAACATGGCAGCTTTCACAGCTTTTTCCTTGGCACCATCCCTATACCTAGGCTGATTTATCTGCCTAGGGTTAGGGTTAGGGTTCAGCCTAGGGCTTGGATTTCTTTAACCAGGAAGCCCTGAGTTCCAGGCTTCCTTCATCTGCCAAAGGCATCCCAAAGGGAGTGCAGAAGTGCCACAACATGGCTGCTTTCACGGCTTTTCCCTTAGGAAGAACCCTAATACCCGGCTGATTTACCTTCCTAGGGTTACTGTTAGGCTTAGGCCTAGGACTTTTAAAACCAGGAAGCCCTGGGCTCCAGGCACACTGCAGCTGCGAAAGGCATCCCAAGGGGAGCGCAAAAGTGACGCAACTTGGCTGCCACCACTGATATTTCCATGAGAGCATCCTGAACCATAGGCTGATTTTCCTTCCTAGGGTTAAGGTTTGAGTTACGCCTAGGGTAAGGGTTCTATTAACCAGAAAGCCCTGAGTTCCAAGAACACAGCAGCTGCGAAGGACTACCCAAGAAGAGCGCAAAAGTACCACAACATGCCTGCCTCCACAGCTTTTTCCTTGGGGACATGCCTAATTCCTGGCTGATTTGCCTTTCTCGTCTTAGGGCTGGGGTTCGGCCTAGGGCTAGGATTTTTAAAATCAGGAAGCCCTGAGTTCCAGGCACACTGGAGCTGTGAAAGGCATCCAAAAGGGAGTGCAAAAGTGCCACAACATGGCTGCTTTCACGGCTTTTTCCTTGGCAAGAAGCCTAACACCAGGCTGATTTCCCTTCCCAGGGTTACTGTTAGGCTTAGGCCTAGGGCTAGGATTTTTAAAACTAGGAAGCCCTTAGCTCCAGGCACACTGCAGCTGTTCAAGGCATCCCAAGGGGAGTACAAAAGTGCAATAACATGGCAGCTTTCACAGCTTTTTCCTTGGCACCATCCCTATACCTAGGCTGATTTATCTGCCTAGGGTTAGGGTTAGGCTTCAGCCTAGGGCTTGGATTTCTTTAACCAGGAAGCCCTGAGTTCCAGGCATACTTCATCTGCCAAAGGCATCCCAAAGGGAGTGCAGAAGTGCCACAACATGGCTGCTTTCACGGCTTTTCCCTTAGGAAGAACCCTAATACCCGGCTGATTTACCTTCCTAGGGTTACTGTTAGGCTTAGGACTAGGACTTTTAAAACCAGGAAGCCCTGGGCTCCAGGCACACTGCAGCTGCGAAAGGCATCCCAAGGGGAGCGCAAAAGTGACGCAACTTGGCTGCCACCACTGATATTTCCATGAGAGCATCCCGAACCATAGGGTGATTTTCCTTCCTAGGCTTAAGGTTTGAGTTACGCCTAGGGTAAGGGTTCTATTAACCAGAAAGCCCTGAGTTCCAAGAACACAGCAGCTGCGAAGGACTAGCCAAGAAGAGCGCAAAAGTACCACAACATGCCTGCCTCCACAGCTTTTTCCTTGGGGACATGCCTAATTCCTGGCTGATTTGCCTTTCTCGTCTTAGGGTTGGGGTTCGGACTAGGGCTAGGATTTTTAAAATCAGGAAGCCCTGAGTTCCAGGCACACTGGAGCTGTGAAAAGCATCCAAAAGGGAGTGCAAAAGTGCCACAACATGGCTGCTTTCACGGCTTTTTCCTTGGCAAGAAGCCTCTCACTCGGCTGATTTACCTTCCCAGGGTTACTGTTAGGCTTAGGCCTAGGGCTAGGATTTTTAAAACTAAGAAGCCCTTAGCTCCAGGCACACTGCAGCTGTTCAAGGCATCCCAAGGGGAGTACAAAAGTGCAACAACATGGCAGCTTTCACAGCTTTGTCCTTGGCACCATCCCTATACCTAGGCTGATTTATCTGCCTAGGGTTAGGGTTAGGGTTCAGCCTAGGGCTTGGATTTCTTTAACCAGGAAGCCCTGAGTTCCAGGCTTCCTTCATCTGCCAAAGGCATCCCAAAGGGAGTGCAGAAGTGCCACAACATGGCTGCTTTCACGGCTTTTCCCTTAGGAAGAACCCTAATACCCGGCTGATTTACCTTCCTAGGGTTACTGTTAGGCTTAGGCCTAGGACTTTTAAAACCAGGAAGCCCTGGGCTCCAGGCACACTGCAGCTGCGAAAGGCATCCCAAGGGGAGCGCAAAAGTGACGCAACTTGGCTGCCACCACTGATATTTCCATGAGAGCATCCCGAACCATAGGCTGATTTTCCTTCCTAGGGTTAAGGTTTGAGTTACGCCTAGGGTAAGGGTTCTATTAACCAGAAAGCCCTGAGTTCCAAGAACACAGCAGCTGCGAAGGACTACGCAAGAAGAGCGCAAAAGTACCACAACATGCCTGCCTCCACAGCTTTTTCCTTGGGGACATGCCTAATTCCTGGCTGATTTGCCTTTCTCGTCTTAGGGCTGGGGTTCGGCCTAGGGCTAGGATTTTTAAAATCAGGAAGCCCTGAGTTCCAGGCACACTGGAGCTGTGAAAGGCATCCAAAAGGGAGTGCAAAAGTGCCACAACATGGCTGCTTTCACGGCTTTTTCCTTGGCAAGAAGCCTAACACCATGCTGATTTACCGTCCCAGGGTTACTGTTAGGCTTAGGCCTAGGGCTAGGATTTTTAAAACTAAGAAGCCCTTAGCTCCAGGCACACTGCAGCTGTTCAAGGCATCCCAAGGGGAGTACAAAAGTGCAACAACATGGCAGCTTTCACAGCTTTTTCCTTGGCACCATCCCTATACCTAGGCTGATTTATCTGCCTAGGGTTAGGGTTAGGGTTCAGCCTAGGGCTTGGATTTCTTTAACCAGGAAGCCCTGAGTTCCAGGCTTCCTTCATCTGCCAAAGGCATCCCAAAGGGAGTGCAGAAGTGCCACAACATGGCTGCTTTCACGGCTTTTCCCTTAGGAAGAACCCTAATACCCGGCTGATTTACCTTCCTAGGGTTACTGTTAGGCTTAGGCCTAGGACTTTTAAAACCAGGAAGCCCTGGGCTCCAGGCACACTGCAGCTGCGAAAGGCATCCCAGGGGGAGCGCAAAAGTGACGCAACTTGGCTGCCACCACAGATATTTCCATGAGAGCATCCCGAACCATAGGCTTATTTTCCTTCCTAGGGTTAAGGTTTGAGTTACGCCTAGGGTAAGGGTTCTATTAACCAGAAAGCCCTGAGTTCCAAGAACACAGCAGCTGCGAAGGACTACCCAAGAAGAGCGCAAAAGTACCACAACATGCCTGCCTCCACAGCTTTTTCCTTGGGGACATGCCTAATTCCTGGCTGATTTGCCTTTCTCGTCTTAGGGCTGGGGTTCGGCCTAGGGCTAGGATTTTTAAAATCAGGAAGCCCTGTGTTCCAGGCACACTGGAGCTGTGAAAGGCATCCAAAAGGGAGTGCAAAAGTGCCACAACATGGCTGCTTTCACGGCTTTTTCCTTGGCAAGAAGCCTAACACCAGGCTGATTTCCCTTCCCAGGGTTACTGTTAGGCCTAGGCCTAGGGCTAGGATTTTTAAAACTAGGAAGCCCTTAGCTCCAGGCACACTGCAGCTGTTCAAGGCATCCCAAGGGGAGTACAAAAGTGCAACAACATGGCAGCTTTCACAGCTTTTTCCTTGGCACCATCCCTATACCTAGGCTGATTTATCTGCCTAGGGTTAGGGTTAGGGTTCAGCCTAGGGCTTGGATTTCTTTAACCAGGAAGCCCTGAGTTCCAGGCTTCCTTCATCTGCCAAAGGCATCCCAAAGGGAGTGCAGAAGTGCCACAACATGGCTGCTTTCACGGCTTTTCCCTTAGGAAGAACCCTAATACCCGGCTGATTTACCTTCCTAGGGTTACTGTTAGGCTTAGGCCTAGGACTTTTAAAACCAGGAAGCCCTGGGCTCCAGGCACACTGCAGCTGCGAAAGGCATCCCAAGGGGAGCGCAAAAGTGACGCAACTTGGCTGCCACCACTGATATTTCCATGAGAGCATCCCGAACCATAGGCTGATTTTCCTTCCTAGGGTTAAGGTTTGAGTTACGCCTAGGGTAAGGGTTCTATTAACCAGAAAGCCCTGAGTTCCAAGAACACAGCAGCTGCGAAGGACTACCCAAGAAGAGCGCAAAAGTACCACAACATGCCTGCCTCCACAGCTTTTTCCTTGGGGACATGCCTAATTCCTGGCTGATTTGCCTTTCTCGTCTTAGGGTTGGGGTTCGGCCTAGGGCTAGGATTTTTAAAATCAGGAAGCCCTGAGTTCCAGGCACACTGGAGCTGTGAAAAGCATCCAAAAGGGAGTGCAAAAGTGCCACAACATGGCTGCTTTCACGGCTTTTTCCTTGGCAAGAAGCCTAACACCAGGCTGATTTCCCTTCCCAGGGTTACTGTTAGGCTTAGGCCTAGGGCTAGGATTTTTAAAACTAGGAAGCCCTTAGCTCCAGGCACACTGCAGCTGTTCAAGGCATCCCAAGGGGAGTACAAAAGTGCAACAACATGGCAGCTTTCACAGCTTTTTCCTTGGCACCATCCCTATACCTAGGCTGATTTATCTGCCTAGGGTTAGGGTTAGGGTTCAGCCTAGGGCTTGGATTTCTTTAACCAGGAAGCCCTGAGTTCCAGGCTTACTTCATCTGCCAAAGGCATCCTAAAGGGAGTGCAGAAGTGCCACAACATGGCTGCTTTCACGGCTTTTCCCTTAGGAAGAACCCTAATACCCGGCTGATTTACCTTCCTAGGGTTACTGTTAGGCTTAGGCCTAGGACTTTTAAAACCAGGAAGCCCTGGGCTCCAGGCACACTGCAGCTGCGAAAGGCATCCCAGGGGGAGCGCAAAAGTGACGCAACTTGGCTGCCACCACTGATATTTCCATGAGACCATCCCGAACCATAGGCTTATTTTCCTTCCTAGGCTTAAGGTTTGAGTTACGCCTAGGGTAAGGGCTCTATTAACCAGAAAGCCCTGAGTTCCAAGAACACAGCAGCTGCGAAGGACTAGCCAAGAAGAGCGCAAAAGTACCACAACATGCCTGCCTCCACAGCTTTTTCCTTGGGGACATGCCTAATTCCTGGCTGATTTGCCTTTCTCGTCTTAGGGCTGGGGTTCGGCCTAGGGCTAGGATTTTTAAAATCAGGAAGCCCTGTGTTCCAGGCACACTGGAGCTGTGAAAGGCATCCAAAAGGGAGTGCAAAAGTGCCACAACATGGCTGCTTTCACGGCTTTTTCCTTGGCAAGAAGCCTAACACCAGGCTGATTTCCCTTCCCAGGGTTACTGTTAGGCCTAGGCCTAGGGCTAGGATTTTTAAAACTAGGAAGCCCTTAGCTCCAGGCACACTGCAGCTGTTCAAGGCATCCCAAGGGGAGTACAAAAGTGCAACAAGATGGCAGCTTTCACAGCTTTTTCCTTGGCACCATCCCTATACCTAGGCTGATTTATCTGCCTAGGGTTAGGGTTAGGGTTCAGCCTAGGGCTTGGATTTCTTTAACCAGGAAGCCCTGAGTTCCAGGCATACTTCATCTGCCAAAGGCATCCCAAAGGGAGTGCAGAAGTGCCACAACATGGCTGCTTTCACGGCTTTTCCCTTAGGAAGAACCCTAATACCCGGCTGATTTACCTTCCTAGGGTTACTGTTAGGCTTAGGACTAGGACTTTTAAAACCAGGAAGCCCTGGGCTCCAGGCACACTGCAGCTGCGAAAGGCATCCCAAGGGGAGCGCAAAAGTGACGCAACTTGGCTGCCACCACTGATATTTCCATGAGAGCATCCCGAACCATAGGCTGATTTTCCTTCCTAGGCTTAAGGTTTGAGTTACGCCTAGGGTAAGGGTTCTATTAACCAGAAAGCCCTGAGTTCCAAGAACACAGCAGCTGCGAAGGACTACCCAAGAAGAGCGCAAAAGTACCACAACATGCCTGCCTCCACAGCTTTTTCCTTGGGGACATGCCTAATTCCTGGCTGATTTGCCTTTCTCGTCATAGGGTTGGGGTTCGGCCTAGGGCTAGGATTTTTAAAATCAGGAAGCCCTGAGTTCCAGGCACACTGGAGCTGTGAAAAGCATCCAAAAGGGAGTGCAAAAGTGCCACAACATGGCTGCTTTCACGGCTTTTTCCTTGGCAAGAAGCCTAACACCAGGCCGATTTCCCTTCCCAGGGTTACTGTTAGGCTTAGGCCTAGGGCTAGGATTTTTAAAACTAGGAAGCCCTTAGCTCCAGGCACACTGCAGCTGTTCAAGGCATCCCAAGGGGAGTACAAAAGTGCAACAAGATGGCAGCTTTCACAGCTTTTTCCTTGGCACCATCCCTATACCTAGGCTGATTTATCTGCCTAGGGTTAGGGTTAGGGTTCAGCCTAGGGCTTGGATTTCTTTAACCAGGAAGCCCTGAGTTCCAGGCTTACTTCATCTGCCAAAGGCATCCCAAAGGGAGTGCAGAAGTGCCACAACATGGCTGCTTTCACGGCTTTTCCCTTAGGAAGAACCCTAATACCCGGCTGATTTACCTTCCTAGGGTTACTGTTAGGCTTAGGCCTAGGACTTTTAAAACCAGGAAGCCCTGGGCTCCAGGCACACTGCAGCTGCGAAAGGCATCCCAGGGGGAGCGCAAAAGTGACGAAACTTGGCTGCCACCAGTGATATTTCCATGAGACCATCCCGAACCATAGGCTTATTTTCCTTCCTAGGGTTAAGGTTTGAGTTACGCCTAGGGTAAGGGTTCTATTAACCAGAAAGCCCTGATTTCCAAGAACACAGCAGCTGCGAAGGACTAGCCAAGAAGAGCGCAAAAGTACCACAACATGCCTGCCTCCACAGCTTTTTCCTTGGGGACATGCCTAATTCCTGGCTGATTTGCCTTTCTCGTCTTAGGGCTGGGGTTCGGCCTAGGGCTAGGATTTTTAAAATCAGGAAGCCCTGTGTTCCAGGCACACTGGAGCTGTGAAAGGCATCCAAAAGGGAGTGCAAAAGTGCCACAACATGGCTGCTTTCACGGCTTTTTCCTTGGCAAGAAGCCTAACACCAGGCTGATTTCCCTTCCCAGGGTTACTGTTAGGCCTAGGCCTAGGGCTAGGATTTTTAAAACTAGGAAGCCCTTAGCTCCAGGCACACTGCAGCTGTTCAAGGCATCCCAAGGGGAGTACAAAAGTGCAACAACATGGCAGCTTTCACAGCTTTTTCCTTGGCACCATCCCTATACCTAGGCTGATTTATCTGCCTAGGGTTAGGGTTAGGGTTCAGCCTAGGGCTTGGATTTCTTTAACCAGGAAGCCCTGAGTTCCAGGCTTACTTCATCTGCCAAAGGCATCCCAAAGGGAGTGCAGAAGTGCCACAACATGGCTGCTTTCACGGCTTTTTCCTTAGGAAGAACCCTAATACCCGGCTGATTTACCTTCCTAGGGTTACTGTTAGGCTTAGGCCTAGGACTTTTAAAACCAGGAAGCCCTGGGCTCCAGGCACACTGCAGCTGCGAAAGGCATCCCAAGGGGAGCGCAAAAGTGACGCAACTTGGCTGCCACCACTGATATTTCCATGAGAGCATCCCGAACCATAGGCTGATTTTCCTTCCTAGGGTTAAGGTTTGAGTTACGCCTAGGGTAAGGGTTCTATTAACCAGAAAGCCCTGAGTTCCAAGAACACAGCAGCTGCGAAGGACTAGCCAAGAAGAGCGCAAAAGTACCACAACATGCCTGCCTCCACAGCTTTTTCCTTGGGGACATGCCTAATTCCTGGCTGATTTGCCTTTCTCGTCTTAGGGCTGGGGTTCGGCCTAGGGCTAGGATTTTTAAACTCAGGAAGCCCTGAGTTCCAGGCACACTGGAGCTGTGAAAGGCATCCAAAAGGGAGTGCAAAAGTGCCACAACATGGCTGCTTTCACGGCTTTTTCCTTGGCAAGAAGCCTAACACCAGGCTGATTTCCCTTCCCAGGGTTACTGTTAGGCTTAGGCCTAGGGCTAGGATTTTTAAAACTAGGAAGCCCTTAGCTCCAGGCACACTGCAGCTGTTCAAGGCATCCCAAGGGGAGTACAAAAGTGCAACAACATGGCAGCTTTCACAGCTTTTTCCTTGGCACCATCCCTATACCTAGGCTGATTTATCTGCCTAGGGTTAGGGTTAGGGTTCAGCCTAGGGCTTGGATTTCTTTAACCAGGAAGCCCTGAGTTCCAGGCTTACTTCATCTGCCAAAGGCATCCCAAAGGGAGTGCAGAAGTGCCACAACATGGCTGCTTTCACGGCTTTTCCCTTAGGAAGAACCCTAATACCCGGCTGATTTACCTTCCTAGGGTTATTGTTAGGCTTAGGACTAGGACTTTTAAAACCAGGAAGCCCTGGGCTCCAGGCACACTGCAGCTGCGAAAGGCATCCCAAGGGGAGCGCAAAAGTGACGCAACTTGGCTGCCACCACTGATATTTCCATGAGAGCATCCCGAACCATAGGGTGATTTTCCTTCCTAGGCTTAAGGTTTGAGTTACGCCTAGGGTAAGGGTTCTATTAACCAGAAAGCCCTGAGTTCCAAGAACACAGCAGCTGCGAAGGACTACCCAAGAAGAGCGCAAAAGTACCACAACATGCCTGCCTCCACAGCTTTTTCCTTGGGGACATGCCTAATTCCTGGCTGATTTGCCTTTCTCGTCTTAGGGTTGGGGTTCGGCCTAGGGCTAGGATTTTTAAAATCAGGAAGCCCTGAGTTCCAGGCACACTGGAGCTGTGAAAAGCATCCAAAAGGGAGTGCAAAAGTGCCACAACATGGCTGCTTTCACGGCTTTTTCCTTGGCAACAAGCCTAACACCAGGCTGATTTACCTTCCCAGGGTTACTGTTAGGCTTAGGCCTAGGGCTAGGATTTTTAAAACTAAGAAGCCCTTAGCTCCAGGCACACTGCAGCTGTTCAAGGCATCCCAAGGGGAGTACAAAAGTGCAACAACATGGCAGCTTTCACAGCTTTTTCCTTGGCACCATCCCTATACCTAGGCTGATTTATCTGCCTAGGGTTAGGGTTAGGCTTCAGCCTAGGGCTTGGATTTCTTTAACCAGGAAGCCCTGAGTTCCAGGCTTCCTTCATCTGCCAAAGGCATCCCAAAGGGAGTGCAGAAGTGCCACAACATGGCTGCTTTCACGGCTTTTCCCTTAGGAAGAACCCTAATACCCGGCTGATTTACCTTCCTAGGGTTACTGTTAGGCTTAGGCCTAGGACTTTTAAAACCAGGAAGCCCTGGGCTCCAGGCACACTGCAGCTGCGAAAGGCATCCCAAGGGGAGCGCAAAAGTGACGCAACTTGGCTGCCACCACTGATATTTCCATGAGAGCATCCCGAACCATAGGCTGATTTTCCTTCCTAGGGTTAAGGTTTGAGTTACGCCTAGGGTAAGGGTTCTATTAACCAGAAAGCCCTGAGTTCCAAGAACACAGCAGCTGCGAAGGACTACCCAAGAAGAGCGCAAACGTACCACAACATGCCTGCCTCCACAGCTTTTTCCTTGGGGACATGCCTAATTCCTGGCTGATTTGCCTTTCTCGTCTTAGGGCTGGGGTTCGGCCTAGGGCTAGGATTTTTAAAATCAGGAAGCCCTGTGTTCCAGGCACACTGGAGCTGTGAAAGGCATCCAAAAGGGAGTGCAAAAGTGCCACAACATGGCTGCTTTCACGGCTTTTTCCTTGGCAAGAAGCCTAACACCAGGCTGATTTCCCTTCCCAGGGTTACTGTTAGGCTTAGGCCTAGGGCTAGGATTTTTAAAACTAGGAAGCCCTGGGCTCCAGGCACACTGCAGCTGTTCAAGGCATCCCAAGGGGAGTACAAAAGTGCAACAACATGGCAGCTTTCACAGCTTTTTCCTTGGCACCATCCCTATACCTAGGCTGATTTATCTGCCTAGGGTTAGGGTTAGGGTTCAGCCTAGGGCTTGGATTTCTTTAACCAGGAAGCCCTGAGTTCCAGGCATACTTCATCTGCCAAAGGCATCCCAAAGGGAGTGCAGAAGTGCCACAACATGGCTGCTTTCACGGCTTTTCCCTTAGGAAGAACCCTAATACCCGGCTGATTTACCTTCCTAGGGTTACTGTTAGGCTTAGGCCTAGGACTTTTAAAACCAGGAAGCCCTGGGCTCCAGGCACACTGCAGCTGCGAAAGGCATCCCAAGGGGAGCGCAAAAGTGACGCAACTTGGCTGCCACCACTGATATTTCCATGAGAGCATCCCGAACCATAGGCTGATTTTCCTTCCTAGGCTTAAGGTTTGAGTTACGCCTAGGGTAAGGGTTCTATTAACCAGAAAGCCCTGAGTTCCAAGAACACAGCAGCTGCGAAGGACTACCCAAGAAGAGCGCAAAAGTACCACAACATGCCTGCCTCCACAGCTTTTTCCTTGGGGACATGCCTAATTCCTGGCTGATTTGCCTTTCTCGTCTTAGGGTTGGGGTTCGGCCTAGGGCTAGGATTTTTAAAATCAGGAAGCCCTGAGTTCCAGGCACACTGGAGCTGTGAAAAGCATCCAAAAGGGAGTGCAAAAGTGCCACAACATGGCTGCTTTCACGGCTTTTTCCTTGGCAAGAAGCCTAACACCAGGCTGATTTCCCTTCCCAGGGTTACTGTTAGGCTTAGGCCTAGGGCTAGGATTTTTAAAACTAGGAAGCCCTTAGCTCCAGGCACACTGCAGCTGTTCAAGGCATCCCAAGGGGAGTACAAAAGTGCAACAACATGGCAGCTTTCACAGCTTTTTCCTTGGCACCATCCCTATACCTAGGCTGATTTATCTGCCTAGGGTTAGGGTTAGGCTTCAGCCTAGGGCTTGGATTTCTTTAACCAGGAAGCCCTGAGTTCCAGGCTTCCTTCATCTGCCAAAGGCATCCCAAAGGGAGTGCAGAAGTGCCACAACATGGCTGCTTTCACGGTTTTCCCTTAGGAAGAACCCTAATACCCGGCTGATTTACCTTCCTAGGGTTACTGTTAGGCTTAGGCCTAGGACTTTTAAAACCAGGAAGCCCTGGGCTCCAGGCACACTGCAGCTGCGAAAGGCATCCCAGGGGGAGCGCAAAAGTGACGCAACTTGGCTGCCACCACTGATATTTCCATGAGACCATCCCGAACCATAGGCTTATTTTCCTTCCTAGGGTTAAGGTTTGAGTTACGCCTAGGGTAAGGGTTCTATTAACCAGAAAGCCCTGAGTTCCAAGAACACAGCAGCTGCGAAGGACTACCCAAGAAGAGCGCAAAAGTACCACAACATGCCTGCCTCCACAGCTTTTTCCTTGGGGACATGCCTAATTCCTGGCTGATTTGCCTTTCTCGTCTTAGGGCTGGGGTTCGGCCTAGGGCTAGGATTTTTAAAATCAGGAAGCCCTGTGTTCCAGGCACACTGGAGCTGTGAAAGGCATCCAAAAGGGAGTGCAAAAGTGCCACAACATGGCTGCTTTCACGGCTTTTTCCTTGGCAAGAAGCCTAACACCATGCTGATTTACCTTCCCAGGGTTACTGTTAGGCTTAGGCCTAGGGCTAGGATTTTTAAAACTAAGAAGCCCTTAGCTCCAGACACACTGCAGCTGTTCAAGGCATCCCAAGGGGAGTACAAAAGTGCAACAACATGGCAGCTTTCACAGCTTTTTCCTTGGCACCATCCCTATACCTAGGCTGATTTATCTGCCTAGGGTTAGGGTTAGGGTTCAGCCTAGGGCTTGGATTTCTTTAACCAGGAAGCCCTGAGTTCCAGGCTTCCTTCATCTGCCAAAGGCATCCCAAAGGGAGTGCAGAAGTGCCACAACATGGCTGCTTTCACGGCTTTTCCCTTAGGAAGAACCCTAATACCCGGCTGATTTACATTCCTAGGGTTACTGTTAGGCTTAGGCCTAGGACTTTTAAAACCAGGAAGCCCTGGGCTCCAGGCACACTGCAGCTGCGAAAGGCATCCCAGGGGGAGCGCAAAAGTGACGCAACTTGGCTGCCACCACTGATATTTCCATGAGAGCATCCCGAACCATAGGCTGATTTTCCTTCCTAGGGTTAAGGTTTGAGTTACGCCTAGGGTAAGGGTTCTATTAACCAGAAAGCCCTGAGTTCCAAGAACACAGCAGCTGCGAAGGACTACCCAAGAAGAGCGCAAACGTACCACAACATGCCTGCCTCCACAGCTTTTTCCTTGGGGACATGCCTAATTCCTGGCTGATTTGCCTTTCTCGTCTTAGGGCTGGGGTTCGGCCTAGGGCTAGGATTTTTAAAATCAGGAAGCCCTGTGTTCCAGGCACACTGGAGCTGTGAAAGGCATCCAAAAGGGAGTGCAAAAGTGCCACAACATGGCTGCTTTCACGGCTTTTTCCTTGGCAAGAAGCCTAACACCAGGCTGATTTCCCTTCCCAGGGTTACTGTTAGGCTTAGGCCTAGGGCTAGGATTTTTAAAACTAGGAAGCCCTTAGCTCCAGGCACACTGCAGCTGTTCAAGGCATCCCAAGGGGAGTACAAAAGTGCAACAACATGGCAGCTTTCACAGCTTTTTCCTTGGCACCATCCCTATACCTAGGCTGATTTATCTGCCTAGGGTTAGGGTTAGGGTTCAGCCTAGGGCTTGGATTTCTTTAACCAGGAAGCCCTGAGTTCCAGGCATACTTCATCTGCCAAAGGCATCCCAAAGGGAGTGCAGAAGTGCCACAACATGGCTGCTTTCACGGCTTTTCCCTTAGGAAGAACCCTAATACCCGGCTGATTTACCTTCCTAGGGTTACTGTTAGGCTTAGGCCTAGGACTTTTAAAACCAGGAAGCCCTGGGCTCCAGGCACACTGCAGCTGCGAAAGGCATCCCAAGGGGAGCGCAAAAGTGACGCAACTTGGCTGCCACCACTGATATTTCCATGAGAGCATCCCGAACCATAGGCTGATTTTCCTTCCTAGGCTTAAGGTTTGAGTTACGCCTAGGGTAAGGGTTCTATTAACCAGAAAGCCCTGAGTTCCAAGAACACAGCAGCTGCGAAGGACTACCCAAGAAGAGCGCAAAAGTACCACAACATGCCTGCCTCCACAGCTTTTTCCTTGGGGACATGCCTAATTCCTGGCTGATTTGCCTTTCTCGTCTTAGGGTTGGGGTTCGGCCTAGGGCTAGGATTTTTAAAATCAGGAAGCCCTGAGTTCCAGGCACACTGGAGCTGTGAAAAGCATCCAAAAGGGAGTGCAAAAGTGCCACAACATGGCTGCTTTCACGGCTTTTTCCTTGGCAAGAAGCCTAACACCAGGCTGATTTCCCTTCCCAGGGTTACTGTTAGGCTTAGGCCTAGGGCTAGGATTTTTAAAACTAGGAAGCCCTTAGCTCCAGGCACACTGCAGCTGTTCAAGGCATCCCAAGGGGAGTACAAAAGTGCAACAACATGGCAGCTTTCACAGCTTTTTCCTTGGCACCATCCCTATACCTAGGCTGATTTATCTGCCTAGGGTTAGGGTTAGGGTTCAGCCTAGGGCTTGGATTTCTTTAACCAGGAAGCCCTGAGTTCCAGGCTTCCTTCATCTGCCAAAGGCATCCCAAAGGGAGTGCAGAAGTGCCACAACATGGCTGCTTTCACGGCTTTTCCCTTAGGAAGAACCCTAATACCCGGCTGATTTACCTTCCTAGGGTTACTGTTAGGCTTAGGCCTAGGACTTTTAAAACCAGGAAGCCCTGGGCTCCAGGCACACTGCAGCTGCGAAAGGCATCCCAGGGGGAGCGCAAAAGTGACGCAACTTGGCTGCCACCACTGATATTTCCATGAGACCATCCCGAACCATAGGCTTATTTTCCTTCCTAGGGTTAAGGTTTGAGTTACGCCTAGGGTAAGGGTTCTATTAACCAGAAAGCCCTGAGTTCCAAGAACACAGCAGCTGCGAAGGACTACCCAAGAAGAGCGCAAAAGTACCACAACATGCCTGCCTCCACAGCTTTTTCCTTGGGGACATGCCTAATTCCTGGCTGATTTGCCTTTCTCGTCTTAGGGCTGGGGTTCGGCCTAGGGCTAGGATTTTTAAAATCAGGAAGCCCTGTGTTCCAGGCACACTGGAGCTGTGAAAGGCATCCAAAAGGGAGTGCAAAAGTGCCACAACATGGCTGCTTTCACGGCTTTTTCCTTGGCAAGAAGCCTAACACCATGCTGATTTACCGTCCCAGGGTTACTGTTAGGCTTAGGCCTAGGGCTAGGATTTTTAAAACTAAGAAGCCCTTAGCTCCAGACACACTGCAGCTGTTCAAGGCATCCCAAGGGGAGTACAAAAGTGCAACAACATGGCAGCTTTCACAGCTTTTTCCTTGGCACCATCCCTATACCTAGGCTGATTTATCTGCCTAGGGTTAGGGTTAGGGTTCAGCCTAGGGCTTGGATTTCTTTAACCAGGAAGCCCTGAGTTCCAGGCTTCCTTCATCTGCCAAAGGCATCCCAAAGGGAGTGCAGAAGTGCCACAACATGGCTGCTTTCACGGCTTTTCCCTTAGGAAGAACCCTAATACCCGGCTGATTTACATTCCTAGGGTTACTGTTAGGCTTAGGCCTAGGACTTTTAAAACCAGGAAGCCCTGGGCTCCAGGCACACTGCAGCTGCGAAAGGCATCCCAGGGGGAGCGCAAAAGTGACGCAACTTGGCTGCCACCACTGATATTTCCATGAGACCATCCCGAACCATAGGCTGATTTTCCTTCCTAGGGTTAAGGTTTGAGTTACGCCTAGGGTAAGGGTTCTATTAACCAGAAAGCCCTGAGTTCCAAGAACACAGCAGCTGCGAAGGACTACGCAAGAAGAGCGCAAAAGTACCACAACATGCCTGCCTCCACAGCTTTTTCCTTGGGGACATGCCTAATACCTGGCTGATTTGCCTTTCTTGTCTTAGGGCTGGGGTTCGGCCTAGGGCTAGGATTTTTAAAATCAGGAAGCCCTGAGTTCCAGGCACACTGGAGCTGTGAAAGGCATCCAAAAGGGAGTGCAAAAGTGCCACAACATGGCTGCTTTCACGGCTTTTTCCTTGGCAAGAAGCCTAACACCAGGCTGATTTCCCTTCCCAGGGTTACTGTTAGGCTTAGGCCTAGGGCTAGGATTTTTAAAACTAGGAAGCCCTTAGCTCCAGGCACACTGCAGCTGTTCAAGGCATCCCAAGGGGAGTACAAAAGTGCAACAACATGGCAGCTTTCACAGCTTTTTCCTTGGCACCATCCCTATACCTAGGCTGATTTATCTGCCTAGGGTTAGGGTTAGGGTTCAGCCTAGGGCTTGGATTTCTTTAACCAGGAAGCCCTGAGTTCCAGGCTTACTTCATCTGCCAAAGGCATCCCAAAGGGAGTGCAGAAGTGCCACAACATGGCTGCTTTCACGGCTTTTCCCTTAGGAAGAACCCTAATACCCGGCTGATTTACCTTCCTAGGGTTACTGTTAGGCTTAGGCCTAGGACTTTTAAAACCAGGAAGCCCTGGGCTCCAGGCACACTGCAGCTGCGAAAGGCATCCCAGGGGGAGCACAAAAGTGACGCAACTTGGCTGCCACCACTGATATTTCCATGAGAGCATCCCGAACCATAGGCTGATTTTCCTTCCTAGGCTTAAGGTTTGAGTTACGCCTAGGGTAAGGGTTCTATTAACCAGAAAGCCCTGAGTTCCAAGAACACAGCAGCTGCGAAGGACTAGCCAAGAAGAGCGCAAAAGTACCACAACATGCCTGCCTCCACAGCTTTTTCCTTGGGGACATGCCTAATTCCTGGCTGATTTGCCTTTCTCGTCTTAGGGCTGGGGTTCGGCCTAGGGCTAGGATTTTTAAAATCAGGAAGCCCTGAGTTCCAGGCACACTGGAGCTGTGAAAGGCATCCAAAAGGGAATGCAAAAGTGCCACAACATGGCTGCTTTCACGGCTTTTTCCTTGGCAAGAAGCCTAACACCAGGCTGATTTGCCTTCCCAGGGTTACTGTTAGGCTTAGGCCTAGGGCTAGGATTTTTAAAACTAGGAAGCCCTTAGCTCCAGGCACACTGCAGCTGTTCAAGGCATCCCAAGGGGAGTACAAAAGTGCAACAACATGGCAGCTTTCACAGCTTTTTCCTTGGCACCATCCCTATACCTAGGCTGATTTATCTGCCTAGGGTTAGGGTTAGGCTTCAGCCTAGGGCTTGGATTTCTTTAACCAGGAAGCCCTGAGTTCCAGGCTTCCTTCATCTGCCAAAGGCATCCCAAAGGGAGTGCAGAAGTGCCACAACATGGCTGCTTTCATGGCTTTTTCCTTGGCAAGAAGCCTAATACCCGGCTGATTTACCTTCCTAGGGTTACTGTTAGGCTTAGAACTAGGACTTTTAAAACCAGGAAGCCCTGGGCTCCAGGCACACTGCAGCTGCGAAAGGCATCCCAAGGGGAGCGCAAAAGTGACGCAGCTTGGCTGCCACCACTGATATTTCCATGAGACCATCCCGAACCATAGGCTGATTTTCCTTCCTAGGGTTAAGGTTTGAGTTACGCCTAGGGTAAGGGTTCTATTAACCAGAAAGCCCTGAGTTCCAAGAACACAGCAGCTGCGAAGGACTACCCAAGAAGAGCGCAAAAGTAGCACAACATGCTTGCCTCCACAGCTTTTTCCTTGGGGACATGCCTAATTCCTGGCTGATTTGCCTTTCTCGTCTTAGGGCTGGGGTTCGGCCTAGGGCTAGGATTTTTAAAATCAGGAAGCCCTGAGTTCCAGGCACGCCGGAGCTGTGAAAGGCATCTAAAAGAGAGTGCAAAAGTGCCACAACATGGCTGCTTTCACGGCTTTTTCCTTGGCAAGAAGCCTAACACCAGGCTGATTTACCTTCCCAGGGTTACTGTTAGGCTTAGGCCTAGGGCTAGGATTTTTAAAACTAGGAAGCCCTTAGCTCCAGGCACACTGCAGCTGTTCAAGGCATCCCAAGGGGAGTACAAAAGTGCAACAACATGGCAGCTTTCACAGCTTTTTCCTTGGCACCATCCCTATACCTAGGCTGATTTATCTGCCTAGGGTTAGGGTTAGGCTTCAGCCTAGGGCTTGGATTTCTTTAACCAGGAAGCCCTGAGTTCCAGGCTTCCTTCATCTGCCAAAGGCATCCCAAAGGGAGTGCAGAAGTGCCACAACATGGCTGCTTTCACGGCTTTTCCCTTAGGGAGAACCCTAATACCCGGCTGATTTACCTTCCTAGGGTTACTGTTAGGCTTAGGCCTAGGACTTTTAAAACCAGGAAGCCCTGGGCTCCAGGCACACTGCAGCTGCGAAAGGCATCCCAAGGGGAGCGCAAAAGTGACGCAACTTGGCTGCCACCACTGATATATCCATGAGACCATCCCGAACCATAGGCTGATTTTCCTTCCTAGGGTTAAGGTTTGAGTTACGCCTATGGTAAGGGTTCTATTAACCAGAAAGCCCTGAGTTCCAAGAACACAGCAGCTGCGAAGGACTAGCCAAGAAGAGCGCAAAAGTACCACAACATGCCTGCCTCCACAGCTTTTTCCTTGGGGACATGCCTAATTCCTGGCTGATTTGCCTTTCTCGTCTTAGGGTTGGGTTTCGGCCTAGGGTTAGGACTTTTAAAATCAGGAAGCCCTGAGTTCCAGGCACACTGGAGCTGTGAAAGGCATCCAAAAGGGAGTGCAAAAGTGCCACAACATGGCTGCTTTCACGGCTTTTTCCTTGGCAAGAAGCCTAACACCAGGCTGATTTACCTTCCCAGGGTTACTGTTAGGCTTAGGCCTAGGGCTAGGATTTTTGAAACTAGGAAGCCCTTAGCTCCAGGCACACTGCAGCTGTTCAAGGCATCCCAAGGGGAGTACAAAAGTGCAACAACATGGCAGCTTTCACAGCTTTTTCCTTGGCACCATCCCTATACCTAGGCTGATTTATCTGCCTAGGGTTAGGGTTAGGGTTCAGCCTAGGGCTTGGATTTCTTTAACCAGGAAGCCCTGAGTTCCAGGCTTCCTTCATCTGCCAAAGGCATCCCAAAGGGAGTGCAGAAGTGCCACAACATGGCTGCTTTCACGGCTTTTCCCTTAGGAAGAACCCTAATACCCGGCTGATTTACATTCCTAGGGTTACTGTTAGGCTTAGGCCTAGGACTTTTAAAACCAGGAAGCCCTGGGCTCCAGGCACACTGCAGCTGCGAAAGGCATCCCAGGGGGAGCGCAAAAGTGACGCAACTTGGCTGCCACCACTGATATTTCCATGAGAGCATCCCGAACCATAGGCTGATTTTCCTTCCTAGGGTTAAGGTTTGAGTTACGCCTAGGGTAAGGGTTCTATTAACCAGAAAGCCCTGAGTTCCAAGAACACAGCAGCTGCGAAGGACTAGCCAAGAAGAGCGCAAAAGTACCACAACATGCCTGCCTCCACAGCTTTTTCCTTGGGGACATGCCTAATTCCTGGCTGATTTGCCTTTCTCGTCTTAGGGCTGGGGTTCGGCCTAGGGCTAGGATTTTTAAAATCAGGAAGCCCTGTGTTCCAGGCACACTGGAGCTGTGAAAGGCATCCAAAAGGGAGTGCAAAAGTGCCACAACATGGCTGCTTTCACGGCTTTTTCCTTGGCAAGAAGCCTAACACCAGGCTGATTTCCCTTCCCAGGGTTACTGTTAGGCTTAGGCCTAGGGCTAGGATTTTTAAAACTAGGAAGCCCTTAGCTCCAGGCACACTGCAGCTGTTCAAGGCATCCCAAGGGGAGTACAAAAGTGCAACAACATGGCAGCTTTCACAGCTTTTTCCTTGGCACCATCCCTATACCTAGGCTGATTTATCTGCCTAGGGTTAGGGTTAGGGTTCAGCCTAGGGCTTGGATTTCTTTAACCAGGAAGCCCTGAGTTCCAGGCATACTTCATCTGCCAAAGGCATCCCAAAGGGAGTGCAGAAGTGCCACAACATGGCTGCTTTCACGGCTTTTCCCTTAGGAAGAACCCTAATACCCGGCTGATTTACCTTCCTAGGGTTACTGTTAGGCTTAGGCCTAGGACTTTTAAAACCAGGAAGCCCTGGGCTCCAGGCACACTGCAGCTGCGAAAGGCATCCCAAGGGGAGCGCAAAAGTGACGCAACTTGGCTGCCACCACTGATATTTCCATGAGAGCATCCCGAACCATAGGCTGATTTTCCTTCCTAGGCTTAAGGTTTGAGTTACGCCTAGGGTAAGGGTTCTATTAACCAGAAAGCCCTGAGTTCCAAGAACACAGCAGCTGCGAAGGACTACCCAAGAAGAGCGCAAAAGTACCACAACATGCCTGCCTCCACAGCTTTTTCCTTGGGGACATGCCTAATTCCTGGCTGATTTGCCTTTCTCGTCTTAGGGTTGGGGTTCGGCCTAGGGCTAGGATTTTTAAAATCAGGAAGCCCTGAGTTCCAGGCACACTGGAGCTGTGAAAAGCATCCAAAAGGGAGTGCAAAAGTGCCACAACATGGCTGCTTTCACGGCTTTTTCCTTGGCAAGAAGCCTAACACCAGGCTGATTTCCCTTCCCAGGGTTACTGTTAGGCTTAGGCCTAGGGCTAGGATTTTTAAAACTAGGAAGCCCTTAGCTCCAGGCACACTGCAGCTGTTCAAGGCATCCCAAGGGGAGTACAAAAGTGCAACAACATGGCAGCTTTCACAGCTTTTTCCTTGGCACCATCCCTATACCTAGGCTGATTTATCTGCCTAGGGTTAGGGTTAGGGTTCAGCCTAGGGCTTGGATTTCTTTAACCAGGAAGCCCTGAGTTCCAGGCTTCCTTCATCTGCCAAAGGCATCCCAAAGGGAGTGCAGAAGTGCCACAACATGGCTGCTTTCACGGCTTTTCCCTTAGGAAGAACCCTAATACCCGGCTGATTTACCTTCCTAGGGTTACTGTTAGGCTTAGGCCTAGGACTTTTAAAACCAGGAAGCCCTGGGCTCCAGGCACACTGCAGCTGCGAAAGGCATCCCAGGGGGAGCGCAAAAGTGACGCAACTTGGCTGCCACCACTGATATTTCCATGAGACCATCCCGAACCATAGGCTTATTTTCCTTCCTAGGGTTAAGGTTTGAGTTACGCCTAGGGTAAGGGTTCTATTAACCAGAAAGCCCTGAGTTCCAAGAACACAGCAGCTGCGAAGGACTACCCAAGAAGAGCGCAAAAGTACCACAACATGCCTGCCTCCACAGCTTTTTCCTTGGGGACATGCCTAATTCCTGGCTGATTTGCCTTTCTCGTCTTAGGGCTGGGGTTCGGCCTAGGGCTAGGATTTTTAAAATCAGGAAGCCCTGTGTTCCAGGCACACTGGAGCTGTGAAAGGCATCCAAAAGGGAGTGCAAAAGTGCCACAACATGGCTGCTTTCACGGCTTTTTCCTTGGCAAGAAGCCTAACACCATGCTGATTTACCGTCCCAGGGTTACTGTTAGGCTTAGGCCTAGGGCTAGGATTTTTAAAACTAAGAAGCCCTTAGCTCCAGACACACTGCAGCTGTTCAAGGCATCCCAAGGGGAGTACAAAAGTGCAACAACATGGCAGCTTTCACAGCTTTTTCCTTGGCACCATCCCTATACCTAGGCTGATTTATCTGCCTAGGGTTAGGGTTAGGGTTCAGCCTAGGGCTTGGATTTCTTTAACCAGGAAGCCCTGAGTTCCAGGCTTCCTTCATCTGCCAAAGGCATCCCAAAGGGAGTGCAGAAGTGCCACAACATGGCTGCTTTCACGGCTTTTCCCTTAGGAAGAACCCTAATACCCGGCTGATTTACATTCCTAGGGTTACTGTTAGGCTTAGGCCTAGGACTTTTAAAACCAGGAAGCCCTGGGCTCCAGGCACACTGCAGCTGCGAAAGGCATCCCAGGGGGAGCGCAAAAGTGACGCAACTTGGCTGCCACCACTGATATTTCCATGAGAGCATCCCGAACCATAGGCTGATTTTCCTTCCTAGGGTTAAGGTTTGAGTTACGCCTAGGGTAAGGGTTCTATTAACCAGAAAGCCCTGAGTTCCAAGAACACAGCAGCTGCGAAGGACTAGCCAAGAAGAGCGCAAAAGTACCACAACATGCCTGCCTCCACAGCTTTTTCCTTGGGGACATGCCTAATTCCTGGCTGATTTGCCTTTCTCGTCTTAGGGCTGGGGTTCGGCCTAGGGCTAGGATTTTTAAAATCAGGAAGCCCTGTGTTCCAGGCACACTGGAGCTGTGAAAGGCATCCAAAAGGGAGTGCAAAAGTGCCACAACATGGCTGCTTTCACGGCTTTTTCCTTGGCAAGAAGCCTAACACCAGGCTGATTTCCCTTCCCAGGGTTACTGTTAGGCTTAGGCCTAGGGCTAGGATTTTTAAAACTAGGAAGCCCTTAGCTCCAGGCACACTGCAGCTGTTCAAGGCATCCCAAGGGGAGTACAAAAGTGCAACAACATGGCAGCTTTCACAGCTTTTTCCTTGGCACCATCCCTATACCTAGGCTGATTTATCTGCCTAGGGTTAGGGTTAGGCTTCAGCCTAGGGCTTGGATTTCTTTAACCAGGAAGCCCTGAGTTCCAGGCATACTTCATCTGCCAAAGGCATCCCAAAGGGAGTGCAGAAGTGCCACAACATGGCTGCTTTCACGGCTTTTCCCTTAGGAAGAACCCTAATACCCGGCTGATTTACCTTCCTAGGGTTACTGTTAGGCTTAGGCCTAGGACTTTTAAAACCAGGAAGCCCTGGGCTCCAGGCACACTGCAGCTGCGAAAGGCATCCCAAGGGGAGCGCAAAAGTGACGCAACTTGGCTGCCACCACTGATATTTCCATGAGAGCATCCCGAACCATAGGCTGATTTTCCTTCCTAGGCTTAAGGTTTGAGTTACGCCTAGGGTAAGGGTTCTATTAACCAGAAAGCCCTGAGTTCCAAGAACACAGCAGCTGCGAAGGACTACCCAAGAAGAGCGCAAAAGTACCACAACATGCCTGCCTCCACAGCTTTTTCCTTGGGGACATGCCTAATTCCTGGCTGATTTGCCTTTCTCGTCTTAGGGTTGGGGTTCGGCCTAGGGCTAGGATTTTTAAAATCAGGAAGCCCTGAGTTCCAGGCACACTGGAGCTGTGAAAAGCATCCAAAAGGGAGTGCAAAAGTGCCACAACATGGCTGCTTTCACGGCTTTTTCCTTGGCAAGAAGCCTAACACCAGGCTGATTTCCCTTCCCAGGGTTACTGTTAGGCTTAGGCCTAGGGCTAGGATTTTTAAAACTAGGAAGCCCTTAGCTCCAGGCACACTGCAGCTGTTCAAGGCATCCCAAGGGGAGTACAAAAGTGCAACAACATGGCAGCTTTCACAGCTTTTTCCTTGGCACCATCCCTATACCTAGGCTGATTTATCTGCCTAGGGTTAGGGTTAGGGTTCAGCCTAGGGCTTGGATTTCTTTAACCAGGAAGCCCTGAGTTCCAGGCTTCCTTCATCTGCCAAAGGCATCCCAAAGGGAGTGCAGAAGTGCCACAACATGGCTGCTTTCACGGCTTTTCCCTTAGGAAGAACCCTAATACCCGGCTGATTTACCTTCCTAGGGTTACTGTTAGGCTTAGGCCTAGGACTTTTAAAACCAGGAAGCCCTGGGCTCCAGGCACACTGCAGCTGCGAAAGGCATCCCAGGGGGAGCGCAAAAGTGACGCAACTTGGCTGCCACCACTGATATTTCCATGAGACCATCCCGAACCATAGGCTTATTTTCCTTCCTAGGGTTAAGGTTTGAGTTACGCCTAGGGTAAGGGTTCTATTAACCAGAAAGCCCTGAGTTCCAAGAACACAGCAGCTGCGAAGGACTACCCAAGAAGAGCGCAAAAGTACCACAACATGCCTGCCTCCACAGCTTTTTCCTTGGGGACATGCCTAATTCCTGGCTGATTTGCCTTTCTCGTCTTAGGGCTGGGGTTCGGCCTAGGGCTAGGATTTTTAAAATCAGGAAGCCCTGTGTTCCAGGCACACTGGAGCTGTGAAAGGCATCCAAAAGGGAGTGCAAAAGTGCCACAACATGGCTGCTTTCACGGCTTTTTCCTTGGCAAGAAGCCTAACACCATGCTGATTTACCGTCCCAGGGTTACTGTTAGGCTTAGGCCTAGGGCTAGGATTTTTAAAACTAAGAAGCCCTTAGCTCCAGACACACTGCAGCTGTTCAAGGCATCCCAAGGGGAGTACAAAAGTGCAACAACATGGCAGCTTTCACAGCTTTTTCCTTGGCACCATCCCTATACCTAGGCTGATTTATCTGCCTAGGGTTAGGGTTAGGGTTCAGCCTAGGGCTTGGATTTCTTTAACCAGGAAGCCCTGAGTTCCAGGCTTCCTTCATCTGCCAAAGGCATCCCAAAGGGAGTGCAGAAGTGCCACAACATGGCTGCTTTCACGGCTTTTCCCTTAGGAAGAACCCTAATACCCGGCTGATTTACATTCCTAGGGTTACTGTTAGGCTTAGGCCTAGGACTTTTAAAACCAGGAAGCCCTGGGCTCCAGGCACACTGCAGCTGCGAAAGGCATCCCAGGGGGAGCGCAAAAGTGACGCAACTTGGCTGCCACCACTGATATTTCCATGAGACCATCCCGAACCATAGGCTGATTTTCCTTCCTAGGGTTAAGGTTTGAGTTACGCCTAGGGTAAGGGTTCTATTAACCAGAAAGCCCTGAGTTCCAAGAACACAGCAGCTGCGAAGGACTAGCCAAGAAGAGCGCAAAAGTACCACAACATGCCTGCCTCCACAGCTTTTTCCTTGGGGACATGCCTAATTCCTGGCTGATTTGCCTTTCTTGTCTTAGGGCTGGGGTTCGGCCTAGGGCTAGGATTTTTAAAATCAGGAAGCCCTGAGTTCCAGGCACACTGGAGCTGTGAAAGGCATCCAAAAGGGAGTGCAAAAGTGCCACAACATGGCTGCTTTCACGGCTTTTTCCTTGGCAAGAAGCCTAACACCAGGCTGATTTCCCTTCCCAGGGTTACTGTTAGGCTTAGGCCTAGGGCTAGGATTTTTAAAACTAGGAAGCCCTTAGCTCCAGGCACACTGCAGCTGTTCAAGGCATCCCAAGGGGAGTACAAAAGTGCAACAACATGGCAGCTTTCACAGCTTTTTCCTTGGCACCATCCCTATACCTAGGCTGATTTATCTGCCTAGGGTTAGGGTTAGGGTTCAGCCTAGGGCTTGGATTTCTTTAACCAGGAAGCCCTGAGTTCCAGGCTTACTTCATCTGCCAAAGGCATCCCAAAGGGAGTGCAGAAGTGCCACAACATGGCTGCTTTCACGGCTTTTCCCTTAGGAAGAACCCTAATACCCGGCTGATTTACCTTCCTAGGGTTACTGTTAGGCTTAGGCCTAGGACTTTTAAAACCAGGAAGCCCTGGGCTCCAGGCACACTGCAGCTGCGAAAGGCATCCCAGGGGGAGCACAAAAGTGACGCAACTTGGCTGCCACCACTGATATTTCCATGAGAGCATCCCGAACCATAGGCTGATTTTCCTTCCTAGGCTTAAGGTTTGAGTTACGCCTAGGGTAAGGGTTCTATTAACCAGAAAGCCCTGAGTTCCAAGAACACAGCAGCTGCGAAGGACTAGCCAAGAAGAGCGCAAAAGTACCACAACATGCCTGCCTCCACAGCTTTTTCCTTGGGGACATGCCTAATTCCTGGCTGATTTGCCTTTCTCGTCTTAGGGCTGGGGTTCGGCCTAGGGCTAGGATTTTTAAAATCAGGAAGCCCTGAGTTCCAGGCACACTGGAGCTGTGAAAGGCATCCAAAAGGGAATGCAAAAGTGCCACAACATGGCTGCTTTCACGGCTTTTTCCTTGGCAAGAAGCCTAACACCAGGCTGATTTGCCTTCCCAGGGTTACTGTTAGGCTTAGGCCTAGGGCTAGGATTTTTAAAACTAGGAAGCCCTTAGCTCCAGGCACACTGCAGCTGTTCAAGGCATCCCAAGGGGAGTACAAAAGTGCAACAACATGGCAGCTTTCACAGCTTTTTCCTTGGCACCATCCCTATACCTAGGCTGATTTATCTGCCTAGGGTTAGGGTTAGGCTTCAGCCTAGGGCTTGGATTTCTTTAACCAGGAAGCCCTGAGTTCCAGGCTTCCTTCATCTGCCAAAGGCATCCCAAAGGGAGTGCAGAAGTGCCACAACATGGCTGCTTTCATGGCTTTTTCCTTGGCAAGAAGCCTAATACCCGGCTGATTTACCTTCCTAGGGTTACTGTTAGGCTTAGAACTAGGACTTTTAAAACCAGGAAGCCCTGGGCTCCAGGCACACTGCAGCTGCGAAAGGCATCCCAAGGGGAGCGCAAAAGTGACGCAGCTTGGCTGCCACCACTGATATTTCCATGAGACCATCCCGAACCATAGGCTGATTTTCCTTCCTAGGGTTAAGGTTTGAGTTACGCCTAGGGTAAGGGTTCTATTAACCAGAAAGCCCTGAGTTCCAAGAACACAGCAGCTGCGAAGGACTACCCAAGAAGAGCGCAAAAGTAGCACAACATGCTTGCCTCCACAGCTTTTTCCTTGGGGACATGCCTAATTCCTGGCTGATTTGCCTTTCTCGTCTTAGGGCTGGGGTTCGGCCTAGGGCTAGGATTTTTAAAATCAGGAAGCCCTGAGTTCCAGGCACGCCGGAGCTGTGAAAGGCATCTAAAAGAGAGTGCAAAAGTGCCACAACATGGCTGCTTTCACGGCTTTTTCCTTGGCAAGAAGCCTAACACCAGGCTGATTTACCTTCCCAGGGTTACTGTTAGGCTTAGGCCTAGGGCTAGGATTTTTAAAACTAGGAAGCCCTTAGCTCCAGGCACACTGCAGCTGTTCAAGGCATCCCAAGGGGAGTACAAAAGTGCAACAACATGGCAGCTTTCACAGCTTTTTCCTTGGCACCATCCCTATACCTAGGCTGATTTATCTGCCTAGGGTTAGGGTTAGGCTTCAGCCTAGGGCTTGGATTTCTTTAACCAGGAAGCCCTGAGTTCCAGGCTTCCTTCATCTGCCAAAGGCATCCCAAAGGGAGTGCAGAAGTGCCACAACATGGCTGCTTTCACGGCTTTTCCCTTAGGAAGAACCCTAATACCCGGCTGATTTACCTTCCTAGGGTTACTGTTAGGCTTAGGCCTAGGACTTTTAAAACCAGGAAGCCCTGGGCTCCAGGCACACTGCAGCTGCGAAAGGCATCCCAAGGGGAGCGCAAAAGTGACGCAACTTGGCTGCCACCACTGATATATCCATGAGACCATCCCGAACCATAGGCTGATTTTCCTTCCTAGGGTTAAGGTTTGAGTTACGCCTATGGTAAGGGTTCTATTAACCAGAAAGCCCTGAGTTCCAAGAACACAGCAGCTGCGAAGGACTAGCCAAGAAGAGCGCAAAAGTAGCACAACATGCCTGCCTCCACAGCTTTTTCCTTGGGGACATGCCTAATTCCTGGCTGATTTGCCTTTCTCGTCTTAGGGTTGGGGTTCGGCCTAGGGTTAGGACTTTTAAAATCAGGAAGCCCTGAGTTCCAGGCACACTGGAGCTGTGAAAGGCATCCAAAAGGGAGTGCAAAAGTGCCACAACATGGCTGCTTTCACGGCTTTTTCCTTGGCAAGAAGCCTAACACCAGGCTGATTTACCTTCCCAGGGTTACTGTTAGGCTTAGGCCTAGGGCTAGGATTTTTGAAACTAGGAAGCCCTTAGCTCCAGGCACACTGCAGCTGTTCAAGGCATCCCAAGGGGAGTACAAAAGTGCAACAACATGGCAGCTTTCACAGCTTTTTCCTTGGCACCATCCCTATACCTAGGCTGATTTATCTGCCTAGGGTTAGGGTTAGGCTTCAGCCTAGGGCTTGGATTTCTTTAACCAGGAAGCCCTGAGTTCCAGGCATACTTCATCTGCCAAAGGCATCCCAAAGGGAGTGCAGAAGTGCCACAACATGGCTGCTTTCACGGCTTTTCCCTTAGGAAGAACCCTAATACCCGGCTGATTTACCTTCCTAGGGTTACTGTTAGGCTTAGGCCTAGGACTTTTAAAACCAGGAAGCCCTGGGCTCCAGGCACACTGCAGCTGCGAAAGGCATCCCAAGGGGAGCGCAAAAGTGACGCAACTTGGCTGCCACCACTGATATTTCCATGAGACCATCCCGAACCATAGGCTGATTTTCCTTCCTAGGCTTAAGGTTTGAGTTACGCCTAGGGTAAGGGTTCTGTTAACCAGAAAGCCCTGAGTTCCAAGAACACAGCAGCTGCGAAGGACTAGCCAAGAAGAGCGCAAAAGTACCACAACATGCCTGCCTCCACAGCTTTTTCCTTGGGGACATGCCTAATACCTGGCTGATTTGCCTTTCTCGTCTTAGGGTTGGGGTTCGGCCTAGGGCTAGGATTTTTAAAATCAGGAAGCCCTGAGTTCCAGGCACACTGGAGCTGTGAAAGGCATCCAAAAGGGAGTGCAAAAGTGCCACAACATGGCTGCTTTCACGGCTTTTTCCTTGGCAAGAAGCCTAACACCAGGCTGATTTACCTTCCCAGGGTTACTGTTAGGCTTAGGCCTAGGGCTAGGATTTTTGAAACTAGGAAGCCCTGGGCTCCAGGCACACTGCAGCTGTTCAAGGCATCCCAAGGGGAGTACAAAAGTGCAACAACATGGCAGCTTTCACAGCTTTTTCCTTGGCACCATCCCTATACCTAGGCTGATTTATCTGCCTAGGGTTAGGGTTAGGGTTCAGCCTAGGGCTTGGATTTCTTTAACCAGGAAGCCCTGAGTTCCAGGCTTACTTCATCTGCCAAAGGCATCCCAAAGGGAGTGCAGAAGTGCCACAACATGGCTGCTTTCACGGCTTTTCCCTTAGGAAGAACCCTAATACCCGGCTGATTTACCTTCCTAGGGTTACTGTTAGGCTTAGGCCTAGGACTTTTAAAACCAGGAAGCCCTGGGCTCCAGGCACACTGCAGCTGCGAAAGGCATCCCAAGGGGAGCGCAAAAGTGACGCAACTTGGCTGCCACCACTGATATATCCATGAGACCATCCCGAACCATAGGCTGATTTTCCTTCCTAGGCTTAGGTTTTGAGTTACGCCTAGGGTAAGGGTTCTATTAACCAGAAAGCCCTGAGTTCCAAGAACACAGCAGCTGCGAAGGACTAGCCAAGAAGAGCGCAAAAGTAGCACAACATGCCTGCCTCCACAGCTTTTTCCTTGGGGACATGCCTAATTCCTGGCTGATTTGCCTTTCTCGTCTTAGGGCTGGGGTTCGGCCTAGGGCTAGGATTTTTAAAATCAGGAAGCCCTGAGTTCCAGGCACACTGGAGCTGTGAAAGGCATCCAAAAGGGAGTGCAAAAGTGCCACAACATGGCTGCTTTCACGGCTTTTTCCTTGGCAAGAAGCCTAACACCAGGCTGATTTACCTTCCCAGGGTTACTGTTAGGCTTAGGCCTAGGGCTAGGATTTTTGAAACTAGGAAGCCTTGGGCTCCAGGCACACTGCAGCTGTTCAAGGCATCCCAAGGGGAGTACAAAAGTGCAACAACATGGCAGCTTTCACAGCTTTTTCCTTGGCACCATCCCTATACCTAGGCTGATTTATCTGCCTAGGGTTAGGGTTAGGGTTCAGCCTAGGGCTTGGATTTCTTTAACCAGGAAGCCCTGAGTTCCAGGCTTACTTCATCTGCCAAAGGCATCCCAAAGGGAGTGCAGAAGTGCCACAACATGGCTGCTTTCACGGCTTTTCCCTTAGGAAGAACCCTAATACCCGGCTGATTTACCTTCCTAGGGTTACTGTTAGGCTTAGGTCTAGGACTTTTAAAACCAGGAAGCCCTGGGCTCCAGGCACACTGCAGCTGCGAAAGGCATCCCAAGGGGAGCGCAAAAGTGACGCAACTTGGCTGCCACCACTGATATATCCATGAGACCATCCCGAACCATAGGCTGATTTTCCTTCCTAGGGTTAAGGTTTGAGTTACGGCTAGGGTAAGGGTTCTATTAACCAGAAAGCCCTGAGTTCCAAGAACACAGCAGCTGCGAAGGACTAGCCAAGAAGAGCGCAAAAGTACCACAACATGCCTGCCTCCACAGCTTTTTCCTTGGGGACATGCCTAATTCCTGGCTGATTTGCCTTTCTCGTCTTAGGGTTGGGGTTCGGCCTAGGGCTAGGATTTTTAAAATCAGGAAGCCCTGAGTTCCAGGCACACTGGAGCTGTGAAAGGCATCCAAAAGGGAGTGCAAAAGTGCCACAACATGGCTGCTTTCACGGCTTTTTCCTTGGCAAGAAGCCTAACACCAGGCTGATTTACCTTCCCAGGGTTACTGTTAGGCTTAGGCCTAGGGCTAGGATTTTTGAAACTAGGAAGCCCTGGGCTCCAGGCACACTGCAGCTGTTCAAGGCATCCCAAGGGGAGTACAAAAGTGCAACAACATGGCAGCTTTCACAGCTTTTTCCTTGGCACCATCCCTATACCTAGGTGATTTATCTGCCTAGGGTTAGGATTAGGGTTCAGCCTAGGGCTTGGATTTCTTTAACCAGGAAGCCCTGAGTTCCAGGCTTACTTCATCTGCCAAAGGCATCCCAAAGGGAGTGCAGAAGTGCCACAACATGGCTGCTTTCACGGCTTTTCCCTTAGGAAGAACCCTAATACCCGGCTGATTTACCTTCCTAGGGTTACTGTTAGGCTTAGGCCTAGGACTTTTAAAACCAGGAAGCCCTGGGCTCCAGGCACACTGAAGCTGCAAAAGGCATCCCAAGGGGAGCGCAAAAGTGACGCAACTTGGCTGCCACCACTGATATTTCCATGAGACCATCCCGAACCATAGGCTGATTTTCCTTCCTAGGGTTAAGGTTTGAGTTACGCCTATGGTAAGGGTTCTATTAACCAGAAAGCCCTGAGTTCCAAGAACACAGCAGCTGCGAAGGACTACCCAAGAAGAGCGCAAAAGTACCACAACATGCCTGCCTCCACAGCTTTTTCCTTGGGGACATGCCTAATTCCTGGCTGATTTGCCTTTCTCGTCTTAGGGCTGGGGTTTGGCCTAGGGCTAGGATTTTTAAAATCAGGAAGCCCTGAGTTCCAGGCACACTGCAGCTGTGAAAGGCATCCAAAAGGGAGTGCAAAAGTGCCACAACATGGCTGCTTTCACGGCTTTTTCCTTGGCAAGAAGCCTAACACCAGGCTGATTTACCTTCCCAGGGTTACTGTTAGGCTTAGGCCTAGGGCTAGGATTTTTGAAACTAGGAAGCCCTGGGCTCCAGGCACACTGCAGCTGTTCAAGGCATCCCAAGGGGAGTACAAAAGTGCAACAACATGGCAGCTTTCACAGCTTTTTCCTTGGCACCATCCCTATACCTAGGCTGATTTATCTGCCTAGGGTTAGGGTTAGGGTTCAGCCTAGGGCTTGGATTTCTTTAACCAGGAAGCCCTGAGTTCCAGGCTTACTTCATCTGCCAAAGGCATCCCAAAGGGAGTGCAGAAGTGCCACAACATGGCTGCTTTCACGGCTTTTCCCTTAGGAAGAACCCTAATACCCGGCTGATTTACCTTCCTAGGGTTACTGTTAGGCTTAGGCCTAGGACTTTTAAAACCAGGAAGCCCTGGGCTCCAGGCACACTGCAGCTGCGAAAGGCATCCCAAGGGGAGCGCAAAAGTGACGCAACTTGGCTGCCACCACAGATATATCCATGAGACCATCCCGAACCATAGGCTGATTTTCCTTCCTAGGGTTAAGGTTTGAGTTACGGCTAGGGTAAGGGTTCTATTAACCAGAAAGCCCTGAGTTCCAAGAACACAGCAGCTGCGAAGGACTAGCCAAGAAGAGCGCAAAAGTACCACAACATGCCTGCCTCCACAGCTTTTTCCTTGGGGACATGCCTAATTCCTGGCTGATTTGCCTTTCTCGTCTTAGGGTTGGGGTTCGGCCTAGGGCTAGGATTTTTAAAATCAGGAAGCCCTGAGTTCCAGGCACACTGGAGCTGTGAAAGGCATCCAAAAGGGAGTGCAAAAGTGCCACAACATGGCTGCTTTCACGGCTTTTTCCTTGGCAAGAAGCCTAAAACCAGGCTGATTTCCCTTCCCAGGGTTACTGTTAGGCTTAGGCCTAGGGCTAGGATATTTTAAACTAGGAAGCCCTGGGCTCCAGGCACACTGCAGCTGTTCAAGGCATCCCAAGGGGAGTACAAAAGTGCAACAACATGGCAGCTTTCACAGCTTTTTCCTTGGCACCATCCCTATACCTAGGCTGATTTATCTGCCTAGGGTTAGGATTAGGGTTCAGCCTAGGGCTTGGATTTCTTTAACCAGGAAGCCCTGAGTTCCAGGCATACTTCATCTGCCAAAGGCATCCCAAAGGGAGTGCAGAAGTGCCACAACATGGCTGCTTTCACGGCTTTTCCCTTAGGAAGAACCCTAATACCCGGCTGATTTACCTTCCTAGGGTTACTGTTAGGCTTAGGCCTAGGACTTTTAAAACCAGGAAGCCCTGGGCTCCAGGCACACTGCAGCTGCGAAAGGCATCCCAAGGGGAGCGCAAAAGTGACGCAACTTGGCTGCCACCACTGATATTTCCATGAGACCATCCCGAACCATAGGCTGATTTTCCTTCCTAGGCTTAAGGTTTGAGTTACGCCTAGGGTAAGGGTTCTATTAACCAGAAAGCCCTGAGTTCCAAGAACACAGCAGCTGCGAAGGACTAGCCAAGAAGAGCGCAAAAGTACCACAACATGCCTGCCTCCACAGCTTTTTCCTTGGGGACATGCCTAATACCTGGCTGATTTGCCTTTCTCGTCTTAGGGTTGGGGTTCGGCCTAGGGCTAGGATTTTTAAAATCAGGAAGCCCTGAGTTCCAGGCACACTGGAGCTGTGAAAGGCATCCAAAAGGGAGTGCAAAAGTGCCACAACATGGCTGCTTTCACGGCTTTTTCCTTGGCAAGAAGCCTAACACCAGGCTGATTTACCTTCCCAGGGTTACTGTTAGGCTTAGGCCTAGGGCTAGGATTTTTGAAACTAGGAAGCCCTGGGCTCCAGGCACACTGCAGCTGTTCAAGGCATCCCAAGGGGAGTACAAAAGTGCAACAACATGGCAGCTTTCACAGCTTTTTCCTTGGCACCATCCCTATACCTAGGCTGATTTATCTGCCTAGGGTTAGGGTTAGGGTTCAGCCTAGGGCTTGGATTTCTTTAACCAGGAAGCCCTGAGTTCCAGGCTTACTTCATCTGCCAAAGGCATCCCAAAGGGAGTGCAGAAGTGCCACAACATGGCTGCTTTCACGGCTTTTCCCTTAGGAAGAACCCTAATACCCGGCTGATTTACCTTCCTAGGGTTACTGTTAGGCTTAGGCCTAGGACTTTTAAAACCAGGAAGCCCTGGGCTCCAGGCACACTGCAGCTGCGAAAGGCATCCCAAGGGGAGCGCAAAAGTGACGCAACTTGGCTGCCACCACTGATATATCCATGAGACCATCCCGAACCATAGGCTGATTTTCCTTCCTAGGCTTAGGTTTTGAGTTACGCCTAGGGTAAGGGTTCTATTAACCAGAAAGCCCTGAGTTCCAAGAACACAGCAGCTGCGAAGGACTAGCCAAGAAGAGCGCAAAAGTACCACAACATGCCTGCCTCCACAGCTTTTTCCTTGGGGACATGCCTAATACCTGGCTGATTTGCCTTTCTCGTCTTAGGGTTGGGGTTCGGCCTAGGGCTAGGATTTTTAAAATCAGGAAGCCCTGAGTTCCAGGCACACTGGAGCTGTGAAAGGCATCCAAAAGGGAGTGCAAAAGTGCCACAACATGGCTGCTTTCACGGCTTTTTCCTTGGCAAGAAGCCTAACACCAGGCTGATTTACCTTCCCAGGGTTACTGTTAGGCTTAGGCCTAGGGCTAGGATTTTTGAAACTAGGAAGCCCTGGGCTCCAGGCACACTGCAGCTGTTCAAGGCATCCCAAGGGGAGTACAAAAGTGCAACAACATGGCAGCTTTCACAGCTTTTTCCTTGGCACCATCCCTATACCTAGGCTGATTTATCTGCCTAGGGTTAGGGTTAGGGTTCAGCCTAGGGCTTGGATTTCTTTAACCAGGAAGCCCTGAGTTCCAGGCTTACTTCATCTGCCAAAGGCATCCCAAAGGGAGTGCAGAAGTGCCACAACATGGCTGCTTTCACGGCTTTTCCCTTAGGAAGAACCCTAATACCCGGCTGATTTACCTTCCTAGGGTTACTGTTAGGCTTAGGCCTAGGACTTTTAAAACCAGGAAGCCCTGGGCTCCAGGCACACTGCAGCTGCGAAAGGCATCCCAAGGGGAGCGCAAAAGTGACGCAACTTGGCTGCCACCACTGATATATCCATGAGACCATCCCGAACCATAGGCTGATTTTCCTTCCTAGGGTTAAGGTTTGAGTTACGGCTAGGGTAAGGGTTCTATTAACCAGAAAGCCCTGAGTTCCAAGAACACAGCAGCTGCGAAGGACTAGCCAAGAAGAGCGCAAAAGTACCACAACATGCCTGCCTCCACAGCTTTTTCCTTGGGGACATGCCTAATTCCTGGCTGATTTGCCTTTCTCGTCTTAGGGTTGGGGTTCGGCCTAGGGCTAGGATTTTTAAAATCAGGAAGCCCTGAGTTCCAGGCACACTGGAGCTGTGAAAGGCATCCAAAAGGGAGTGCAAAAGTGCCACAACATGGCTGCTTTCACGGCTTTTTCCTTGGCAAGAAGCCTAACACCAGGCTGATTTACCTTCCCAGGGTTACTGTTAGGCTTAGGCCTAGGGCTAGGATTTTGAAACTAGGAAGCCCTGGGCTCCAGGCACACTGCAGCTGTTCAAGGCATCCCAAGGGGAGTACAAAAGTGCAACAACATGGCAGCTTTCACAGCTTTTTCCTTGGCACCATCCCTATACCTAGGCTGATTTATCTGCCTAGGGTTAGGGTTAGGGTTCAGCCTAGGGCTTGGATTTCTTTAACCAGGAAGCCCTGAGTTCCAGGCTTACTTCATCTGCCAAAGGCATCCCAAAGGGAGTGCAGAAGTGCCACAACATGGCTGCTTTCACGGCTTTTCCCTTAGGAAGAACCCTAATACCCGGCTGATTTACCTTCCTAGGGTTACTGTTAGGCTTAGGCCTAGGACTTTTAAAACCAGGAAGCCCTGGGCTCCAGGCACACTGCAGCTGCGAAAGGCATCCCAAGGGGAGCGCAAAAGTGACGCAACTTGGCTGCCACCACTGATATTTCCATGAGACCATCCCGAACCATAGGTTGATTTTCCTTCCTAGGGTTAAGGTTTGAGTTACGCCTATGGTAAGGGTTCTATTTACCAGAAAGCCCTGAGTTCCAAGAACACAGCAGCTGCGAAGGACTAGCCAAGAAGAGCGCAAAAGTAGCACAACATGCCTGCCTCCACAGCTTTTTCCTTGGGGACATGCCTAATTCCTGGCTGATTTGCCTTTCTCGTCTTAGGGTTGGGGTTCGGCCTAGGGCTAGGATTTTTAAAATCAGGAAGCCCTGAGTTCCAGGCACACTGGAGCTGTGAAAGGCATCCAAAAGGGAGTGCAAAAGTGCCACAACATGGCTGCTTTCACGGCTTTTTCCTTGGCAAGAAGCCTAACACCAGGCTGATTTACCTTCCCAGGGTTACTGTTAGGCTTAGGCCTAGGGCTAGGATTTTTGAAACTAGGAAGCCCTGGGCTCCAGGCACACTGCAGCTGTTCAAGGCATCCCAAGGGGAGTACAAAAGTGCAACAACATGGCAGCTTTCACAGCTTTTTCCTTGGCACCATCCCTATACCTAGGTGATTTATCTGCCTAGGGTTAGGATTAGGGTTCAGCCTAGGGCTTGGATTTCTTTAACCAGGAAGCCCTGAGTTCCAGGCTTACTTCATCTGCCAAAGGCATCCCAAAGGGAGTGCAGAAGTGCCACAACATGGCTGCTTTCACGGCTTTTCCCTTAGGAAGAACCCTAATACAAGGCTGATTTACCTTCCTAGGGTTACTGTTAGGCTTAGGCCTAGGACTTTTAAAACCAGGAAGCCCTGGGCTCCAGGCACACTGAAGCTGCAAAAGGCATCCCAAGGGGAGCGCAAAAGTGACGCAACTTGGCTGCCACCACTGATATTTCCATGAGACCATCCCGAACCATAGGCTGATTTTCCTTCCTAGGGTTAAGGTTTGAGTTACGCCTATGGTAAGGGTTCTATTAACCAGAAAGCCCTGAGTTCCAAGAACACAGCAGCTGCGAAGGACTACCCAAGAAGAGCGCAAAAGTACCACAACATGCCTGCCTCCACAGCTTTTTCCTTGGGGACATGCCTAATTCCTGGCTGATTTGCCTTTCTCGTCTTAGGGCTGGGGTTTGGCCTAGGGCTAGGATTTTTAAAATCAGGAAGCCCTGAGTTCCAGGCACACTGCAGCTGTGAAAGGCATCCAAAAGGGAGTGCAAAAGTGCCACAACATGGCTGCTTTCACGGCTTTTTCCTTGGCAAGAAGCCTAACACCAGGCTGATTTACCTTCCCAGGGTTACTGTTAGGCTTAGGCCTAGGGCTAGGATTTTTGAAACTAGGAAGCCCTGGGCTCCAGGCACACTGCAGCTGTTCAAGGCATCCCAAGGGGAGTACAAAAGTGCTACAACATGGCAGCTTTCACAGCTTTTTCCTTGGCACCATCCCTATACCTAGGCTGATTTATCTGCCTAGGGTTAGGGTTAGGGTTCAGCCTAGGGCTTGGATTTCTTTAACCAGGAAGCCCTGAGTTCCAGGCTTACTTCATCTGCCAAAGGCATCCCAAAGGGAGTGCAGAAGTGCCACAACATGGCTGCTTTCACGGCTTTTCCCTTAGGAAGAACCCTAATACCCGGCTGATTTACCTTCCTAGGGTTACTGTTAGGCTTAGGCCTAGGACTTTTAAAACCAGGAAGCCCTGGGCTCCAGGCACACTGCAGCTGCGAAAGGCATCCCAAGGGGAGCGCAAAAGTGACGCAACTTGGCTGCCACCACAGATATATCCATGAGACCATCCCGAACCATAGGCTGATTTTCCTTCCTAGGCTTAAGGTTTGAGTTACGCCTAGGGTAAGGGTTCTATTAACCAGAAAGCCCTGAGTTCCAAGAACACAGCAGCTGCGAAGGACTAGCCAAGAAGAGCGCAAAAGTACCACAACATGCCTGCCTCCACAGCTTTTTCCTTGGGGACATGCCTAATTCCTGGCTGATTTGCCTTTCTCGTCTTAGGGTTGGGGTTCGGCCTAGGGCTAGGATTTTTAAAATCAGGAAGCCCTGAGTTCCAGGCACACTGGAGCTGTGAAAGGCATCCAAAAGGGAGTGCAAAAGTGCCACAACATGGCTGCTTTCACGGCTTTTTCCTTGGCAAGAAGCCTAAAACCAGGCTGATTTCCCTTCCCAGGGTTACTGTTAGGCTTAGGCCTAGGGCTAGGATTTTTGAAACTAGGAAGCCCTGGGCTCCAGGCACACTGCAGCTGTTCAAGGCATCCCAAGGGGAGTACAAAAGTGCAACAACATGGCAGCTTTCACAGCTTTTTCCTTGGCACCATCCCTATACCTAGGCTGATTTATCTGCCTAGGGTTAGGGTTAGGGTTCAGCCTAGGGCTTGGATTTCTTTAACCAGGAAGCCCTGAGTTCCAGGCATACTTCATCTGCCAAAGGCATCCCAAAGGGAGTGCAGAAGTGCCACAACATGGCTGCTTTCACGGCTTTTCCCTTAGGAAGAACCCTAATACCCGGCTGATTTACCTTCCTAGGGTTACTGTTAGGCTTAGGCCTAGGACTTTTAAAACCAGGAAGCCCTGGGCTCCAGGCACACTGCAGCTGCGAAAGGCATCCCAAGGGGAGCGCAAAAGTGACGCAACTTGGCTGCCACCACTGATATTTCCATGAGACCATCCCGAACCATAGGCTGATTTTCCTTCCTAGGCTTAAGGTTTGAGTTACGCCTAGGGTAAGGGTTCTATTAACCAGAAAGCCCTGAGTTCCAAGAACACAGCAGCTGCGAAGGACTAGCCAAGAAGAGCGCAAAAGTACCACAACATGCCTGCCTCCACAGCTTTTTCCTTGGGGACATGCCTAATACCTGGCTGATTTGCCTTTCTCGTCTTAGGGTTGGGGTTCGGCCTAGGGCTAGGATTTTTAAAATCAGGAAGCCCTGAGTTCCAGGCACACTGGAGCTGTGAAAGGCATCCAAAAGGGAGTGCAAAAGTGCCACAACATGGCTGCTTTCACGGCTTTTTCCTTGGCAAGAAGCCTAACACCAGGCTGATTTACCTTCCCAGGGTTACTGTTAGGCTTAGGCCTAGGGCTAGGATTTTTGAAACTAGGAAGCCCTGGGCTCCAGGCACACTGCAGCTGTTCAAGGCATCCCAAGGGGAGTACAAAAGTGCAACAACATGGCAGCTTTCACAGCTTTTTCCTTGGCACCATCCCTATACCTAGGCTGATTTATCTGCCTAGGGTTAGGGTTAGGGTTCAGCCTAGGGCTTGGATTTCTTTAACCAGGAAGCCCTGAGTTCCAGGCTTACTTCATCTGCCAAAGGCATCCCAAAGGGAGTGCAGAAGTGCCACAACATGGCTGCTTTCACGGCTTTTCCCTTAGGAAGAACCCTAATACCCGGCTGATTTACCTTCCTAGGGTTACTGTTAGGCTTAGGCCTAGGACTTTTAAAACCAGGAAGCCCTGGGCTCCAGGCACACTGCAGCTGCGAAAGGCATCCCAAGGGGAGCGCAAAAGTGACGCAACTTGGCTGCCACCACTGATATATCCATGAGACCATCCCGAACCATAGGCTGATTTTCCTTCCTAGGCTTAGGTTTTGAGTTACGCCTAGGGTAAGGGTTCTATTAACCAGAAAGCCCTGAGTTCCAAGAACACAGCAGCTGCGAAGGACTAGCCAAGAAGAGCGCAAAAGTACCACAACATGCCTGCCTCCACAGCTTTTTCCTTGGGGACATGCCTAATACCTGGCTGATTTGCCTTTCTCGTCTTAGGGTTGGGGTTCGGCCTAGGGCTAGGATTTTTAAAATCAGGAAGCCCTGAGTTCCAGGCACACTGGAGCTGTGAAAGGCATCCAAAAGGGAGTGCAAAAGTGCCACAACATGGCTGCTTTCACGGCTTTTTCCTTGGCAAGAAGCCTAACACCAGGCTGATTTACCTTCCCAGGGTTACTGTTAGGCTTAGGCCTAGGGCTAGGATTTTTGAAACTAGGAAGCCCTGGGCTCCAGGCACACTGCAGCTGTTCAAGGCATCCCAAGGGGAGTACAAAAGTGCAACAACATGGCAGCTTTCACAGCTTTTTCCTTGGCACCATCCCTATACCTAGGCTGATTTATCTGCCTAGGGTTAGGGTTAGGGTTCAGCCTAGGGCTTGGATTTCTTTAACCAGGAAGCCCTGAGTTCCAGGCTTACTTCATCTGCCAAAGGCATCCCAAAGGGAGTGCAGAAGTGCCACAACATGGCTGCTTTCACGGCTTTTCCCTTAGGAAGAACCCTAATACCCGGCTGATTTACCTTCCTAGGGTTACTGTTAGGCTTAGGCCTAGGACTTTTAAAACCAGGAAGCCCTGGGCTCCAGGCACACTGCAGCTGCCAAAGGCATCCCAAGGGGAGCGCAAAAGTGACGCAACTTGGCTGCCACCACTGATATATCCATGAGACCATCCCGAACCATAGGCTGATTTTCCTTCCTAGGCTTAGGTTTTGAGTTACGCCTAGGGTAAGGGTTCTATTAACCAGAAAGCCCTGAGTTCCAAGAACACAGCAGCTGCGAAGGACTAGCCAAGAAGAGCGCAAAAGTAGCACAACATGCCTGCCTCCACAGCTTTTTCCTTGGGGACATGCCTAATTCCTGGCTGATTTGCCTTTCTCGTCTTAGGGCTGGGGTTCGGCCTAGGGCTAGGATTTTTAAAATCAGGAAGCCCTGAGTTCCAGGCACACTGGAGCTGTGAAAGGCATCCAAAAGGGAGTGCAAAAGTGCCACAACATGGCTGCTTTCACGGCTTTTTCCTTGGCAAGAAGCCTAACACCAGGCTGATTTACCTTCCCAGGGTTACTGTTAGGCTTAGGCCTAGGGCTAGGATTTTTGAAACTAGGAAGCCCTGGGCTCCAGGCACACTGCAGCTGTTCAAGGCATCCCAAGGGGAGTACAAAAGTGCAACAACATGGCAGCTTTCACAGCTTTTTCCTTGGCACCATCCCTATACCTAGGCTGATTTATCTGCCTAGGGTTAGGGTTAGGGTTCAGCCTAGGGCTTGGATTTCTTTAACCAGGAAGCCCTGAGTTCCAGGCTTCCTTCATCTGCCAAAGGCATCCCAAAGGGAGTGCAGAAGTGCCACAACATGGCTGCTTTCACGGCTTTTCCCTTAGGAAGAACCCTAATACCCGGCTGATTTACCTTCCTAGGGTTACTGTTAGGCTTAGGCCTAGGACTTTTAAAACCAGGAAGCCCTGGGCTCCAGGCACACTGCAGCTGCGAAAGGCATCCCAAGGGGAGCGCAAAAGTGACGCAACTTGGCTGCCACCACTGATATATCCATGAGACCATCCCGAACCATAGGCTGATTTTCCTTCCTAGGGTTAAGGTTTGAGTTACGGCTAGGGTAAGGGTTCTATTAACCAGAAAGCCCTGAGTTCCAAGAACACAGCAGCTGCGAAGGACTAGCCAAGAAGAGCGCAAAAGTACCACAACATGCCTGCCTCCACAGCTTTTTCCTTGGGGACATGCCTAATTCCTGGCTGATTTGCCTTTCTCGTCTTAGGGTTGGGGTTCGGCCTAGGGCTAGGATTTTTAAAATCAGGAAGCCCTGAGTTCCAGGCACACTGGAGCTGTGAAAGGCATCCAAAAGGGAGTGCAAAAGTGCCACAACATGGCTGCTTTCACGGCTTTTTCCTTGGCAAGAAGCCTAACACCAGGCTGATTTACCTTCCCTGGGTTACTGTTAGGCTTAGGCCTAGGGCTAGGATTTTGAAACTAGGAAGCCCTGGGCTCCAGGCACACTGCAGCTGTTCAAGGCATCCCAAGGGGAGTACAAAAGTGCAACAACATGGCAGCTTTCACAGCTTTTTCCTTGGCACCATCCCTATACCTAGGCTGATTTATCTGCCTAGGGTTAGGGTTAGGGTTCAGCCTAGGGCTTGGATTTCTTTAACCAGGAAGCCCTGAGTTCCAGGCATACTTCATCTGCCAAAGGCATCCCAAAGGGAGTGCAGAAGTGCCACAACATGGCTGCTTTCACGGCTTTTCCCTTAGGAAGAACCCTAATACCCGGCTGATTTACCTTCCTAGGGTTACTGTTAGGCTTAGGCCTAGGACTTTTAAAACCAGGAAGCCCTGGGCTCCAGGCACACTGCAGCTGCGAAAGGCATCCCAAGGGGAGCGCAAAAGTGTCGCAACTTGGCTGCCACCACTGATATTTCCATGAGACCATCCCGAACCATAGGCTGATTTTCCTTCCTAGGCTTAAGGTTTGAGTTACGCCTAGGGTAAGGGTTCTATTAACCAGAAAGCCCTGAGTTCCAAGAACACAGCAGCTGCGAAGGACTAGCCAAGAAGAGCGCAAAAGTACCACAACATGCCTGCCTCCACAGCTTTTTCCTTGGGGACATGCCTAATACCTGGCTGATTTGCCTTTCTCGTCTTAGGGTTGGGGTTCGGCCTAGGGCTAGGATTTTTAAAATCAGGAAGCCCTGAGTTCCAGGCACACTGGAGCTGTGAAAGGCATCCAAAAGGGAGTGCAAAAGTGCCACAACATGGCTGCTTTCACGGCTTTTTCCTTGGCAAGAAGCCTAACACCAGGCTGATTTACCTTCCCAGGGTTACTGTTAGGCTTAGGCCTAGGGCTAGGATTTTTGAAACTAGGAAGCCCTGGGCTCCAGGCACACTGCAGCTGTTCAAGGCATCCCAAGGGGAGTACAAAAGTGCAACAACATGGCAGCTTTCACAGCTTTTTCCTTGGCACCATCCCTATACCTAGGCTGATTTATCTGCCTAGGGTTAGGGTTAGGGTTCAGCCTAGGGCTTGGATTTCTTTAACCAGGAAGCCCTGAGTTCCAGGCTTACTTCATCTGCCAAAGGCATCCCAAAGGGAGTGCAGAAGTGCCACAACATGGCTGCTTTCACGGCTTTTCCCTTAGGAAGAACCCTAATACCCGGCTGATTTACCTTCCTAGGGTTACTGTTAGGCTTAGGCCTAGGACTTTTAAAACCAGGAAGCCCTGGGCTCCAGGCACACTGCAGCTGCGAAAGGCATCCCAAGGGGAGCGCAAAAGTGACGCAACTTGGCTGCCACCACTGATATATCCATGAGACCATCCCGAACCATAGGCTGATTTTCCTTCCTAGGCTTAGGTTTTGAGTTACGCCTAGGGTAAGGGTTCTATTAACCAGAAAGCCCTGAGTTCCAAGAACACAGCAGCTGCGAAGGACTAGCCAAGAAGAGCGCAAAAGTACCACAACATGCCTGCCTCCACAGCTTTTTCCTTGGGGACATGCCTAATTCCTGGCTGATTTGCCTTTCTCGTCTTAGGGTTGGGGTTCGGCCTAGGGCTAGGATTTTTAAAATCAGGAAGCCCTGAGTTCCAGGCACACTGCAGCTGTGAAAGGCATCCAAAAGGGAGTGCAAAAGTGCCACAACATGGCTGCTTTCACGGCTTTTTCCTTGGCAAGAAGCCTAACACCAGGCTGATTTACCTTCCCAGGGTTACTGTTAGGCTTAGGCCTAGGGCTAGGATTTTTGAAACTAGGAAGCCCTGGGCTCCAGGCACACTGCAGCTGTTCAAGGCATCCCAAGGGGAGTACAAAAGTGCAACAACATGGCAGCTTTCACAGCTTTTTCCTTGGCACCATCCCTATACCTAGGCTGATTTATCTGCCTAGGGTTAGGGTTAGGGTTCAGCCTAGGGCTTGGATTTCTTTAACCAGGAAGCCCTGAGTTCCAGGCTTACTTCATCTGCCAAAGGCATCCCAAAGGGAGTGCAGAAGTGCCACAACATGGCTGCTTTCACGGCTTTTCCCTTAGGAAGAACCCTAATACCCGGCTGATTTACCTTCCTAGGGTTACTGTTAGGCTTAGGCCTAGGACTTTTAAAACCAGGAAGCCCTGGGCTCCAGGCACACTGCAGCTGCGAAAGGCATCCCAAGGGGAGCGCAAAAGTGACGCAACTTGGCTGCCACCACTGATATATCCATGAGACCATCCCGAACCATAGGCTGATTTTCCTTCCTAGGCTTAAGGTTTGAGTTACGCCTAGGGTAAGGGTTCTATTAACCAGAAAGCCCTGAGTTCCAAGAACACAGCAGCTGCGAAGGACTAGCCAAGAAGAGCGCAAAAGTAGCACAACATGCCTGCCTCCACAGCTTTTTCCTTGGGGACATGCCTAATTCCTGGCTGATTTGCCTTTCTCGTCTTAGGGTTGGGGTTCGGCCTAGGGCTAGGATTTTTAAAATCAGGAAGCCCTGAGTTCCAGGCACACTGGAGCTGTGAAAGGCATCCAAAAGGGAGTGCAAAAGTGCCACAACATGGCTGCTTTCACGGCTTTTTCCTTGGCAAGAAGCCTAACACCAGGCTGATTTACCTTCCCTGGGTTACTGTTAGGCTTAGGCCTAGGGCTAGGATTTTGAAACTAGGAAGCCCTGGGCTCCAGGCACACTGCAGCTGTTCAAGGCATCCCAAGGGGAGTACAAAAGTGCAACAACATGGCAGCTTTCACAGCTTTTTCCTTGGCACCATCCCTATACCTAGGCTGATTTATCTGCCTAGGGTTAGGGTTAGGGTTCAGCCTAGGGCTTGGATTTCTTTAACCAGGAAGCCCTGAGTTCCAGGCTTACTTCATCTGCCAAAGGCATCCCAAAGGGAGTGCAGAAGTGCCACAACATGGCTGCTTTCACGGCTTTTCCCTTAGGAAGAACCCTAATACCCGGCTGATTTACCTTCCTAGGGTTACTGTTAGGCTTAGGCCTAGGACTTTTAAAACCAGGAAGCCCTGGGCTCCAGGCACACTGCAGCTGCGAAAGGCATCCCAAGGGGAGCGCAAAAGTGACGCAACTTGGCTGCCACCACTGATATTTCCATGAGACCATCCCGACCCATAGGTTGATTTTCCTTCCTAGGGTTAAGGTTTGAGTTACGCCTATGGTAAGGGTTCTATTTACCAGAAAGCCCTGAGTTCCAAGAACACAGCAGCTGCGAAGGACTACCCAAGAAGAGCGCAAAAGTAGCACAACATGCCTGCCTCCACAGCTTTTTCCTTGGGGACATGCCTAATTCCTGGCTGATTTGCCTTTCTCGTCTTAGGGTTGGGGTTCGGCCTAGGGCTAGGATTTTTAAAATCAGGAAGCCCTGAGTTCCAGGCACACTGGAGCTGTGAAAGGCATCCAAAAGGGAGTGCAAAAGTGCCACAACATGGCTGCTTTCACGGCTTTTTCCTTGGCAAGAAGCCTAACACCAGGCTGATTTACCTTCCCAGGGTTACTGTTAGGCTTAGGCCTAGGGCTAGGATTTTTGAAACTAGGAAGCCCTGGGCTCCAGGCACACTGCAGCTGTTCAAGGCATCCCAAGGGGAGTACAAAAGTGCAACAACATGGCAGCTTTCACAGCTTTTTCCTTGGCACCATCCCTATACCTAGGTGATTTATCTGCCTAGGGTTAGGATTAGGGTTCAGCCTAGGGCTTGGATTTCTTTAACCAGGAAGCCCTGAGTTCCAGGCTTACTTCATCTGCCAAAGGCATCCCAAAGGGAGTGCAGAAGTGCCACAACATGGCTGCTTTCACGGCTTTTCCCTTAGGAAGAACCCTAATACAAGGCTGATTTACCTTCCTAGGGTTACTGTTAGGCTTAGGCCTAGGACTTTTAAAACCAGGAAGCCCTGGGCTCCAGGCACACTGAAGCTGCAAAAGGCATCCCAAGGGGAGCGCAAAAGTGTCGCAACTTGGCTGCCACCACTGATATTTCCATGAGACCATCCCGAACCATAGGCTGATTTTCCTTCCTAGGGTTAAGGTTTGAGTTACGCCTATGGTAAGGGTTCTATTAACCAGAAAGCCCTGAGTTCCAAGAACACAGCAGCTGCGAAGGACTACCCAAGAAGAGCGCAAAAGTACCACAACATGCCTGCCTCCACAGCTTTTTCCTTGGGGACATGCCTAATTCCTGGCTGATTTGCCTTTCTCGTCTTAGGGCTGGGGTTTGGCCTAGGGCTAGGATTTTTAAAATCAGGAAGCCCTGAGTTCCAGGCACACTGCAGCTGTGAAAGGCATCCAAAAGGGAGTGCAAAAGTGCCACAACATGGCTGCTTTCACGGCTTTTTCCTTGGCAAGAAGCCTAACACCAGGCTGATTTACCTTCCCAGGGTTACTGTTAGGCTTAGGCCTAGGGCTAGGATTTTTGAAACTAGGAAGCCCTGGGCTCCAGGCACACTGCAGCTGTTCAAGGCATCCCAAGGGGAGTACAAAAGTGCAACAACATGGCAGCTTTCACAGCTTTTTCCTTGGCACCATCCCTATACCTAGGCTGATTTATCTGCCTAGGGTTAGGGTTAGCGTTCAGCCTAGGGCTTGGATTTCTTTAACCAGGAAGCCCTGAGTTCCAGGCTTACTTCATCTGCCAAAGGCATCCCAAAGGGAGTGCAGAAGTGCCACAACATGGCTGCTTTCACGGCTTTTCCCTTAGGAAGAACCCTAATACCCGGCTGATTTACCTTCCTAGGGTTACTGTTAGGCTTAGGCCTAGGACTTTTAAAACCAGGAAGCCCTGGGCTCCAGGCACACTGCAGCTGCGAAAGGCATCCCAAGGGGAGCGCAAAAGTGACGCAACTTGGCTGCCACCACTGATATATCCATGAGACCATCCCGAACCATAGGCTGATTTTCCTTCCTAGGCTTAAGGTTTGAGTTACGCCTAGGGTAAGGGTTCTATTAACCAGAAAGCCCTGAGTTCCAAGAACACAGCAGCTGCGAAGGACTAGCCAAGAAGAGCGCAAAAGTAGCACAACATGCCTGCCTCCACAGCTTTTTCCTTGGGGACATGCCTAATTCCTGGCTGATTTGCCTTTCTCGTCTTAGGGTTGGGGTTCGGCCTAGGGCTAGGATTTTTAAAATCAGGAAGCCCTGAGTTCCAGGCACACTGGAGCTGTGAAAGGCATCCAAAAGGGAGTGCAAAAGTGCCACAACATGGCTGCTTTCACGGCTTTTTCCTTGGCAAGAAGCCTAACACCAGGCTGATTTACCTTCCCAGGGTTACTGTTAGGCTTAGGCCTAGGGCTAGGATTTTTAAAACTAGGAAGCCCTGGGCTCCAGGCACACTGCAGCTGTTCAAGGCATCCCAAGGGGAGTACAAAAGTGCAACAACATGGCTGCTTTCACAGCTTTTTCCTTGGCACCATCCCTATACCTAGGCTGATTTATCTGCCTAGGGTTAGGGTTAGGGTTCAGCCTAGGGCTTGGATTTCTTTAACCAGGAAGCCCTGAGTTCCAGGCTTACTTCATCTGCCAAAGGCATCCCAAAGGGAGTGCAGAAGTGCCACAACATGGCTGCTTTCACGGCTTTTCCCTTAGGAAGAACCCTAATACCCGGCTGATTTACCTTCCTAGGGTTACTGTTAGGCTTAGGCCTAGGACTTTTAAAACCAGGAAGCCCTGGGCTCCAGGCACACTGCAGCTGCGAAAGGCATCCCAAGGGGAGCGCAAAAGTGACGCAACTTGGCTGCCACCACTGATATATCCATGAGACCATCCCGAACCATAGGCTGATTTTCCTTCCTAGGCTTAAGGTTTGAGTTACGCCTAGGGTAAGGGTTCTATTAACCAGAAAGCCCTGAGTTCCAAGAACACAGCAGCTGCGAAGGACTAGCCAAGAAGAGCGCAAAAGTAGCACAACATGCCTGCCTCCACAGCTTTTTCCTTGGGGACATGCCTAATTCCTGGCTGATTTGCCTTTCTCGTCTTAGGGTTGGGGTTCGGCCTAGGGCTAGGATTTTTAAAATCAGGAAGCCCTGAGTTCCAGGCACACTGCAGCTGTGAAAGGCATCCAAAAGGGAGTGCAAAAGTGCCACAACATGGCTGCTTTCACGGCTTTTTCCTTGGCAAGAAGCCTAAAACCAGGCTGATTTCCCTTCCCAGGGTTACTGTTAGGCTTAGGCCTAGGGCTAGGATTTTTGAAACTAGGAAGCCCTGGGCTCCAGGCACACTGCAGCTGTTCAAGGCATCCCAAGGGGAGTACAAAAGTGCAACAACATGGCAGCTTTCACAGCTTTTTCCTTGGCACCATCCCTATACCTAGGCTGATTTATCTGCCTAGGGTTAGGGTTAGGGTTCAGCCTAGGGCTTGGATTTCTTTAACCAGGAAGCCCTGAGTTCCAGGCTTACTTCATCTGCCAAAGGCATCCCAAAGGGAGTGCAGAAGTGCCACAACATGGCTGCTTTCACGGCTTTTCCCTTAGGAAGAACCCTAATACCCGGCTGATTTACCTTCCTAGGGTTACTGTTAGGCTTAGGCCTAGGACTTTTAAAACCAGGAAGCCCTGGGCTCCAGGCACCCTGCAGCTGCGAAAGGCATCCCAAGGGGAGCGCAAAAGTGACGCAACTTGGCTGCCACCACTGATATATCCATGAGACCATCCCGAACCATAGGCTGATTTTCCTTCCTAGGCTTAAGGTTTGAGTTACGCCTAGGGTAAGGGTTCTATTAACCAGAAAGCCCTGAGTTCCAAGAACACAGCAGCTGCGAAGGACTAGCCAAGAAGAGCGCAAAAGTAGCACAACATGCCTGCCTCCACAGCTTTTTCCTTGGGGACATGCCTAATTCCTGGCTGATTTGCCTTTCTCGTCTTAGGGTTGGGGTTCGGCCTAGGGCTAGGATTTTTAAAATCAGGAAGCCCTGAGTTCCAGGCACACTGGAGCTGTGAAAGGCATCCAAAAGGGAGTGCAAAAGTGCCACAACATGGCTGCTTTCACGGCTTTTTCCTTGGCAAGAAGCCTAACACCAGGCTGATTTACCTTCCCAGGGTTACTGTTAGGCTTAGGCCTAGGGCTAGGATTTTTGAAACTAGGAAGCCCTGGGCTCCAGGCACACTGCAGCTGTTCAAGGCATCCCAAGGGGAGTACAAAAGTGCAACAACATGGCAGCTTTCACAGCTTTTTCCTTGGCACCATCCCTATACCTAGGCTGATTTATCTGCCTAGGGTTAGGGTTAGGCTTCAGCCTAGGGCTTGGATTTCTTTAACCAGGAAGCCCTGAGTTCCAGGCTTACTTCATCTGCCAAAGGCATCCCAAAGGGAGTGCAGAAGTGCCACAACATGGCTGCTTTCACGGCTTTTCCCTTAGGAAGAACCCTAATACCCGGCTGATTTACCTTCCTAGGGTTACTGTTAGGCTTAGGCCTAGGACTTTTAAAACCAGGAAGCCCTGAGCTCCAGGCACACTGCAGCTGCGAAAGGCATCCCAAGGGGAGCGCAAAAGTGACGCAACTTGGCTGCCACCACTGATATATCCATGAGACCATCCCGAACCATAGGCTGATTTTCCTTCCTAGGGTTAAGGTTTGAGTTACGCCTATGGTAAGGGTTCTATTAACCAGAAAGCCCTGAGTTCCAAGAACACAGCAGCTGCGAAGGACTAGCCAAGAAGAGCGCAAAAGTACCACAACATGCCTGCCTCCACAGCTTTTTCCTTGGGGACATGCCTAATTCCTGGCTGATTTGCCTTTCTCGTCTTAGGGTTGGGGTTTGGCCTAGGGCTAGGATTTTTAAAATCAGGAAGCCCTGAGTTCCAGGCACACTGGAGCTGTGAAAGGCATCCAAAAGGGAGTGCAAAAGTGCCACAACATGGCTGCTTTCACGGCTTTTTCCTTGGCAAGAAGCCTAACACCAGGCTGATTTACCTTCCCAGGGTTACTGTTAGGCTTAGGCCTAGGGCTAGGATTTTTAAAACTAGGAAGCCCTGGGCTCCAGACACACTGCAGCTGTTCAAGGCATCCCAAGGGGAGTACAAAAGTGCAACAACATGGCAGCTTTCACAGCTTTTTCCTTGGCACCATCCCTATACCTAGGCTGATTTATCTGCCTAGGGTTAGGGTTAGGCTTCAGCCTAGGGCTTGGATTTCTTTAACCAGGAAGCCCTGAGTTCCAGGCTTACTTCATCTGCCAAAGGCATCCCAAAGGGAGTGCAGAAGTGCCACAACATGGCTGCTTTCACGGCTTTTCCCTTAGGAAGAACCCTAATACCCGGCTGATTTACCTTCCTAGGGTTACTGTTAGGCTTAGGCCTAGGACTTTTAAAACCAGGAAGCCCTGGGCTCCAGGCACACTGCAGCTGCGAAAGGCATCCCAAGGGGAGCGCAAAAGTGACGCAACTTGGCTGCCACCACTGATATATCCATGAGACCATCCCGAACCATAGGCTGATTTTCCTTCCTAGGCTTAAGGTTTGAGTTACGCCTAGGGTAAGGGTTCTATTAACCAGAAAGCCCTGAGTTCCAAGAACACAGCAGCTGCGAAGGACTAGCCAAGAAGAGCGCAAAAGTAGCACAACATGCCTGCCTCCACAGCTTTTTCCTTGGGGACATGCCTAATTCCTGGCTGATTTGCCTTTCTCGTCTTAGGGTTGGGGTTCGGCCGAGGGCTAGGATTTTTAAAATCAGGAAGCCCTGAGTTCCAGGCACACTGCAGCTGTGAAAGGCATCCAAAAGGGAGTGCAAAAGTGCCACAACATGGCTGCTTTCACGGCTTTTTCCTTGGCAAGAAGCCTAACACCAGGCTGATTTACCTTCCCAGGGTTACTGTTAGGCTTAGGCCTAGGGCTAGGATTTTTAAAACTAGGAAGCCCTGGGCTCCAGGCACACTGCAGCTGTTCAAGGCATCCCAAGGGGAGTACAAAAGTGCAACAACATGGCAGCTTTCACAGCTTTTTCCTTGGCACCATCCCTATACCTAGGCTGATTTATCTGCCTAGGGTTAGGGTTAGGGTTCAGCCTAGGGCTTGGATTTCTTTAACCAGGAAGCCCTGAGTTCCAGGCTTACTTCATCTGCCAAAGGCATCCCAAAGGGAGTGCAGAAGTGCCACAACATGGCTGCTTTCACGGCTTTTTCCTTAGGAAGAACCCTAATACCCGGCTGATTTACCTTCCTAGGGTTACTGTTAGGCTTAGGCCTAGGACTTTTAAAACCAGGAAGCCCTGAGCTCCAGGCACACTGCAGCTGCGAAAGGCATCCCAAGGGGAGCGCAAAAGTGACGCAACTTGGCTGCCACCACTGATATTTCCATGAGACCATCCCGAACCATAGGCTGATTTTCCTTCCTAGGGTTAAGGTTTGAGTTACGCCTGTGGTAAGGGTTCTATTAACCAGAAAGCCCTGAGTTCCAAGAACACAGCAGCTGCGAAGGACTAGCCAAGAAGAGCGCAAAAGTAGCACAACATGCCTGCCTCCACAGCTTTTTCCTTGGGGACATGCCTAATTCCTGGCTGATTTGTCTTTCTCGTCTTAAGGTTGGGGGTTCGGCCTAGGGCTAGGATTTTTAAAATCAGGAAGCCCTGAGTTCCAGGCACACTGGAGCTGTGAAAGGCATCCAAAAGGGAGTGCAAAAGTGCCACAACATGGCTGCTTTCACGGCTTTTTCCTTGGCAAGAAGCCTAACACCAGGCTGATTTACCTTCCCAGGGTTACTGTTAGGCTTAGGCCTAGGGCTAGGATTTTTGAAACTAGGAAGCCCTGGGCTCCAGGCACACTGCAGCTGTTCAAGGCATCCCAAGGGGAGTACAAAAGTGCAACAACATGGCAGCTTTCACAGCTTTTTCCTTGGCACCATCCCTATACCTAGGTGATTTATCTGCCTAGGGTTAGGGTTAGGCTTCAGCCTAGGGCTTGGATTTCTTTAACCAGGAAGCCCTGAGTTCCAGGCTTACTTCATCTGCCAAAGGCATCCCAAAGGGAGTGCAGAAGTGCCACAACATGGCTGCTTTCACGGCTTTTCCCTTAGGAAGAACCCTAATACCCGGCTGATTTACCTTCCTAGGGTTACTGTTAGGCTTAGGCCTAGGACTTTTAAAACCAGGAAGCCCTGGGCTCCAGGCACACTGCAGCTGCGAAAGGCATCCCAAGGGGAGCGCAAAAGTGACGCAACTTGGCTGCCACCACTGATATATCCATGAGACCATCCCGAACCATAGGCTGATTTTCCTTCCTAGGCTTAAGGTTTGAGTTACGCCTAGGGTAAGGGTTCTATTAACCAGAAAGCCCTGAGTTCCAAGAACACAGCAGCTGCGAAGGACTAGCCAAGAAGAGCGCAAAAGTAGCACAACATGCCTGCCTCCACAGCTTTTTCCTTGGGGACATGCCTAATTCCTGGCTGATTTGCCTTTCTCGTCTTAGGGTTGGGGTTCGGCCTAGGGCTAGGATTTTTAAAATCAGGAAGCCCTGAGTTCCAGGCACACTGGAGCTGTGAAAGGCATCCAAAAGGGAGTGCAAAAGTGCCACAACATGGCTGCTTTCACGGCTTTTTCCTTGGCAAGAAGCCTAACACCAGGCTGATTTACCTTCCCAGGGTTACTGTTAGGCTTAGGCCTAGGGCTAGGATTTTTGAAACTAGGAAGCCCTGGGCTCCAGGCACACTGCAGCTGTTCAAGGCATCCCAAGGGGAGTACAAAAGTGCAACAACATGGCAGCTTTCACAGCTTTTTCCTTGGCACCATCCCTATACCTAGGTGATTTATCTGCCTAGGGTTAGGGTTCAGCCTAGGGCTTGGATTTCTTTAACCAGGAAGCCCTGAGTTCCAGGCTTACTTCATCTGCCAAAGGCATCCCAAAGGGAGTGCAGAAGTGCCACAACATGGCTGCTTTCACGGCTTTTTCCTTAGGAAGAACCCTAATACCCGGCTGATTTACCTTCCTAGGGTTACTGTTAGGCTTAGGCCTAGGACTTTTAAAACCAGGAAGCCCTGAGCTCCAGGCACACTGCAGCTGCGAAAGGCATCCCAAGGGGAGCGCAAAAGTGACGCAACTTGGCTGCCACCACTGATATATCCATGAGACCATCCCGAACCATAGGCTGATTTTCCTTCCTAGGGTTAAGGTTTGAGTTACGCCTATGGTAAGGGTTCTATTAACCAGAAAGCCCTGAGTTCCAAGAACACAGCAGCTGCGAAGGACTAGCCAAGAAGAGCGCAAAAGTAGCACAACATGCCTGCCTCCACAGCTTTTTCCTTGGGGACATGCCTAATTCCTGGCTGATTTGCCTTTCTCGTCTTAGGGTTGGGGTTTGGCCTAGGGCTAGGATTTTTAAAATCAGGAAGCCCTGAGTTCCAGGCACACTGGAGCTGTGAAAGGCATCCAAAAGGGAGTGCAAAAGTGCCACAACATGGCTGCTTTCACGGCTTTTTCCTTGGCAAGAAGCCTAACACCAGGCTGATTTACCTTCCCAGGGTTACTGTTAGGCTTAGGCCTAGGGCTAGGATTTTTAAAACTAGGAAGCCCTGGGCTCCAGGCACACTGCAGCTGTTCAAGGCATCCCAAGGGGAGTACAAAAGTGCAACAACATGGCTGCTTTCACAGCTTTTTCCTTGGCACCATCCCTATACCTAGGCTGATTTATCTGCCTAGGGTTAGGGTTAGGCTTCAGCCTAGGGCTTGGATTTCTTTAACCAGGAAGCCCTGAGTTCCAGGCTTACTTCATCTGCCAAAGGCATCCCAAAGGGAGTGCAGAAGTGCCACAACATGGCTGCTTTCACGGCTTTTCCCTTAGGAAGAACCCTAATACCCGGCTGATTTACCTTCCTAGGGTTACTGTTAGGCTTAGGCCTAGGACTTTTAAAACCAGGAAGCCCTGGGCTCCAGGCACACTGCAGCTGCGAAAGGCATCCCAAGGGGAGCGCAAAAGTGACGCAACTTGGCTGCCACCACTGATATATCCATGAGACCATCCCGAACCATAGGCTGATTTTCCTTCCTAGGCTTAAGGTTTGAGTTACGCCTAGGGTAAGGGTTCTATTAACCAGAAAGCCCTGAGTTCCAAGAACACAGCAGCTGCGAAGGACTAGCCAAGAAGAGCGCAAAAGTAGCACAACATGCCTGCCTCCACAGCTTTTTCCTTGGGGACATGCCTAATTCCTGGCTGATTTGCCTTTCTCGTCTTAGGGTTGGGGTTCGGCCTAGGGCTAGGATTTTTAAAATCAGGAAGCCCTGAGTTCCAGGCACACTGCAGCTGTGAAAGGCATCCAAAAGGGAGTGCAAAAGTGCCACAACATGGCTGCTTTCACGGCTTTTTCCTTGGCAAGAAGCCTAACACCAGGCTGATTTACCTTCCCAGGGTTACTGTTAGGCTTAGGCCTAGGGCTAGGATTTTTAAAACTAGGAAGCCCTGGGCTCCAGGCACACTGCAGCTGTTCAAGGCATCCCAAGGGGAGTACAAAAGTGCAACAACATGGCAGCTTTCACAGCTTTTTCCTTGGCACCATCCCTATACCTAGGCTGATTTATCTGCCTAGGGTTAGGGTTAGGGTTCAGCCTAGGGCTTGGATTTCTTTAACCAGGAAGCCCTGAGTTCCAGGCTTACTTCATCTGCCAAAGGCATCCCAAAGGGAGTGCAGAAGTGCCACAACATGGCTGCTTTCACGGCTTTTTCCTTAGGAAGAACCCTAATACCCGGCTGATTTACCTTCCTAGGGTTACTGTTAGGCTTAGGCCTAGGACTTTTAAAACCAGGAAGCCCTGAGCTCCAGGCACACTGCAGCTGCGAAAGGCATCCCAAGGGGAGCGCAAAAGTGACGCAACTTGGCTGCCACCACTGATATTTCCATGAGACCATCCCGAACCATAGGCTGATTTTCCTTCCTAGGGTTAAGGTTTGAGTTACGCCTGTGGTAAGGGTTCTATTAACCAGAAAGCCCTGAGTTCCAAGAACACAGCAGCTGCGAAGGACTAGCCAAGAAGAGCGCAAAAGTAGCACAACATGCCTGCCTCCACAGCTTTTTCCTTGGGGACATGCCTAATTCCTGGCTGATTTGCCTTTCTCGTCATAGGGTTGGGGGTTCGGCCTAGGGCTAGGATTTTTAAAATCAGGAAGCCCTGAGTTCCAGGCACACTGGAGCTGTGAAAGGCATCCAAAAGGGAGTGCAAAAGTGCCACAACATGGCTGCTTTCACGGCTTTTTCCTTGGCAAGAAGCCTAACACCAGGCTGATTTACCTTCCCAGGGTTACTGTTAGGCTTAGGCCTAGGGCTAGGATTTTTGAAACTAGGAAGCCCTGGGCTCCAGGCACACTGCAGCTGTTCAAGGCATCCCAAGGGGAGTACAAAAGTGCAACAACATGGCAGCTTTCACAGCTTTTTCCTTGGCACCATCCCTATACCTAGGTGATTTATCTGCCTAGGGTTAGGGTTAGGCTTCAGCCTAGGGCTTGGATTTCTTTAACCAGGAAGCCCTGAGTTCCAGGCTTACTTCATCTGCCAAAGGCATCCCAAAGGGAGTGCAGAAGTGCCACAACATGGCTGCTTTCACGGCTTTTCCCTTAGGAAGAACCCTAATACCCGGCTGATTTACCTTCCTAGGGTTACTGTTAGGCTTAGGCCTAGGACTTTTAAAACCAGGAAGCCCTGGGCTCCAGGCACACTGCAGCTGCGAAAGGCATCCCAAGGGGAGCGCAAAAGTGACGCAACTTGGCTGCCACCACTGATATATCCATGAGACCATCCCGAACCATAGGCTGATTTTCCTTCCTAGGCTTAAGGTTTGAGTTACGCCTAGGGTAAGGGTTCTATTAACCAGAAAGCCCTGAGTTCCAAGAACACAGCAGCTGCGAAGGACTAGCCAAGAAGAGCGCAAAAGTACCACAACATGCCTGCCTCCACAGCTTTTTCCTTGGGGACATGCCTAATTCCTGGCTGATTTGCCTTTCTCGTCTTAGGGTTGGGGTTCGGCCTAGGGCTAGGATTTTTAAAATCAGGAAGCCCTGAGTTCCAGGCACACTGGAGCTGTGAAAGGCATCCAAAAGGGAGTGCAAAAGTGCCACAACATGGCTGCTTTCACGACTTTTTCCTTGGCAACAAGCCTAACACCAGGCTGATTTACCTTCCCAGGGTTACTGTTAGGCTTAGGCCTAGGGCTAGGATTTTTAAAACTAGGAAGCCCTGGGCTCCAGGCACACTGCAGCTGTTCAAGGCATCCCAAGGGGAGTACAAAAGTGCAACAACATGGCTGCTTTCACAGCTTTTTCCTTGGCATCATCCCTATACCTAGGCTGATTTATCTGCCTAGGGTTAGGGTTAGGCTTCAGCCTAGGGCTTGGATTTCTTTAACCAGGAAGCCCTGAGTTCCAGGCTTACTTCATCTGCCAAAGGCATCCCAAAGGGAGTGCAGAAGTGCCACAACATGGCTGCTTTCACGGCTTTTCCCTTAGGAAGAACCCTAATACCCGGCTGATTTACCTTCCTAGTGTTACTGTTAGGCTTAGGCCTAGGACTTTTAAAACCAGGAAGCCCTGGGCTCCAGGCACACTGCAGCTGCGAAAGGCATCCCAAGGGGAGCGCAAAAGTGACGCAACTTGGCTGCCACCACTGATATATCCATGAGACCATCCCGAACCATAGGCTGATTTTCCTTCCTAGGCTTAAGGTTTGAGTTACGCCTAGGGTAAGGGTTCTATTAACCAGAAAGCCCTGAGTTCCAAGAACACAGCAGCTGCGAAGGACTAGCCAAGAAGAGCGCAAAAGTAGCACAACATGCCTGCCTCCACAGCTTTTTCCTTGGGGACATGCCTAATTCCTGGCTGATTTGCCTTTCTCGTCTTAGGGTTGGGGTTCGGCCTAGGGCTAGGATTTTTAAAATCAGGAAGCCCTGAGTTCCAGGCACACTGCAGCTGTGAAAGGCATCCAAAAGGGAGTGCAAAAGTGCCACAACATGGCTGCTTTCACGGCTTTTTCCTTGGCAACAAGCCTAACACCAGGCTGATTTACCTTCCCAGGGTTACTGTTAGGCTTAGGCCTAGGGCTAGGATTTTTAAAACTAGGAAGCCCTGGGCTCCAGGCACACTGCAGCTGTTCAAGGCATCCCAAGGGGAGTACAAAAGTGCAACAACATGGCTGCTTTCACAGCTTTTTCCTTGGCACCATCCCTATACCTAGGCTGATTTATCTGCCTAGGGTTAGGGTTAGGCTTCAGCCTAGGGCTTGGATTTCTTTAACCAGGAAGCCCTGAGTTCCAGGCTTACTTCATCTGCCAAAGGCATCCCAAAGGGAGTGCAGAAGTGCCACAACATGGCTGCTTTCACGGCTTTTCCCTTAGGAAGAACCCTAATACCCGGCTGATTTACCTTCCTAGGGTTACTGTTAGGCTTAGGCCTAGGACTTTTAAAACCAGGAAGCCCTGGGCTCCAGGCACACTGCAGCTGCGAAAGGCATCCCAAGGGGAGCGCAAAAGTGACGCAACTTGGCTGCCACCACTGATATATCCATGAGACCATCCCGAACCATAGGCTGATTTTCCTTCCTAGGCTTAAGGTTTGAGTTACGCCTAGGGTAAGGGTTCTATTAACCAGAAAGCCCTGAGTTCCAAGAACACAGCAGCTGCGAAGGACTAGCCAAGAAGAGCGCAAAAGTAGCACAACATGCCTGCCTCCACAGCTTTTTCCTTGGGGACATGCCTAATTCCTGGCTGATTTGCCTTTCTCGTCTTAGGGTTGGGGTTCGGCCTAGGGCTAGGATTTTTAAAATCAGGAAGCCCTGAGTTCCAGGCACACTGGAGCTGTGAAAGGCATCCAAAAGGGAGTGCAAAAGTGCCACAACATGGCTGCTTTCACGGCTTTTTCCTTGGCAACAAGCCTAACACCAGGCTGATTTACCTTCCCAGGGTTACTGTTAGGCTTAGGCCTAGGGCTAGGATTTTTGAAACTAGGAAGCCCTGGGCTCCAGGCACACTGCAGCTGTTCAAGGCATCCCAAGGGGAGTACAAAAGTGCAACAACATGGCAGCTTTCACAGCTTTTTCCTTGGCACCATCCCTATACCTAGGCTGATTTATCTGCCTAGGGTTAGGGTTAGGCTTCAGCCTAGGGCTTGGATTTCTTTAACCAGGAAGCCCTGAGTTCCAGGCTTACTTCATCTGCCAAAGGCATCCCAAAGGGAGTGCAGAAGTGCCACAACATGGCTGCTTTCACGGCTTTTCCCTTAGGAAGAACCCTAATACCCGGCTGATTTACCTTCCTAGGGTTACTGTTAGGCTTAGGCCTAGGACTTTTAAAACCAGGAAGCCCTGGGCTCCAGGCACACTGCAGCTGCGAAAGGCATCCCAAGGGGAGCGCAAAAGTGACGCAACTTGGCTGCCACCACTGATATATCCATGAGACCATCCCGAACCATAGGCTGATTTTCCTTCCTAGGCTTAAGGTTTGAGTTACGCCTAGGGTAAGGGTTCTATTAACCAGAAAGCCCTGAGTTCCAAGAACACAGCAGCTGCGAAGGACTAGCCAAGAAGAGCGCAAAAGTAGCACAACATGCCTGCCTCCACAGCTTTTTCCTTGGGGACATGCCTAATTCCTGGCTGATTTGCCTTTCTCGTCTTAGGGTTGGGGTTCGGCCTAGGGCTAGGATTTTTAAAATCAGGAAGCCCTGAGTTCCAGGCACACTGGAGCTGTGAAAGGCATCCAAAAGGGAGTGCAAAAGTGCCACAACATGGCTGCTTTCACGGCTTTTTCCTTGGCAAGAAGCCTAACACCAGGCTGATTTACCTTCCCAGGGTTACTGTTAGGCTTAGGCCTAGGGCTAGGATTTTTGAAACTAGGAAGCCCTGGGCTCCAGGCACACTGCAGCTGTTCAAGGCATCCCAAGGGGAGTACAAAAGTGCAACAACATGGCAGCTTTCACAGCTTTTTCCTTGGCACCATCCCTATACCTAGGCTGATTTATCTGCCTAGGGTTAGGGTTAGGCTTCAGCCTAGGGCTTGGATTTCTTTAACCAGGAAGCCCTGAGTTCCAGGCTTACTTCATCTGCCAAAGGCATCCCAAAGGGAGTGCAGAAGTGCCACAACATGGCTGCTTTCACGGCTTTTCCCTTAGGAAGAACCCTAATACCCGGCTGATTTACCTTCCTAGGGTTACTGTTAGGCTTAGGCCTAGGACTTTTAAAACCAGGAAGCCCTGGGCTCCAGGCACACTGCAGCTGCGAAAGGCATCCCAAGGGGAGCGCAAAAGTGACGCAACTTGGCTGCCACCACTGATATATCCATGAGACCATCCCGAACCATAGGCTGATTTTCCTTCCTAGGCTTAAGGTTTGAGTTACGCCTATGGTAAGGGTTCTATTAACCAGAAAGCCCTGAGTTCCAAGAACACAGCAGCTGCGAAGGACTAGCCAAGAAGAGCGCAAAAGTAGCACAACATGCCTGCCTCCACAGCTTTTTCCTTGGGGACATGCCTAATTCCTGGCTGATTTGCCTTTCTCGTCTTAGGGTTGGGGTTCGGCCTAGGGCTAGGATTTTTAAAATCAGGAAGCCCTGAGTTCCAGGCACACTGGAGCTGTGAAAGGCATCCAAAAGGGAGTGCAAAAGTGCCACAACATGGCTGCTTTCACGGCTTTTTCCTTGGCAAGAAGCCTAACACCAGGCTGATTTACCTTCCCAGGGTTACTGTTAGGCTTAGGCCTAGGGCTAGGATTTTTAAAACTAGGAAGCCCTGGGCTCCAGGCACACTGCAGCTGTTCAAGGCATCCCAAGGGGAGTACAAAAGTGCAACAACATGGCAGCTTTCACAGCTTTTTCCTTGGCACCATCCCTATACCTAGGCTGATTTATCTGCCTAGGGTTAGGGTTAGGCTTCAGCCTAGGGCTTGGATTTCTTGAACCAGGAAGCCCTGAGTTCCAGGCTTACTTCATCTGCCAAAGGCATCCCAAAGGGAGTGCAGAAGTGCCACAACATGGCTGCTTTCACGGCTTTTCCCTTAGGAAGAACCCTAATACCCGGCTGATTTACCTTCCTAGGGTTACTGTTAGGCTTAGGCCTAGGACTTTTAAAACCAGGAAGCCCTGGGCTCCAGGCACACTGCAGCTGCGAAAGGCATCCCAAGGGGAGCGCAAAAGTGACGCAACTTGGCTGCCACCACTGATATTTCCATGAGACCATCCCGAACCATAGGCTGATTTTCCTTCCTAGGGTTAAGGTTTGAGTTACGCCTGTGGTAAGGGTTCTATTAACCAGAAAGCCCTGAGTTCCAAGAACACAGCAGCTGCGAAGGACTAGCCAAGAAGAGCGCAAAAGTAGCACAACATGCCTGCCTCCACAGCTTTTTCCTTGGGGACATGCCTAATTCCTGGCTGATTTGCCTTTCTCGTCTTAGGGTTGGGGGTTCGGCCTAGGGCTAGGATTTTTAAAATCAGGAAGCCCTGAGTTCCAGGCACACTGGAGCTGTGAAAGGCATCCAAAATGGAGTGCAAAAGTGCCACAACATGGCTGCTTTCACGGCTTTTTCCTTGGCAACAAGCCTAACACCAGGCTGATTTCCCTTCCCAGGGTTACTGTTAGGCTTAGGCCTAGGGCTAGGATTTTTGAAACTAGGAAGCCCTGGGCTCCAGGCACACTGCAGCTGTTCAAGGCATCCCAAGGGGAGTACAAAAGTGCAACAACATGGCAGCTTTCACAGCTTTTTCCTTGGCACCATCCCTATACCTAGGCTGATTTATCTGCCTAGGGTTAGGGTTAGGGTTCAGCCTAGGGCTTGGATTTCTTTAACCAGGAAGCCCTGAGTTCCAGGCTTACTTCATCTGCCAAAGGCATCCCAAAGGGAGTGCAGAAGTGCCACAACATGGCTGCTTTCACGGCTTTTCCCTTAGGAAGAACCCTAATACCCGGCTGATTTACCTTCCTAGGGTTACTGTTAGGCTTAGGCCTAGGACTTTTAAAACCAGGAAGCCCTGGGCTCCAGGCACACTGCAGCTGCGAAAGGCATCCCAAGGGGAGCGCAAAAGTGACGCAACTTGGCTGCCACCACAGATATATCCATGAGACCATCCCGAACCATAGGCTGATTTTCCTTCCTAGGGTTAAGGTTTGAGTTACGCCTATGGTAAGGGTTCTATTAACCAGAAAGCCCTGAGTTCCAAGAACACAGCAGCTGCGAAGGACTAGCCAAGAAGAGCGCAAAAGTAGCACAACATGCCTGCCTCCACAGCTTTTTCCTTGGGGACATGCCTAATTCCTGGCTGATTTGCCTTTCTCGTCTTAGGGTTGGGGTTCGGCCTAGGGCTAGGATTTTTAAAATCAGGAAGCCCTGAGTTCCAGGCACACTGGAGCTGTGAAAGGCATCCAAAAGGGAGTGCAAAAGTGCCACAACATGGCTGCTTTCACGGCTTTTTCCTTGGCAAGAAGCCTAACACCAGGCTGATTTACCTTCCCAGGGTTACTGTTAGGCTTAGGCCTAGGGCTAGGATTTTTAAAACTAGGAAGCCCTGGGCTCCAGGCACACTGCAGCTGTTCAAGGCATCCCAAGGGGAGTACAAAAGTGCAACAACATGGCTGCTTTCACAGCTTTTTCCTTGGCACCATCCCTATACCTAGGCTGATTTATCTGCCTAGGGTTAGGGTTAGGCTTCAGCCTAGGGCTTGGATTTCTTTAACCAGGAAGCCCTGAGTTCCAGGCTTACTTCATCTGCCAAAGGCATCCCAAAGGGAGTGCAGAAGTGCCACAACATGGCTGCTTTCACGGCTTTTCCCTTAGGAAGAACCCTAATACCCGGCTGATTTACCTTCCTAGGGTTACTGTTAGGCTTAGGCCTAGGACTTTTAAAACCAGGAAGCCCTGGGCTCCAGGCACACTGCAGCTGCCAAAGGCATCCCAAGGGGAGCGCAAAAGTGACGCAACTTGGCTGCCACCACTGATATATCCATGAGACCATCCCGAACCATAGGCTGATTTTCCTTCCTAGGCTTAAGGTTTGAGTTACGCCTAGGGTAAGGGTTCTATTAACCAGAAAGCCCTGAGTTCCAAGAACACAGCAGCTGCGAAGGACTAGCCAAGAAGAGCGCAAAAGTAGCACAACATGCCTGCCTCCACAGCTTTTTCCTTGGGGACATGCCTAATTCCTGGCTGATTTGCCTTTCTCGTCTTAGGGTTGGGGTTCGGCCTAGGGCTAGGATTTTTAAAATCAGGAAGCCCTGAGTTCCAGGCACACTGGAGCTGTGAAAGGCATCCAAAAGGGAGTGCAAAAGTGCCACAACATGGCTGCTTTCACGGCTTTTTCCTTGGCAAGAAGCCTAAAACCAGGCTGATTTCCCTTCCCAGGGTTACTGTTAGGCTTAGGCCTAGGGCTAGGATTTTTGAAACTAGGAAGCCCTTAGCTCCAGGCACACTGCAGCTGTTCAAGGCATCCCAAGGGGAGTACAAAAGTGCAACAACATGGCAGCTTTCACAGCTTTTTCCTTGGCACCATCCCTATACCTAGGCTGATTTATCTGCCTAGGGTTAGGGTTAGGGTTCAGCCTAGGGCTTGGATTTCTTTAACCAGGAAGCCCTGAGTTCCAGGCTTACTTCATCTGCCAAAGGCATCCCAAAGGGAGTGCAGAAGTGCCACAACATGGCTGCTTTCACGGCTTTTCCCTTAGGAAGAACCCTAATACCCGGCTGATTTACCTTCCTAGGGTTACTGTTAGGCTTAGGCCTAGGACTTTTAAAACCAGGAAGCCCTGGGCTCCAGGCACCCTGCAGCTGCGAAAGGCATCCCAAGGGGAGCGCAAAAGTGACGCAACTTGGCTGCCACCACTGATATATCCATGAGACCATCCCGAACCATAGGCTGATTTTCCTTCCTAGGGTTAAGGTTTGAGTTACGCCTAGGGTAAGGGTTCTATTAACCAGAAAGCCCTGAGTTCCAAGAACACAGCAGCTGCGAAGGACTAGCCAAGAAGAGCGCAAAAGTAGCACAACATGCCTGCCTCCACAGCTTTTTCCTTGGGGACATGCCTAATTCCTGGCTGATTTGCCTTTCTCGTCTTAGGGTTGGGGTTCGGCCTAGGGCTAGGATTTTTAAAATCAGGAAGCCCTGAGTTCCAGGCACACTGGAGCTGTGAAAGGCATCCAAAAGGGAGTGCAAAAGTGCCACAACATGGCTGCTTTCACGGCTTTTTCCTTGGCAAGAAGCCTAACACCAGGCTGATTTACCTTCCCAGGGTTACTGTTAGGCTTAGGCCTAGGGCTAGGATTTTTGAAACTAGGAAGCCCTGGGCTCCAGGCACACTGCAGCTGTTCAAGGCATCCCAAGGGGAGTACAAAAGTGCAACAACATGGCAGCTTTCACAGCTTTTTCCTTGGCACCATCCCTATACCTAGGCTGATTTATCTGCCTAGGGTTAGGGTTAGGGTTCAGCCTAGGGCTTGGATTTCTTTAACCAGGAAGCCCTGAGTTCCAGGCTTACTTCATCTGCCAAAGGCATCCCAAAGGGAGTGCAGAAGTGCCACAACATGGCTGCTTTCAGGGCTTTTCCCTTAGGAAGAACCCTAATACCCGGCTGATTTACCTTCCTAGGGTTACTGTTAGGCTTAGGCCTAGGACTTTTAAAACCAGGAAGCCCTGGGCTCCAGGCACACTGCAGCTGCGAAAGGCATCCCAAGGGGAGCGCAAAAGTGACGCAACTTGGCTGCCACCACTGATATTTCCATGAGACCATCCCGAACCATAGGCTGATTTTCCTTCCTAGGGTTAAGGTTTGAGTTACGCCTATGGTAAGGGTTCTATTTACCAGAAAGCCCTGAGTTCCAAGAACACAGCAGCTGCGAAGGACTAGCCAAGAAGAGCGCAAAAGTAGCACAACATGCCTGCCTCCACAGCTTTTTCCTTGGGGACATGCCTAATTCCTGGCTGATTTGCCTTTCTCGTCTTAGGGTTGGGGTTCGGCCTAGGGCTAGGATTTTTAAAATCAGGAAGCCCTGAGTTCCAGGCACACTGGAGCTGTGAAAGGCATCCAAAAGGGAGTGCAAAAGTGCCACAACATGGCTGCTTTCACGGCTTTTTCCTTGGCAAGAAGCCTAACACCAGGCTGATTTACCTTCCCAGGGTTACTGTTAGGCTTAGGCCTAGGGCTAGGATTTTTGAAACTAGGAAGCCCTGGGCTCCAGGCACACTGCAGCTGTTCAAGGCATCCCAAGGGGAGTACAAAAGTGCAACAACATGGCAGCTTTCACAGCTTTTTCCTTGGCACCATCCCTATACCTAGGTGATTTATCTGCCTAGGGTTAGGGTTCAGCCTAGGGCTTGGATTTCTTTAACCAGGAAGCCCTGAGTTCCAGGCTTACTTCATCTGCCAAAGGCATCCCAAAGGGAGTGCAGAAGTGCCACAACATGGCTGCTTTCACGGCTTTTTCCTTAGGAAGAACCCTAATACCCGGCTGATTTACCTTCCTAGGGTTACTGTTAGGCTTAGGCCTAGGACTTTTAAAACCAGGAAGCCCTGAGCTCCAGGCACACTGCAGCTGCGAAAGGCATCCCAAGGGGATCGCAAAAGTGACGCAACTTGGCTGCCACCACTGATATATCCATGAGACCATCCCGAACCATAGGCTGATTTTCCTTCCTAGGGTTAAGGTTTGAGTTACGCCTATGGTAAGGGTTCTATTAACCAGAAAGCCCTGAGTTCCAAGAACACAGCAGCTGCGAAGGACTAGCCAAGAAGAGCGCAAAAGTACCACAACATGCCTGCCTCCACAGCTTTTTCCTTGGGGACATGCCTAATTCCTGGCTGATTTGCCTTTCTCGTCTTAGGGTTGGGGTTTGGCCTAGGGCTAGGATTTTTAAAATCAGGAAGCCCTGAGTTCCAGGCACACTGGAGCTGTGAAAGGCATCCAAAAGGGAGTGCAAAAGTGCCACAACATGGCTGCTTTCACGGCTTTTTCCTTGGCAAGAAGCCTAACACCAGGCTGATTTACCTTCCCAGGGTTACTGTTAGGCTTAGGCCTAGGGCTAGGATTTTTAAAACTAGGAAGCCCTGGGCTCCAGGCACACTGCAGCTGTTCAAGGCATCCCAAGGGGAGTACAAAAGTGCAACAACATGGCTGCTTTCACAGCTTTTTCCTTGGCACCATCCCTATACCTAGGCTGATTTATCTGCCTAGGGTTAGGGTTAGGCTTCAGCCTAGGGCTTGGATTTCTTTAACCAGGAAGCCCTGAGTTCCAGGCTTACTTCATCTGCCAAAGGCATCCCAAAGGGAGTGCAGAAGTGCCACAACATGGCTGCTTTCACGGCTTTTCCCTTAGGAAGAACCCTAATACCCGGCTGATTTACCTTCCTAGGGTTACTGTTAGGCTTAGGCCTAGGACTTTTAAAACCAGGAAGCCCTGGGCTCCAGGCACACTGCAGCTGCGAAAGGCATCCCAAGGGGAGCGCAAAAGTGACGCAACTTGGCTGCCACCACTGATATATCCATGAGACCATCCCGAACCATAGGCTGATTTTCCTTCCTAGGCTTAAGGTTTGAGTTACGCCTAGGGTAAGGGTTCTATTAACCAGAAAGCCCTGAGTTCCAAGAACACAGCAGCTGCGAAGGACTAGCCAAGAAGAGCGCAAAAGTAGCACAACATGCCTGCCTCCACAGCTTTTTCCTTGGGGACATGCCTAATTCCTGGCTGATTTGCCTTTCTCGTCTTAGGGTTGGGGTTCGGCCTAGGGCTAGGATTTTTAAAATCAGGAAGCCCTGAGTTCCAGGCACACTGGAGCTGTGAAAGGCATCCAAAAGGGAGTGCAAAAGTGCCACAACATGGCTGCTTTCACGGCTTTTTCCTTGGCAAGAAGCCTAACACCAGGCTGATTTACCTTCCCAGGGTTACTGTTAGGCTTAGGCCTAGGGCTAGGATTTTTAAAACTAGGAAGCCCTGGGCTCCAGGCACACTGCAGCTGTTCAAGGCATCCCAAGGGGAGTACAAAAGTGCAACAACATGGCAGCTTTCACAGCTTTTTCCTTGGCACCATCCCTATACCTAGGCTGATTTATCTGCCTAGGGTTAGGGTTAGGGTTCAGCCTAGGGCTTGGATTTCTTTAACCAGGAAGCCCTGAGTTCCAGGCTTACTTCATCTGCCAAAGGCATCCCAAAGGGAGTGCAGAAGTGCCACAACATGGCTGCTTTCACGGCTTTTCCCTTAGGAAGAACCCTAATACCCGGCTGATTTACCTTCCTAGGGTTACTGTTAGGCTTAGGCCTAGGACTTTTAAAACCAGGAAGCCCTGGGCTCCAGGCACACTGCAGCTGCGAAAGGCATCCCAAGGGGAGCGCAAAAGTGACGCAACTTGGCTGCCACCACTGATATTTCCATGAGACCATCCCGAACCATAGGCTGATTTTCCTTCCTAGGGTTAAGGTTTGAGTTACGCCTGTGGTAAGGGTTCTATTAACCAGAAAGCCCTGAGTTCCAAGAACACAGCAGCTGCGAAGGACTAGCCAAGAAGAGCGCAAAAGTAGCACAACATGCCTGCCTCCACAGCTTTTTCCTTGGGGACATGCCTAATTCCTGGCTGATTTGCCTTTCTCGTCTTAGGGTTGGGGGTTCGGCCTAGGGCTAGGATTTTTAAAATCAGGAAGCCCTGAGTTCCAGGCACACTGGAGCTGTGAAAGGCATCCAAAAGGGAGTGCAAAAGTGCCACAACATGGCTGCTTTCACGGCTTTTTCCTTGGCAAGAAGCCTAACACCAGGCTGATTTACCTTCCCAGGGTTACTGTTAGGCTTAGGCCTAGGGCTAGGATTTTTGAAACTAGGAAGCCCTGGGCTCCAGGCACACTGCAGCTGTTCAAGGCATCCCAAGGGGAGTACAAAAGTGCAACAACATGGCAGCTTTCACAGCTTTTTCCTTGGCACCATCCCTATACCTAGGTGATTTATCTGCCTAGGGTTAGGGTTCAGCCTAGGGCTTGGATTTCTTTAACCAGGAAGCCCTGAGTTCCAGGCTTACTTCATCTGCCAAAGGCATCCCAAAGGGAGTGCAGAAGTGCCACAACATGGCTGCTTTCACGGCTTTTCCCTTAGGAAGAACCCTAATACCCGGCTGATTTACCTTCCTAGGGTTACTGTTAGGCTTAGGCCTAGGACTTTTAAAACCAGGAAGCCCTGGGCTCCAGGCACACTGCAGCTGCGAAAGGCATCCTAAGGGGAGCGCAAAAGTGACGCAACTTGGCTGCCACCACTGATATATCCATGAGACCATCCCGAACCATAGGCTGATTTTCCTTCCTAGGCTTAAGGTTTGAGTTACGCCTAGGGTAAGGGTTCTATTAACCAGAAAGCCCTGAGTTCCAAGAACACAGCAGCTGCGAAGGACTAGCCAAGAAGAGCGCAAAAGTACCACAACATGCCTGCCTCCACAGCTTTTTCCTTGGGGACATGCCTAATTCCTGGCTGATTTGCCTTTCTCGTCTTAGGGTTGGGGTTCGGCCTAGGGCTAGGATTTTTAAAATCAGGAAGCCCTGAGTTCCAGGCACACTGGAGCTGTGAAAGGCATCCAAAAGGGAGTGCAAAAGTGCCACAACATGGCTGCTTTCACGGCTTTTTCCTTGGCAAGAAGCCTAACACCAGGCTGATTTACCTTCCCAGGGTTACTGTTAGGCTTAGGCCTAGGGCTAGGATTTTTAAAACTAGGAAGCCCTGGGCTCCAGGCACACTGCAGCTGTTCAAGGCATCCCAAGGGGAGTACAAAAGTGCAACAACATGGCAGCTTTCACAGCTTTTTCCTTGGCACCATCCCTATACCTAGGCTGATTTATCTGCCTAGGGTTAGGGTTAGGCTTCAGCCTAGGGCTTGGATTTCTTGAACCAGGAAGCCCTGAGTTCCAGGCTTACTTCATCTGCCAAAGGCATCCCAAAGGGAGTGCAGAAGTGCCACAACATGGCTGCTTTCACGGCTTTTCCCTTAGGAAGAACCCTAATACCCGGCTGATTTACCTTCCTAGGGTTACTGTTAGGCTTAGGCCTAGGACTTTTAAAACCAGGAAGCCCTGGGCTCCAGGCACACTGCAGCTGCGAAAGGCATCCCAAGGGGAGCGCAAAAGTGACGCAACTTGGCTGCCACCACTGATATTTCCATGAGAGCATCCCGAACCATAGGCTGATTTTCCTTCCTAGGGTTAAGGTTTGAGTTACGCCTGTGGTAAGGGTTCTATTAACCAGAAAGCCCTGAGTTCCAAGAACACAGCAGCTGCGAAGGACTAGCCAAGAAGAGCGCAAAAGTAGCACAACATGCCTGCCTCCACAGCTTTTTCCTTGGGGACATGCCTAATTCCTGGCTGATTTGCCTTTCTCGTCTTAGGGTTGGGGGTTCGGCCTAGGGCTAGGATTTTTAAAATCAGGAAGCCCTGAGTTCCAGGCACACTGGAGCTGTGAAAGGCATCCAAAAGGGAGTGCAAAAGTGCCACAACATGGCTGCTTTCACGGCTTTTTCCTTGGCAAGAAGCCTAACACCAGGCTGATTTACCTTCCCAGGGTTACTGTTAGGCTTAGGCCTAGGGCTAGGATTTTTGAAACTAGGAAGCCCTGGGCTCCAGGCACACTGCAGCTGTTCAAGGCATCCCAAGGGGAGTACAAAAGTGCAACAACATGGCAGCTTTCACAGCTTTTTCCTTGGCACCATCCCTATACCTAGGTGATTTATCTGCCTAGGGTTAGGGTTAGGCTTCAGCCTAGGGCTTGGATTTCTTTAACCAGGAAGCCCTGAGTTCCAGGCTTACTTCATCTGCCAAAGGCATCCCAAAGGGAGTGCAGAAGTGCCACAACATGGCTGCTTTCACGGCTTTTCCCTTAGGAAGAACCCTAATACCCGGCTGATTTACCTTCCTAGGGTTACTGTTAGGCTTAGGCCTAGGACTTTTAAAACCAGGAAGCCCTGGGCTCCAGGCACACTGCAGCTGCGAAAGGCATCCCAAGGGGAGCGCAAAAGTGACGCAACTTGGCTGCCACCACTGATATATCCATGAGACCATCCCGAACCATAGGCTGATTTTCCTTCCTAGGCTTAAGGTTTGAGTTACGCCTAGGGTAAGGGTTCTATTAACCAGAAAGCCCTGAGTTCCAAGAACACAGCAGCTGCGAAGGACTAGCCAAGAAGAGCGCAAAAGTAGCACAACATGCCTGCCTCCACAGCTTTTTCCTTGGGGACATGCCTAATTCCTGGCTGATTTGCCTTTCTCGTCTTAGGGTTGGGGTTCGGCCTAGGGCTAGGATTTTTAAAATCAGGAAGCCCTGAGTTCCAGGCACACTGGAGCTGTGAAAGGCATCCAAAAGGGAGTGCAAAAGTGCCACAACATGGCTGCTTTCACGGCTTTTTCCTTGGCAAGAAGCCTAACACCAGGCTGATTTACCTTCCCAGGGTTACTGTTAGGCTTAGGCCTAGGGCTAGGATTTTTAAAACTAGGAAGCCCTGGGCTCCAGGCACACTGCAGCTGTTCAAGGCATCCCAAGGGGAGTACAAAAGTGCAACAACATGGCAGCTTTCACAGCTTTTTCCTTGGCACCATCCCTAAACCTAGGCTGATTTATCTGCCTAGGGTTAGGGTTAGGCTTCAGCCTAGGGCTTGGATTTCTTTAACCAGGAAGCCCTGAGTTCCAGGCTTACTTCATCTGCCAAAGGCATCCCAAAGGGAGTGCAGAAGTGCCACAACATGGCTGCTTTCACGGCTTTTCCCTTAGGAAGAACCCTAATACCCGGCTGATTTATCTTCCTAGGGTTACTGTTAGGCTTAGGCCTAGGACTTTTAAAACCAGGAAGCCCTGGGCTCCAGGCACACTGCAGCTGCGAAAGGCATCCCAAGGGGAGCGCAAAAGTGACGCAACTTGGCTGCCACCACTGATATTTCCATGAGACCATCCCGAACCATAGGCTGATTTTCCTTCCTAGGGTTAAGGTTTGAGTTACGCCTAGGGTAAGGGTTCTATTAACCAGAAAGCCCTGAGTTCCAAGAACACAGCAGCTGCGAAGGACTAGCCAAGAAGAGCGCAAAAGTACCACAACATGCCTGCCTCCACAGCTTTTTCCTTGGGGACATGCCTAATTCCTGGCTGATTTGCCTTTCTCGTCTTAGGGTTGGGGTTCAGCCTAGGGCTAGGATTTTTAAAATCAGGAAGCCCTGAGTTCCAGGCACACTGGAGCCGTGAAAGTCATCTAAAAGGGAGTGCAAAAGTGCCACAACATGGCTGCTTTCACGGCTTTTTCCTTGGCAAGAAGCCTAACACCAGGCTGATTTACCTTCCCAGGGTTACTGTTAGGCTTAGGCCTAGGGCTAGGATTTTTGAAACTAGGAAGCCCTTAGCTCCAGGCACACTGCAGCTGTTCAAGGCATCCCAAGGGGAGTACAAAAGTGCAACAACATGGCAGCTTTCACAGCTTTTTCCTTGGCACCATCCCTATACCTAGGCTGATTTATCTGCCTAGGGTTAGGGTTAGGGTTCAGCCTAGGGCTTGGATTTCTTTAACCAGGAAGCCCTGAGTTCCAGGCTTACTTCATCTGCCAAAGGCATCCCAAAGGGAGTGCAGAAGTGCCACAACATGGCTGCTTTCACGGCTTTTCCCTTAGGAAGAACCCTAATACCCGGCTGATTTACCTTCCTAGGGTTACTGTTAGGCTTAGGCCTAGGACTTTTAAAACCAGGAAGCCCTGGGCTCCAGGCACACTGCAGCTGCGAAAGGCATCCCAAGGGGAGCGCAAAAGTGACGCAACTTGGCTGCCACCACTGATATTTCCATGAGACCATCCCGAACCATAGGTTGATTTTCCTTCCTAGGGTTAAGGTTTGAGTTACGCATAGGGTAAGGGCTCTATTAACCAGAAAGCCCTGAGTTCCAAAAACACAGCAGCTGCGAAGGACTAGCCAAGAAGAGCGCAAAAGTAGCACAACATGCCTGCCTCCACAGCTTTTTCCTTGGGGACATGCCTAATTCCTGGCTGATTTGCCTTTCTCGTCTTAGGGTTGGGGTTCGGCCTAGGGCTAGGATTTTTAAAATCAGGAAGCCCTGAGTTCCAGGCACACTGGAGCTGTGAAAGGCATCCAAAAGGGAGTGCAAAAGTGCCACAACATGGCTGCTTTCACGGCTTTTTCCTTGGCAAGAAGCCTAACACCAGGCTGATTTACCTTCCCAGGGTTACTGTTAGGCTTAGGCCTAGGGCTAGGATTTTTGAAACTAGGAAGCCCTGGGCTCCAGGCACACTGCAGCTGTTCAAGGCATCCCAAGGGGAGTACAAAAGTGCAACAACATGGCAGCTTTCACAGCTTTTTCCTTGGCACCATCCCTATACCTAGGCTGATTTATCTGCCTAGGGTTAGCGTTAGGCTTCAGCCTAGGGCTTGGATTTCTTTAACCAGGAAGCCCTGAGTTCCAGGCTTACTTCATCTGCCAAAGGCATCCCAAAGGGAGTGCAGAAGTGCCACAACATGGCTGCTTTCACGGCTTTTCCCTTAGGAAGAACCCTAATACCCGGCTGATTTACCTTCCTAGGGTTACTGTTAGGCTTAGGCCTAGGACTTTTAAAACCAGGAAGCCCTGGGCTCCAGGCACACTGCAGCTGCGAAAGGCATCCCAAGGGGAGCGCAAAAGTGACGCAACTTGGCTGCCACCACTGATATATCCATGAGACCATCCCGAACCATAGGTTGATTTTCCTTCCTAGGGTTAAGGTTTGAGTTACGCCTATGGTAAGGGTTCTATTAACCAGAAAGCCCTGAGTTCCAAGAACACAGCAGCTGCGAAGGACTAGCCAAGAAGAGCGCAAAAGTAGCACAACATGCCTGCCTCCACAGCTTTTTCCTTCGGGACATGCCTAATTCCTGGCTGATTTGCCTTTCTCGTCTTAGGGTTGGGGTTGGGCCTAGGGCTAGGATTTTTAAAATCAGGAAGCCCTGAGTTCCAGGCACACTGGAGCTGTGAAAGGCATCCAAAAGGGAGTGCAAAAGTGCCACAACATGGCTGCTTTCACGGCTTTTTCCTTGGCAAGAAGCCTAACACCAGGCTGATTTGCCTTCCCAGGGTTACTGTTAGGCTTAGGCCTAGGGCTAGGATTTTTGAAACTAGGAAGCCCTGGGCTCCAGGCACACTGCAGCTGTTCAAGGCATCCCAAGGGGAGTACAAAAGTGCAACAACATGGCAGCTTTCACAGCTTTTTCCTTGGCACCATCCCTATACCTAGGCTGATTTATCTGCCTAGGGTTAGGGTTAGGGTTCAGCCTAGGGCTTGGATTTCTTTAACCAGGAAGCCCTGAGTTCCAGGCTTACTTCATCTGCCAAAGGCATCCCAAAGGGAGTGCAGAAGTGCCACAACATGGCTGCTTTCACGGCTTTTCCCTTAGGAAGAACCCTAATACCCGGCTGATTTACCTTCCTAGGGTTACTGTTAGGCTTAGGCCTAGGACTTTTAAAACCAGGAAGCCCTGGGCTCCAGGCACACTGCAGCTGCGAAAGGCATCCCAAGGGGAGCGCAAAAGTGACGCAACTTGGCTGCCACCACTGATATTTCCATGAGACCATCCCGAATCATAGGCTGATTTTCCTTCCTAGGCTTAAGGTTTGAGTTACGCCTAGGGTAAGGGCTCTATTAACCAGAAAGCCCTGAGTTCCAAGAACACAGCAGCTGCGAAGGACTAGCCAAGAAGAGCGCAAAAGTAGCACAACATGCCTGCCTCCACAGCTTTTTCCTTGGGGACATGCCTAATTCCTGGCTGATTTGCCTTTCTCGTCTTAGGGTTGGGGTTCAGCCTAGGGCTAGGATTTTTAAAATCAGGAAGCCCTGAGTTCCAGGCACACTGGAGCTGTGAAAGGCATCCAAAAGGGAGTGCAAAAGTGCCACAACATGGCTGCTTTCACGGCTTTTTCCTTGGCAAGAAGCCTAACACCAGGCTGATTTACCTTCCCAGGGTTACTGTTAGGCTTAGGCCTAGGGCTAGGATTTTTGAAACTAGGAAGCCCTTAGCTCCAGGCACACTGCAGCTGTTCAAGGCATCCCAAGGGGAGTACAAAAGTGCAACAACATGGCAGCTTTCACAGCTTTTTCCTTGGCACCATCCCTATACCTAGGCTGATTTATCTGCCTAGGGTTAGGGTTAGGGTTCAGCCTAGGGCTTGGATTTCTTTAACCAGGAAGCCCTGAGTTCCAGGCTTACTTCATCTGCCAAAGGCATCCCAAAGGGAGTGCAGAAGTGCCACAACATGGCTGCTTTCACGGCTTTTCCCTTAGGAAGAACCCTAATACCCGGCTGATTTACCTTCCTAGGGTTACTGTTAGGCTTAGGTCTAGGACTTTTAAAACCAGGAAGCCCTGGGCTCCAGGCACACTGCAGCTGCGAAAGGCATCCCAAGGGGAGCGCAAAAGTGACGCAACTTGGCTGCCACCACTGATATTTCCATGAGACCATCCCGAACCATAGGCTGATTTTCCTTCCTAGGGTTAAGGTTTGAGTTACGCCTAGGGTAAGGGTTCTATTAACCAGAAAGCCCTGAGTTCCAAGAACACAGCAGCTGCGAAGGACTAGCCAAGAAGAGCGCAAAAGTAGCACAACATGCCTGCCTCCACAGCTTTTTCCTTGGGGACATGCCTAATTCCTGGCTGATTTGCCTTTCTCGTCTTAGGGTTGGGGTTCAGCCTAGGGCTAGGATTTTTAAAATCAGGAAGCCCTGAGTTCCAGGCACACTGGAGCTGTGAAAGGCATCCAAAAGGGAGTGCAAAAGTGCCACAACATGGCTGCTTTCACGGCTTTTTCCTTGGCAAGAAGCCTAACACCAGGCTGATTTACCTTCCCAGGGTTACTGTTAGGCTTAGGCCTAGGGCTAGGATTTTTGAAACTAGGAAGCCCTGGGCTCCAGGCACACTGCAGCTGTTCAAGGCATCCCAAGGGGAGTACAAAAGTGCAACAACATGGCAGCTTTCACAGCTTTTTCCTTGGCACCATCCCTATACCTAGGCTGATTTATCTGCCTAGGGTTAGGGTTAGGCTTCAGCCTAGGGCTTGGATTTCTTTAACCAGGAAGCCCTGAGTTCCAGGCTTACTTCATCTGCCAAAGGCATCCCAAAGGGAGTGCAGAAGTGCCACAACATGGCTGCTTTCACGGCTTTTCCCTTAGGAAGAACCCTAATACCCGGCTGATTTACCTTCCTAGGGTTACTGTTAGGCTTAGGCCTAGGACTTTTAAAACCAGGAAGCCCTGGGCTCCAGGCACACTGCAGCTGCGAAAGGCATCCCAAGGGGAGCGCAAAAGTGACGCAACTTGGCTGCCACCACTGATATTTCCATGAGACCATCCCGAACCATAGGTTGATTTTCCTTCCTAGGGTTAAGGTTTGAGTTACGCCTAGGGTAAGGGCTCTATTAACCAGAAAGCCCTGAGTTCCAAGAACACAGCAGCTGCGAAGGACTAGCCAAGAAGAGCGCAAAAGTAGCACAACATGCCTGCCTCCACAGCTTTTTCCTTGGGGACATGCCTAATTCCTGGCTGATTTGCCTTTCTCGTCTTAGGGCTGGGATTCGGCCTAGGGCTAGGATTTTTAAAATCAGGAAGCCCTGAGTTCCAGGCACACTGGAGCTGTGAAAGGCATCCAAAAGGGAGTGCAAAAGTGCCACAACATGGCTGCTTTCACGGCTTTTTCCTTGGCAAGAAGCCTAACACCAGGCTGATTTCCCTTCCCAGGGTTACTGTTAGGCTTAGGCCTAGGGCTAGGATTTTTGAAACTAGGAAGCCCTGGGCTCCAGGCACACTGCAGCTGTTCAAGGCATCCCAAGGGGAGTACAAAAGTGCAACAACATGGCAGCTTTCACAGCTTTTTCCTTGGCACCATCCCTATACCTAGGCTGATTTATCTGCCTAGGGTTAGGGTTAGGGTTCAGCCTAGGGCTTGGATTTCTTTAACCAGGAAGCCCTGAGTTCCAGGCTTACTTCATCTGCCAAAGGCATCCCAAAGGGAGTGCAGAAGTGCCACAACATGGCTGCTTTCACGGCTTTTCCCTTAGGAAGAACCCTAATACCCGGCTGATTTACCTTCCTAGGGTTACTGTTAGCCTTAGGCCTAGGACTTTTAAAACCAGGAAGCCCTGGGCTCCAGGCACACTGCAGCTGCGAAAGGCATCCCAAGGGGAGCGCAAAAGTGACGCAACTTGGCTGCCACCACTGATATTTCCATGAGACCATCCCGAACCATAGGTTGATTTTCCTTCCTAGGCTTAAGGTTTGAGTTACGCCTAGGGTAAGGGCTCTATTAACCAGAAAGCCCTGAGTTCCAAGAACACAGCAGCTGCGAAGGACTAGCCAAGAAGAGCGCAAAAGTACCACAACATGCCTGCCTCCACAGCTTTTTCCTTGGGGATATGCCTAATTCCTGGCTGATTTGCCTTTCTCGTCTTAGGGTTGGGGTTCGGCCTAGGGCTAGGATTTTTAAAATCAGGAAGCCCTGAGTTCCAGGCACACTGGAGCTGTGAAAGGCATCCAAAAGGGAGTGCAAAAGTGCCACAACATGGCTGCTTTCACGGCTTTTTCCTTGGCAAGAAGCCTAACACCAGGCTGATTTACCTTCCCAGGGTTACTGTTAGGCTTAGGCCTAGGGCTAGGATTTTTGAAACTAGGAAGCCCTGGGCTCCAGGCACACTGCAGCTGTTCAAGGCATCCCAAGGGGAGTACAAAAGTGCAACAACATGGCAGCTTTCACAGCTTTTTCCTTGGCACCATCCCTATACCTAGGCTGATTTATCTGCCTAGGGTTAGGGTTAGGGTTCAGCCTAGGGCTTGGATTTCTTTAACCAGGAAGCCCTGAGTTCCAGGCTTACTTCATCTGCCAAAGGCATCCCAAAGGGAGTGCAGAAGTGCCACAACATGGCTGCTTTCACGGCTTTTCCCTTAGGAAGAACCCTAATACCCGGCTGATTTACCTTCCTAGGGTTACTGTTAGGCTTAGGCCTAGGACTTTTAAAACCAGGAAGCCCTGGGCTCCAGGCACACTGCAGCTGCGAAAGGCATCCCAAGGGGAGCGCAAAAGTGACGCAACTTGGCTGCCACCACTGATATTTCCATGAGACCATCCCGAACCATAGGTTGATTTTCCTTCCTAGGGTTAAGGTTTGAGTTACGCCTAGGGTAAGGGCTCTATTAACCAGAAAGCCCTGAGTTCCAAGAATACAGCAGCTGCGAAGGACTAGCCAAGAAGAGCGCAAAAGTACCACAACATGCCTGCCTCCACAGCTTTTTCCTTGGGGACATGCCTAATTCCTGGCTGATTTGCCTTTCTCGTCTTAGGGTTGGGGTTCGGCCTAGGGCTAGGATTTTTAAAATCAGGAAGCCCTGAGTTCCAGGCACACTGGAGCTGTGAAAGGCATCCAAAAGGGAGTGCAAAAGTGCCACAACATGGCTGCTTTCACGGCTTTTTCCTTGGCAAGAAGCCTAACACCAGGCTGATTTACCTTCCCAGGGTTACTGTTAGGCTTAGGCCTAGGGCTAGGATTTTTAAAACTAGGAAGCCCTGGGCTCCAGGCACACTGCAGCTGTTCAAGGCATCCCAAGGGGAGTACAAAAGTGCAACAACATGGCAGCTTTCACAGCTTTTTCCTTGGCACCATCCCTATACCTAGGCTGATTTATCTGCCTAGGGTTAGGGTTAGGCTTCAGCCTAGGGCTTGGATTTCTTTAACCAGGAAGCCCTGAGTTCCAGGCTTACTTCATCTGCCAAAGGCATCCCAAAGGGAGTGCAGAAGTGCCACAACATGGCTGCTTTCACGGCTTTTCCCTTAGGAAGAACCCTAATACCCGGCTGATTTACCTTCCTAGGGTTACTGTTAGGCTTAGGCCTAGGACTTTTAAAACCAGGAAGCCCTGGGCTCCAGGCACACTGCAGCTGCCAAAGGCATCCCAAGGGGAGCGCAAAAGTGACGCAACTTGGCTGCCACCACTGATATTTCCATGAGACCATCCCGAACCATAGGCTGATTTTCCTTCTTAGGGTTAAGGTTTGAGTTACGCCTATGGTAAGGGTTCTATTAACCAGAAAGCCCTGAGTTCCAAGAACACAGCAGCTGCGAAGGACTAGCCAAGAAGAGCGCAAAAGTACCACAACATGCCTGCCTCCACAGCTTTTTCCTTGGGGACATGCCTAATTCCTGGCTGATTTGCCTTTCTCGTCTTAGGGTTGGGGTTCGGCCTAGGGCTAGGATTTTTAAAATCAGGAAGCCCTGAGTTCCAGGCACACTGGAGCTGTGAAAGGCATCCAAAAGGGAGTGCAAAAGTGCCACAACATGGCTGCTTTCACGGCTTTTTCCTTGGCAAGAAGCCTAACACCAGGCTGATTTACCTTCCCAGGGTTACTGTTAGGCTTAGGCCTAGGGCTAGGATTTTGAAACTAGGAAGCCCTGGGCTCCAGGCACACTGCAGCTGTTCAAGGCATCCCAAGGGGAGTACAAAAGTGCAACAACATGGCAGCTTTCACAGCTTTTTCCTTGGCACCATCCCTATACCTAGGCTGATTTATCTGCCTAGGGTTAGGGTTAGGGTTCAGCCTAGGGCTTGGATTTCTTTAACCAGGAAGCCCTGAGTTCCAGGCTTACTTCATCTGCCAAAGGCATCCCAAAGGGAGTGCAGAAGTGCCACAACATGGCTGCTTTCACGGCTTTTCCCTTAGGAAGAACCCTAATACCCGGCTGATTTACCTTCCTAGGGTTACTGTTAGGCTTAGGCCTAGGACTTTTAAAACCAGGAAGCCCTGGGCTCCAGGCACACTGCAGCTGCGAAAGGCATCCCAAGGGGAGCGCAAAAGTGACGCAACTTGGCTGCCACCACTGATATTTCCATGAGACCATCCCGAACCATAGGCTGATTTTCCTTCCTAGGCTTAAGGTTTGAGTTACGCCTAGGGTAAGGGTTCTATTAACCAGAAAGCCCTGAGTTCCAAGAACACAGCAGCTGCGAAGGACTACCCAAGAAGAGCGCAAAAGTACCACAACATGCCTGCCTCCACAGCTTTTTCCTTGGGGACATGCCTAATTCCTGGCTGATTTGCCTTTCTCGTCTTAGGGTTGGGGTTCGGCCTAGGGCTAGGATTTTTAAAATCAGGAAGCCCTGAGTTCCAGGCACACTGGAGCTGTGAAAGGCATCCAAAAGGGAGTGCAAAAGTGCCACAACATGGCTGCTTTCACGGCTTTTTCCTTGGCAAGAAGCCTAACACCAGGCTGATTTACCTTCCCAGGGTTACTGTTAGGCTTAGGCCTAGGGCTAGGATTTTTGAAACTAGGAAGCCCTGGGCTCCAGGCACACTGCAGCTGTTCAAGGCATCCCAAGGGGAGTACAAAAGTGCAACAACATGGCAGCTTTCACAGCTTTTTCCTTGGCACCATCCCTATACCTAGGCTGATTTATCTGCCTAGGGTTAGGGTTAGGCTTCAGCCTAGGGCTTGGATTTCTTTAACCAGGAAGCCCTGAGTTCCAGGCTTACTTCATCTGCCAAAGGCATCCCAAAGGGAGTGCAGAAGTGCCACAACATGGCTGCTTTCACGGCTTTTCCCTTAGGAAGAACCCTAATACCCGGCTGATTTACCTTCCTAGGGTTACTGTTAGGCTTAGGCCTAGGACTTTTAAAACCAGGAAGCCCTGGGCTCCAGGCACACTGCAGCTGCGAAAGGCATCCCAAGGGGAGCGCAAAAGTGACGCAACTTGGCTGCCACCACTGATATTTCCATGAGACCATCCCGAACCATAGGCTGATTTTCCTTCCTAGGGTTAAGGTTTGAGTTACGCCTAGGGTAAGGGCTCTATTAACCACAAAGCCCTGAGTTCCAAGAACACAGCAGCTGCGAAGGACTAGCCAAGAAGAGCGCAAAAGTAGCACAACATGCCTGCCTCCACAGCTTTTTCCTTGGGGACATGCCTAATTCCTGGCTGATTTGCCTTTCTCGTCTTAGGGTTGGGGTTCGGCCTAGGGCTAGGATTTTTAAAATCAGGAAGCCCTGAGTTCCAGGCACACTGGAGCTGTGAAAGGCATCCAAAAGGGAGTGCAAAAGTGCCACAACATGGCTGCTTTCACGGCTTTTTCCTTGGCAAGAAGCCTAACACCAGGCTGATTTACCTTCCCAGGGTTACTGTTAGGCTTAGGCCCAGGGCTAGGATTTTTGAAACTAGGAAGCCCTTAGCTCCAGGCACACTGCAGCTGTTCAAGGCATCCCAAGGGGAGTACAAAAGTGCAACAACATGGCAGCTTTCACAGCTTTTTCCTTGGCACCATCCCTATACCTAGGCTGATTTATCTGCCTAGGGTTAGGGTTAGGCTTCAGCCTAGGGCTTGGATTTCTTTAACCAGGAAGCCCTGAGTTCCAGGCTTACTTCATCTGCCAAAGGCATCCCAAAGGGAGTGCAGAAGTGCCACAACATGGCTGCTTTCACGGCTTTTCCCTTAGGAAGAACCCTAATACCCGGCTGATTTACCTTCCTAGGGTTACTGTTAGGCTTAGGCCTAGGACTTTTAAAACCAGGAAGCCCTGGGCTCCAGGCACACTGCAGCTGCGAAAGGCATCCCAAGGGGAGCGCAAAAGTGACGCAACTTGGCTGCCACCACTGATATTTCCATGAGAGCATCCCGAACCATAGGTTGATTTTCCTTCCTAGGTTTAAGGTTTGAGTTACGCCTAGGGTAAGGGCTCTATTAACCAGAAAGCCCTGAGTTCCAAGAACACAGCAGCTGCGAAGGACTAGCCAAGAAGAGCGCAAAAGTAGCACAACATGCCTGCCTCCACAGCTTTTTCCTTGGGGACATGCCTAATTCCTGGCTGATTTGCCTTTCTCGTCATAGGGTTGGGGTTCGGCCTAGGGCTAGGATTTTTAAAATCAGGAAGCCCTGAGTTCCAGGCACAGTGGAGCTGTGAAAGGCATCCAAAAGGGAGTGCAAAAGTGCCACAACATGGCTGCTTTCACGGCTTTTTCCTTGGCAAGAAGCCTAACACCAGGCTGATTTACCTTCCCAGGGTTACTGTTAGGCTTAGGCCTAGGGCTAGGATTTTTAAAACTAGGAAGCCCTTAGCTCCAGGCACACTGCAGCTGTTCAAGGCATCCCAAGGGGAGTACAAAAGTGCAACAACATGGCAGCTTTCACAGCTTTTTCCTTGGCACCATCCCTATACCTAGGCTGATTTATCTGCCTAGGGTTAGGGTTAGGCTTCAGCCTAGGGCTTGGATTTCTTTAACCAGGAAGCCCTGAGTTCCAGGCTTACTTCATCTGCCAAAGGCATCCCAAAGGGAGTGCAGAAGTGCCACAACATGGCTGCTTTCACGGCTTTTCCCTTAGGAAGAACCCTAATACCCGGCTGATTTACCTTCCTAGGGTTACTGTTAGGCTTAGGCCTAGGACTTTTAAAACCAGGAAGCCCTGGGCTCCAGGCACACTGCAGCTGCCAAAGGCATCCCAAGGGGAGCGCAAAAGTGACGCAACTTGGCTGCCACCACTGATATTTCCATGAGACCATCCCGAACCATAGGCTGATTTTCCTTCTTAGGGTTAAGGTTTGAGTTACGCCTATGGTAAGGGTTCTATTAACCAGAAAGCCCTGAGTTCCAAGAACACAGCAGCTGCGAAGGACTAGCCAAGAAGAGCGCAAAAGTACCACAACATGCCTGCCTCCACAGCTTTTTCCTTGGGGACATGCCTAATTCCTGGCTGATTTGCCTTTCTCGTCTTAGGGTTGGGGTTCGGCCTAGGGCTAGGATTTTTAAAATCAGGAAGCCCTGAGTTCCAGGCACACTGGAGCTGTGAAAGGCATCCAAAAGGGAGTGCAAAAGTGCCACAACATGGCTGCTTTCACGGCTTTTTCCTTGGCAAGAAGCCTAACACCAGGCTGATTTACCTTCCCAGGGTTACTGTTAGGCTTAGGCCTAGGGCTAGGATTTTTGAAACTAGGAAGCCCTGGGCTGCAGGCACACTGCAGCTGTTCAAGGCATCCCAAGGGGAGTACAAAAGTGCAACAACATGGCAGCTTTCACAGCTTTTTCCTTGGCACCATCCCTATACCTAGGTGATTTATCTGCCTAGGGTTAGGGTTAGGGTTCAGCCTAGGGCTTGGATTTCTTTAACCAGGAAGCCCTGAGTTCCAGGCTTACTTCATCTGCCAAAGGCATCCCAAAGGGAGTGCAGAAGTGCCACAACATGGCTGCTTTCACGGCTTTTCCCTTAGGAAGAACCCTAATACCCGGCTGATTTACCTTCCTAGGGTTACTGTTAGGCTTAGGCCTAGGACTTTTAAAACCAGGAAGCCCTGGGCTCCAGGCACACTGCAGCTGCCAAAGGCATCCCAAGGGGAGCGCAAAAGTGACGCAACTTGGCTGCCACCACTGATATTTCCATGAGACCATCCCGAACCATAGGCTGATTTTCCTTCCTAGGGTTAAGGTTTGAGTTACGCCTAGGGTAAGGGCTCTATTAACCAGAAAGCCCTGAGTTCCAAGAACACAGCAGCTGCGAAGGACTAGCCAAGAAGAGCGCAAAAGTACCACAACATGCCTGCCTCCACAGCTTTTTCCTTGGGGACATGCCTAATTCCTGGCTGATTTGCCTTTCTCGTCATAGGGTTGGGGTTCGGCCTAGGGCTAGGATTTTTAAAATCAGGAAGCCCTGAGTTCCTGGCACAGTGGAGCTGTGAAAGGCATCCAAAAGGGAGTGCAAAAGTGCCACAACATGGCTGCTTTCACGGCTTTTTCCTTGGCAAGAAGCCTAACACCAGGCTGATTTACCTTCCCAGGGTTACTGTTAGGCTTAGGCCTAGGGCTAGGATTTTTAAAACTAGGAAGCCCTGGGCTCCAGGCACACTGCAGCTGTTCAAGGCATCCCAAGGGGAGTACAAAAGTGCAACAACATGGCAGCTTTCACAGCTTTTTCCTTGGCACCATCCCTATACCTAGGCTGATTTATCTGCCTAGGGTTAGGGTTAGGGTTCAGCCTAGGGCTTGGATTTCTTTAACCAGGAAGCCCTGAGTTCCAGGCTTACTTCATCTGCCAAAGGCATCCCAAAGGGAGTGCAGAAGTGCCACAACATGGCTGCTTTCACGGCTTTTCCCTTAGGAAGAACCCTAATACCCGGCTGATTTACCTTCCTAGGGTTACTGTTAGGCTTAGGCCTAGGACTTTTAAAACCAGGAAGCCCTGGGCTCCAGGCACACTGCAGCTGCCAAAGGCATCCCAAGGGGAGCGCAAAAGTGACGCAACTTGGCTGCCACCACTGATATTTCCATGAGACCATCCCGAACCATAGGCTGATTTTCCTTCTTAGGGTTAAGGTTTGAGTTACGCCTAGGGTAAGGGTTCTATTAACCAGAAAGCCCTGAGTTCCAAGAACACAGCAGCTGCGAAGGACTAGCCAAGAAGAGCGCAAAAGTACCACAACATGCCTGCCTCCACAGCTTTTTCCTTGGGGACATGCCTAATTCCTGGCTGATTTGCCTTTCTCGTCTTAGGGTTGGGGTTCGGCCTAGGGCTAGGATTTTTAAAATCAGGAAGCCCTGAGTTCCAGGCACACTGCAGCTGTGAAAGGCATCCAAAAGGGAGTGCAAAAGTGCCACAACATGGCTGCTTTCACGGCTTTTTCCTTGGCAAGAAGCCTAACACCAGGCTGATTTACCTTCCCAGGGTTACTGTTAGGCTTAGGCCTAGGGCTAGGATTTTTGAAACTAGGAAGCCCTGGGCTCCAGGCACACTGCAGCTGTTCAAGGCATCCCAAGGGGAGTACAAAAGTGCAACAACATGGCAGCTTTCACAGCTTTTTCCTTGGCACCATCCCTATACCTAGGCTGATTTATCTGCCTAGGGTTAGGGTTAGGGTTCAGCCTAGGGCTTGGATTTCTTTAACCAGGAAGCCCTGAGTTCCAGGCTTACTTCATCTGCCAAAGGCATCCCAAAGGGAGTGCAGAAGTGCCACAACATGGCTGCTTTCACGGCTTTTCCCTTAGGAAGAACCCTAATACCCGGCTGATTTACCTTCCTAGGGTTACTGTTAGGCTTAGGCCTAGGACTTTTAAAACCAGGAAGCCCTGGGCTCCAGGCACACTGCAGCTGCGAAAGGCATCCCAAGGGGAGCGCAAAAGTGACGCAACTTGGCTGCCACCACTGATATTTCCATGAGACCATCCCGAACCATAGGCTGATTTTCCTTCCTAGGGTTAAGGTTTGAGTTACGCCTAGGGTAAGGGCTCTATTAACCAGAAAGCCCTGAGTTCCAAGAACACAGCAGCTGCGAAGGACTAGCCAAGAAGAGCGCAAAAGTAGCACAACATGCCTGCCTCCACAGCTTTTTCCTTGGGGACATGCCTAATTCCTGGCTGATTTGCCTTTCTCGTCATAGGGTTGGGGTTCGGCCTAGGGCTAGGATTTTTAAAATCAGGAAGCCCTGAGTTCCAGGCACACTGGAGCTGTGAAAGGCATCCAAAAGGGAGTGCAAAAGTGCCACAACATGGCTGCTTTCACGGCTTTTTCCTTGGCAAGAAGCCTAACACCAGGCTGATTTACCTTCCCAGGGTTACTGTTAGGCTTAGGCCTAGGGCTAGGATTTTTATAACTAGGAAGCCCTTAGCTCCAGGCACACTGCAGCTGTTCAAGGCATCCCAAGGGGAGTACAAAAGTGCAACAACATGGCAGCTTTCACAGCTTTTTCCTTGGCACCATCCCTATACCTAGGCTGATTTATCTGCCTAGGGTTAGGGTTAGCGTTCAGCCTAGGGCTTGGATTTCTTTAACCAGGAAGCCCTGAGTTCCAGGCTTACTTCATCTGCCAAAGGCATCCCAAAGGGAGTGCAGAAGTGCCACAACATGGCTGCTTTCACGGCTTTTCCCTTAGGAAGAACCCTAATACCCGGCTGATTTACCTTCCTAGGGTTACTGTTAGGCTTAGGCCTAGGACTTTTAAAACCAGGAAGCCCTGGGCTCCAGGCACACTGCAGCTGCGAAAGGCATCCCAAGGGGAGCGCAAAAGTGACGCAACTTGGCTGCCACCACTGATATTTCCATGAGACCATCCCGAATCATAGGCTGATTTTCCTTCTTAGGGTTAAGGTTTGAGTTACGCCTAGGGTAAGGGTTCTATTAACCAGAAAGCCCTGAGTTCCAAGAACACAGCAGCTGCGAAGGACTAGCCAAGAAGAGCGCAAAAGTACCACAACATGCCTGCCTCCACAGCTTTTTCCTTGGGGACATGCCTAATTCCTGGCTGATTTGCCTTTCTCGTCTTAGGGTTGGGGTTCGGCCTAGGGCTAGGATTTTTAAAATCAGGAAGCCCTGAGTTCCAGGCACACTGGAGCTGTGAAAGGCATCCAAAAGGGAGTGCAAAAGTGCCACAACATGGCTGCTTTCACGGCTTTTTCCTTGGCAAGAAGCCTAACACCAGGCTGATTTGCCTTCCCAGGGTTACTGTTAGGCTTAGGCCTAGGGCTAGGATTTTTGAAACTAGGAAGCCCTGGGCTCCAGGCACACTGCAGCTGTTCAAGGCATCCCAAGGGGAGTACAAAAGTGCAACAACATGGCAGCTTTCACAGCTTTTTCCTTGGCACCATCCCTATACCTAGGCTGATTTATCTGCCTAGGGTTAGGGTTAGGGTTCAGCCTAGGGCTTGGATTTCTTTAACCAGGAAGCCCTGAGTTCCAGGCTTACTTCATCTGCCAAAGGCATCCCAAAGGGAGTGCAGAAGTGCCACAACATGGCTGCTTTCACGGCTTTTCCCTTAGGAAGAACCCTAATACCCGGCTGATTTACCTTCCTAGGGTTACTGTTAGGCTTAGGCCTAGGACTTTTAAAACCAGGAAGCCCTGGGCTCCAGGCACACTGCAGCTGCGAAAGGCATCCCAAGGGGAGCGCAAAAGTGATGCAACTTGGCTGCCACCACTGATATTTCCATGAGACCATCCCAACCATAGGTTGATTTTCCTTCCTAGGGTTAAGGTTTGAGTTACGCCTATGGTAAGGGCTCTATTAACCAGAAAGCCCTGAGTTCCAAGAACACAGCAGCTGCGAAGGACTAGCCAAGAAGAGCACAAAAGTACCACAACATGCCTGCCTCCACAGCTTTTTCCTTGGGGACATGCCTAATTCCTGGCTGATTTGCCTTTCTCGTCTTAGGGTTGGGGTTCGGCCTAGGGCTAGGATTTTTAAAATCAGGAAGCCCTGAGTTCCAGGCACACTGGAGCTGTGAAAGGCATCCAAAAGGGAGTGCAAAAGTGCCACAACATGGCTGCTTTCACGGCTTTTTCCTTGGCAAGAAGCCTAACACCAGGCTGATTTACCTTCCCAGGGTTACTGTTAGGCTTAGGCCTAGGGCTAGGATTTTTGAAACTAGGAAGCCCTGGGCTCCAGGCACACTGCAGCTGTTCAAGGCATCCCAAGGGGAGTACAAAAGTGCAACAACATGGCAGCTTTCACAGCTTTTTCCTTGGCACCATCCCTATACCTAGGCTGATTTATCTGCCTAGGGTTAGGGTTAGCGTTCAGCCTAGGGCTTGGATTTCTTTAACCAGGAAGCCCTGAGTTCCAGGCTTACTTCATCTGCCAAAGGCATCCCAAAGGGAGTGCAGAAGTGCCACAACATGGCTGCTATCACGGCTTTTCCCTTAGGAAGAACCCTAATACCCGGCTGATTTACCTTCCTAGGGTTACTGTTAGGCTTAGGCCTAGGACTTTTAAAACCAGGAAGCCCTGGGCTCCAGGCACACTGCAGCTGCGAAAGGCATCCCAAGGGGAGCGCAAAAGTGACGCAACTTGGCTGCCACCACTGATATTTCCATGAGACCATCCCGAACCATAGGCTGATTTTCCTTCCTAGGTTTAAGGTTTGAGTTACGCCTAGGGTAAGGGCTCTATTAACCAGAAAGCCCTGAGTTCCAAGAACACAGCAGCTGCGAAGGACTAGCCAAGAAGAGCGCAAAAGTAGCACAACATGCCTGCCTCCACAGCTTTTTCCTTGGGGACATGCCTAATTCCTGGCTGATTTGCCTTTCTCGTCTTAGGGCTGGGATTCGGCCTAGGGCTAGGATTTTTAAAATCAGGAAGCCCTGAGTTCCAGGCACACTGGAGCTGTGAAAGGCATCCAAAAGGGAGTGCAAAAGTGCCACAACATGGCTGCTTTCACGGCTTTTTCCTTGGCAAGAAGCCTAACACCAGGCTGATTTGCCTTCCCAGGGTTACTGTTAGGCTTAGGCCTAGGGCTAGGATTTTTGAAACTAGGAAGCCCTGGGCTCCAGGCACACTGCAGCTGTTCAAGGCATCCCAAGGGGAGTACAAAAGTGCAACAACATGGCAGCTTTCACAGCTTTTTCCTTGGCACCATCCCTATACCTAGGCTGATTTATCTGCCTAGGGTTAGGGTTAGCGTTCAGCCTAGGGCTTGGATTTCTTTAACCAGGAAGCCCTGAGTTCCAGGCTTACTTCATCTGCCAAAGGCATCCCAAAGGGAGTGCAGAAGTGCCACAACATGGCTGCTATCACGGCTTTTCCCTTAGGAAGAACCCTAATACCCGGCTGATTTACCTTCCTAGGGTTACTGTTAGGCTTAGGCCTAGGACTTTTAAAACCAGGAAGCCCTGGGCTCCAGGCACACTGCAGCTGCGAAAGGCATCCCAAGGGGAGCGCAAAAGTGACGCAACTTGGCTGCCACCACTGATATTTCCATGAGACCATCCCGAACCATAGGCTGATTTTCCTTCCTAGGGTTAAGGTTTGAGTTACGCCTAGGGTAAGGGCTCTATTAACCAGAAAGCCCTGAGTTCCAAGAACACAGCAGCTGCGAAGGACTAGCCAAGAAGAGCGCAAAAGTAGCACAACATGCCTGCCTCCACAGCTTTTTCCTTGGGGACATGCCTAATTCCTGGCTGATTTGCCTTTCTCGTCATAGGGTTGGGGTTCGGCCTAGGGCTAGGATTTTTAAAATCAGGAAGCCCTGAGTTCCAGGCACACTGGAGCTGTGAAAGGCATCCAAAAGGGAGTGCAAAAGTGCCACAACATGGCTGCTTTCACGGCTTTTTCCTTGGCAAGAAGCCTAACACCAGGCTGATTTACCTTCCCAGGGTTACTGTTAGGCTTAGGCCTAGGGCTAGGATTTTTAAAACTAGGAAGCCCTTAGCTCCAGGCACACTGCAGCTGTTCAAGGCATCCCAAGGGGAGTACAAAAGTGCAACAACATGGCAGCTTTCACAGCTTTTTCCTTGGCACCATCCCTATACCTAGGCTGATTTATCTGCCTAGGGTTAGGGTTAGGGTTCAGCCTAGGGCTTGGATTTCTTTAACCAGGAAGCCCTGAGTTCCAGGCTTACTTCATCTGCCAAAGGCATCCCAAAGGGAGTGCAGAAGTGCCACAACATGGCTGCTTTCACGGCTTTTCCCTTAGGAAGAACCCTAATACCCGGCTGATTTACCTTCCTAGGGTTACTGTTAGGCTTAGGCCTAGGACTTTTAAAACCAGGAAGCCCTGGGCTCCAGGCACACTGCAGCTGCGAAAGGCATCCCAAGGGGAGCGCAAAAGTGACGCAACTTGGCTGCCACCACTGATATTTCCATGAGACCATCCCGAACCATAGGCTGATTTTCCTTCTTAGGGTTAAGGTTTGAGTTACGCCTAGGGTAAGGGTTCTATTAACCAGAAAGCCCTGAGTTCCAAGAACACAGCAGCTGCGAAGGACTAGCCAAGAAGAGCGCAAAAGTAGCACAACATGCCTGCCTCCACAGCTTTTTCCTTGGGGACATGCCTAATTCCTGGCTGATTTGCCTTTCTCGTCTTAGGGTTGGGGTTCGGCCTAGGGCTAGGATTTTTAAAATCAGGAAGCCCTGAGTTCCAGGCACACTGGAGCTGTGAAAGGCATCCAAAAGGGAGTGCAAAAGTGCCACAACATGGCTGCTTTCACGGCTTTTTCCTTGGCAAGAAGCCTAACACCAGGCTGATTTGCCTTCCCAGGGTTACTGTTAGGCTTAGGCCTAGGGCTAGGATTTTTGAAACTAGGAAGCCCTTAGCTCCAGGCACACTGCAGCTGTTCAAGGCATCCCAAGGGGAGTACAAAAGTGCAACAACATGGCAGCTTTCACAGCTTTTTCCTTGGCACCATCCCTATACCTAGGCTGATTTATCTGCCTAGGGTTAGGGTTAGGGTTCAGCCTAGGGCTTGGATTTCTTTAACCAGGAAGCCCTGAGTTCCAGGCTTACTTCATCTGCCAAAGGCATCCCAAAGGGAGTGCAGAAGTGCCACAACATGGCTGCTTTCACGGCTTTTCCCTTAGGAAGAACCCTAATACCCGGCTGATTTACCTTCCTAGGGTTACTGTTAGGCTTAGGCCTAGGACTTTTAAAACCAGGAAGCCCTGGGCTCCAGGCACACTGCAGCTGCGAAAGGCATCCCAAGGGGAGCGCAAAAGTGATGCAACTTGGCTGCCACCACTGATATTTCCATGAGACCATCCCGAACCATAGGTTGATTTTCCTTCCTAGGGTTAAGGTTTGAGTTACACCTATGGTAAGGGCTCTATTAACCAGAAAGCCCTGAGTTCCAAGAACACAGCAGCTGCGAAGGACTAGCCAAGAAGAGCACAAAAGTACCACAACATGCCTGCCTCCACAGCTTTTTCCTTGGGGACATGCCTAATTCCTGGCTGATTTGCCTTTCTCGTCATAGGGTTGGGGTTCGGCCTAGGGCTAGGATTTTTAAAATCAGGAAGCCCTGAGTTCCAGGCACACTGGAGCTGTGAAAGGCATCCAAAAGGGAGTGCAAAAGTGCCACAACATGGCTGCTTTCACGGCTTTTTCCTTGGCAACAAGCCTAACACCAGGCTGATTTACCTTCCCAGGGTTACTGTTAGGCTTAGGCCTAGGGCTAGGATTTTTGAAACTAGGAAGCCCTGGGCTCCAGGCACACTGCAGCTGTTCAAGGCATCCCAAGGGGAGTACAAAAGTGCAACAACATGGCAGCTTTCACAGCTTTTTCCTTGGCACCATCCCTATACCTAGGCTGATTTATCTGCCTAGGGTTAGGGTTAGGCTTCAGCCTAGGGCTTGGATTTCTTTAACCAGGAAGCCCTGAGTTCCAGGCTTACTTCATCTGCCAAAGGCATCCCAAAGGGAGTGCAGAAGTGCCACAACATGGCTGCTTTCACGGCTTTTCCCTTAGGAAGAACCCTAATACCCGGCTGATTTACCTTCCTAGGGTTATTGTTAGGCTTAGGCCTAGGACTTTTAGAACCAGGAAGCCCTGGGCTCCAGGCACACTGCAGCTGCGAAAGGCATCCCAAGGGGAGCGCAAAAGTGACGCAACTTGGCTGCCACCACTGATATTTCCATGAGACCATCCCGAACCATAGGTTGATTTTCCTTCCTAGGGTTAAGGTTTGAGTTACGCCTAGGGTAAGGGCTCTATTAACCAGAAAGCCCTGAGTTCCAAGAACACAGCAGCTGCGAAGGACTAGCCAAGAAGAGCGCAAAAGTAGCACAACATGCCTGCCTCCACAGCTTTTTCCTTGGGGACATGCCTAATTCCTGGCTGATTTGCCTTTCTCGTCTTAGGGCTGGGATTCGGCCTAGGGCTAGGATTTTTAAAATCAGGAAGCCCTGAGTTCCAGGCACACTGGAGCTGTGAAAGGCATCCAAAAGGGAGTGCAAAAGTGCCACAACATGGCTGCTTTCACGGCTTTTTCCTTGGCAAGAAGCCTAACACCAGGCTGATTTCCCTTCCCAGGGTTACTGTTAGGCTTAGGCCTAGGGCTAGGATTTTTGAAACTAGGAAGCCCTGGGCTCCAGGCACACTGCAGCTGTTCAAGGCATCCCAAGGGGAGTACAAAAGTGCAACAACATGGCAGCTTTCACAGCTTTTTCCTTGGCACCATCCCTATACCTAGGCTGATTTATCTGCCTAGGGTTAGGGTTAGGGTTCAGCCTAGGGCTTGGATTTCTTTAACCAGGAAGCCCTGAGTTCCAGGCTTACTTCATCTGCCAAAGGCATCCCAAAGGGAGTGCAGAAGTGCCACAACATGGCTGCTATCACGGCTTTTCCCTTAGGAAGAACCCTAATACCCGGCTGATTTACCTTCCTAGGGTTACTGTTAGGCTTAGGCCTAGGACTTTTAAAACCAGGAAGCCCTGGGCTCCAGGCACACTGCAGCTGCGAAAGGCATCCCAAGGGGAGCGCAAAAGTGACGCAACTTGGCTGCCACCACTGATATTTCCATGAGACCATCCCGAACCATAGGTTGATTTTCCTTCCTAGGCTTAAGGTTTGAGTTACGCCTAGGGTAAGGGCGCTATTAACCAGAAAGCCCTGAGTTCCAAGAACACAGCAGCTGCGAAGGACTAGCCAAGAAGAGCGCAAAAGTACCACAACATGCCTGCCTCCACAGCTTTTTCCTTGGGGACATGCCTAATTCCTGGCTGATTTGCCTTTCTCGTCATAGGGTTGGGGTTCGGCCTAGGGCTAGGATTTTTAAAATCAGGAAGCCCTGAGTTCCAGGCACACTGGAGCTGTGAAAGGCATCCAAAAGGGAGTGCAAAAGTGCCACAACATGGCTGCTTTCACGGCTTTTTCCTTGGCAAGAAGCCTAACACCAGGCTGATTTACCTTCCCAGGGTTACTGTTAGGCTTAGGCCTAGGGCTAGGATTTTTAAAACTAGGAAGCCCTTAGCTCCAGGCACACTGCAGCTGTTCAAGGCATCCCAAGGGGAGTACAAAAGTGCAACAACATGGCAGCTTTCACAGCTTTTTCCTTGGCACCATCCCTATACCTAGGCTGATTTATCTGCCTAGGGTTAGGGTTAGGGTTCAGCCTAGGGCTTGGATTTCTTTAACCAGGAAGCCCTGAGTTCCAGGCTTACTTCATCTGCCAAAGGCATCCCAAAGGGAGTGCAGAAGTGCCACAACATGGCTGCTTTCACGGCTTTTCCCTTAGGAAGAACCCTAATACCCGGCTGATTTACCTTCCTAGGGTTACTGTTAGGCTTAGGCCTAGGACTTTTAAAACCAGGAAGCCCTGGGCTCCAGGCACACTGCAGCTGCGAAAGGCATCCCAAGGGGAGCGCAAAAGTGACGCAACTTGGCTGCCACCACTGATATTTCCATGAGACCATCCCGAACCATAGGTTGATTTTCCTTCCTAGGGTTAAGGTTTGAGTTACGCCTAGGGTAAGGGCTCTATTAACCAGAAAGCCCTGAGTTCCAAGAACACAGCAGCTGCGAAGGACTAGCCAAGAAGAGCGCAAAAGTACCACAACATGCCTGCCTCCACAGCTTTTTCCTTGGGGACATGCCTAATTCCTGGCTGATTTGCCTTTCTCGTCTTAGGGTTGGGGTTCGGCCTAGGGCTAGGATTTTTAAAATCAGGAAGCCCTGAGTTCCAGGCACACTGGAGCTGTGAAAGGCATCCAAAAGGGAGTGCAAAAGTGCCACAACATGGCTGCTTTCACGGCTTTTTCCTTGGCAAGAAGCCTAACACCAGGCTGATTTACCTTCCCAGGGTTACTGTTAGGCTTAGGCCTAGGGCTAGGATTTTTAAAACTAGGAAGCCCTGGGCTCCAGGCACACTGCAGCTGTTCAAGGCATCCCAAGGGGAGTACAAAAGTGCAACAACATGGCAGCTTTCACAGCTTTTTCCTTGGCACCATCCCTATACCTAGGCTGATTTATCTGCCTAGGGTTAGGGTTAGGGTTCAGCCTAGGGCTTGGATTTCTTTGACCAGGAAGCCCTGAGTTCCAGGCTTACTTCATCTGCCAAAGGCATCCCAAAGGGAGTGCAGAAGTGCCACAACATGGCTGCTTTCACGGCTTTTCCCTTAGGAAGAACCCTAATACCCGGCTGATTTACCTTCCTAGGGTTACTGTTAGGCTTAGGCCTAGGACTTTTAAAACCAGGAAGCCCTGGGCTCCAGGCACACTGCAGCTGCGAAAGGCATCCCAAGGGGAGCGCAAAAGTGATGCAACTTGGCTGCCACCACTGATATTTCCATGAGACCATCCCGAACCATAGGTTGATTTTCCTTCCTAGGGTTAAGGTTTGAGTTATGCCTATGGTAAGGGCTCTATTAACCAGAAAGCCCTGAGTTCCAAGAACACAGCAGCTGCGAAGGACTAGCCAAGAAGAGCGCAAAAGTACCACAACATGCCTGCCTCCACAGCTTTTTCCTTGGGGACATGCCTAATTCCTGGCTGATTTGCCTTTCTCGTCTTAGGGCTGGGATTCGGCCTAGGGCTAGGATTTTTAAAATCAGGAAGCCCTGAGTTCCAGGCACACTGGAGCTGTGAAAGGCATCCAAAAGGGAGTGCAAAAGTGCCACAACATGGCTGCTTTCACGGCTTTTTCCTTGGCAAGAAGCCTAACACCAGGCTGATTTCCCTTCCCAGGGTTACTATTAGGCTTAGGCCTAGGGCTAGGATTTTTGAAACTAGGAAGCCCTGGGCTCCAGGCACACTGCAGCTGTTCAAGGCATCCCAAGGGGAGTACAAAGGTGCAACAACATGGCAGCTTTCACAGCTTTTTCCTTGGCACCATCCCTATACCTAGGCTGATTTATCTGCCTAGGGTTAGGGTTAGGCTTCAGCCTAGGGCTTGGATTTCTTTAACCAGGAAGCCCTGAGTTCCAGGCTTACTTCATCTGCCAAAGGCATCCCAAAGGGAGTGCAGAAGTGCCACAACATGGCTGCCTTAACGGCTTTTCCCTTAGGAAGAACCCTAATACCCGGCTGATTTACCTTCCTAGGGTTACTGTTAGGCTTAGGCCTAGGACTTTTAAAACCAGGAAGCCCTGGGCTCCAGGCACACTGCAGCTGCGAAAGGCATCCCAAGGGGAGCGCAAAAGTGACGCAACTTGGCTGCCACCACTGATATTTCCATGAGACCATCCCGAACCATAGGTTGATTTTCCTTCCTAGGGTTAAGGTTTGAGTTACGCCTAGGGTAAGGGCGCTATTAACCAGAAAGCCCTGAGTTCCAAGAACACAGCAGCTGCGAAGGACTAGCCAAGAAGAGCGCAAAAGTAGCACAACATGCCTGCCTCCACAGCTTTTTCCTTGGGGACATGCCTAATTCCTGGCTGATTTGCCTTTCTCGTCATAGGGTTGGGGTTCGGCCTAGGGCTAGGATTTTTAAAATCAGGAAGCCCTGAGTTCCAGGCACACTGGAGCTGTGAAAGGCATCCAAAAGGGAGTGCAAAAGTGCCACAACATGGCTGCTTTCACGGCTTTTTCCTTGGCAAGAAGCCTAACACCAGGCTGATTTCCCTTCCCAGGGTTACTGTTAGTCTTAGGCCTAGGGCTAGGATTTTTGAAACTAGGAAGCCCTTGGCTCCAGGCACACTGCAGCTGTTCAAGGCATCCCAAGGGGAGTACAAAAGTGCAACAACATGGCAGCTTTCACAGCTTTTTCCTTGGCACCATCCCTATACCTAGGCTGATTTATCTGCCTAGGGTTAGGGTTAGGGTTCAGCCTAGGGCTTGGATTTCTTTAACCAGGAAGCCCTGAGTTCCAGGCTTACTTCATCTGCCAAAGGCATCCCAAAGGGAGTGCAGAAGTGCCACAACATGGCTGCTTTCACGGCTTTTCCCTTAGGAAGAACCCTAATACCCGGCTGATTTACCTTCCTAGGGTTACTGTTAGGCTTAGGCCTAGGACTTTTAAAACCAGGAAGCCCTGGGCTCCAGGCACACTGCAGCTGCGAAAGGCATCCCAAGGGGAGCGCAAAAGTGATGCAACTTGGCTGCCACCACTGATATTTCCATGAGACCATCCCGAACCATAGGTTGATTTTCCTTCCTAGGGTTAAGGTTTGAGTTACGCCTAGGGTAAGGGCTCTATTAACCAGAAAGCCCTGAGTTCCAAGAACACAGCAGCTGCGAAGGACTAGCCAAGAAGAGCGCAAAAGTAGCACAACATGCCTGCCTCCACAGCTTTTTCCTTGGGGACATGCCTAATTCCTGGCTAATTTGCCTTTCTCGTCTTAGGGTTGGGGTTCGGCCTAGGGCTAGGATTTTTAAAATCAGGAAGCCCTGAGTTCCAGGCACACTGGAGCTGTGAAAGGCATCCAAAAGGGAGTGCAAAAGTGCCACAACATGGCTGCTTTCACGGCTTTTTCCTTGGCAAGAAGCCTAACACCAGGCTGATTTCCCTTCCCAGGGTTACTGTTAGGCTTAGGCCTAGGGCTAGGATTTTTAAAACTAGGAAGCCCTTAGCTCCAGGCACACTGCAGCTGTTCAAGGCATCCCAAGGGGAGTACAAAAGTGCAACAACATGGCAGCTTTCACAGCTTTTTCCTTGGCACCATCCCTATACCTAGGCTGATTTATCTGCCTAGGGTTAGGGTTAGGGTTCAGCCTAGGGCTTGGATTTCTTTAACCAGGAAGCCCTGAGTTCCAGGCTTACTTCATCTGCCAAAGGCATCCCAAAGGGAGTGCAGAAGTGCCACAACATGGCTGCTTTCACGGCTTTTCCCTTAGGAAGAACCCTAATACCCGGCTGATTTACCTTCCTAGGGTTACTGTTAGGCTTAGGCCTAGGACTTTTAAAACCAGGAAGCCCTGGGCTCCAGGCACACTGCAGCTGCGAAAGGCATCCCAAGGGGAGCGCAAAAGTGACGCAACTTGGCTGCCACCACTGATATTTCCATGAGACCATCCCGAACCATAGGCTGATTTTCCTTCTTAGGGTTTAGGTTTGAGTTACGCCTAGGGTAAGGGTTCTATTAACCAGAAAGCCCTGAGTTCCAAGAACACAGCAGCTGCGAAGGACTAGCCAAGAAGAGCGCAAAAGTAGCACAACATGCCTGCCTCCACAGCTTTTTCCTTGGGGACATGCCTAATTCCTGGCTGATTTGCCTTTCTCGTCATAGGGTTGGGGTTCGGCCTAGGGCTAGGATTTTTAAAATCAGGAAGCCCTGAGTTCCAGGCACACTGGAGCTGTGAAAGGCATCCAAAAGGGAGTGCAAAAGTGCCACAACATGGCTGCTTTCACGGCTTTTTCCTTGGCAAGAAGCCTAACACCAGGCTGATTTACCTTCCCAGGGTTACTGTTAGGCTTAGGCCTAGGGCTAGGATTTTTAAAACTAGGAAGCCCTGGGCTCCAGGCACACTGCAGCTGTTCAAGGCATCCCAAGGGGAGTACAAAAGTGCAACAACATGGCAGCTTTCACAGCTTTTTCCTTGGCACCATCCCTATACCTAGGCTGATTTATCTGCCTAGGGTTAGGGTTAGGGTTCAGCCTAGGGCTTGGATTTCTTTAACCAGGAAGCCCTGAGTTCCAGGCTTACTTCATCTGCCAAAGGCATCCCAAAGGGAGTGCAGAAGTGCCACAACATGGCTGCTTTCACGGCTTTTCCCTTAGGAAGAACCCTAATACCCGGCTGATTTACCTTCCTAGGGTTACTGTTAGGCTTAGGCCTAGGACTTTTAAAACCAGGAAGCCCTGGGCTCCAGGCACACTGCAGCTGCGAAAGGCATCCCAAGGGGAGCGCAAAAGTGACGCAACTTGGCTGCCACCACTGATATTTCCATGAGACCATCCCGAACCATAGGTTGATTTTCCTTCCTAGGGTTAAGGTTTGAGTTACGCCTAGGGTAAGGGCTCTATTAACCAGAAAGCCCTGAGTTCCAAGAACACAGCAGCTGCGAAGGACTAGCCAAGAAGAGCGCAAAAGTAGCACAACATGCCTGCCTCCACAGCTTTTTCCTTGGGGACATGCCTAATTCCTGGCTGATTTGCCTTTCTCGTCTTAGGGTTGGGGTTCGGCCTAGGGCTAGGATTTTTAAAATCAGGAAGCCCTGAGTTCCAGGCACACTGGAGCTGTGAAAGGCATCCAAAAGGGAGTGCAAAAGTGCCACAACATGGCTGCTTTCACGGCTTTTTCCTTGGCAAGAAGCCTAACACCAGGCTGATTTACCTTCCCAGGGTTACTGTTAGGCTTAGGCCTAGGGCTAGGATTTTTGAAACTAGGAAGCCCTGGGCTCCAGGCACACTGCAGCTGTTCAAGGCATCCCAAGGGGAGTACAAAAGTGCAACAACATGGCAGCTTTCACAGCTTTTTCCTTGGCACCATCCCTATACCTAGGCTGATTTATCTGCCTAGGGTTAGGGTTAGGGTTCAGCCTAGGGCTTGGATTTCTTTAACCAGGAAGCCCTGAGTTCCAGGCTTACTTCATCTGCCAAAGGCATCCCAAAGGGAGTGCAGAAGTGCCACAACATGGCTGCTTTCACGGCTTTTCCCTTAGGAAGAACCCTAATACCCGGCTGATTTACCTTCCTAGGGTTACTGTTAGGCTTAGGCCTAGGACTTTTAAAACCAGGAAGCCCTGGGCTCCAGGCACACTGCAGCTGCGAAAGACATCCCAAGGGGAGCGCAAAAGTGACGCAACTTGGCTGCCACCACTGATATTTCCATGAGACCATCCCGAACCATAGGCTGATTTTTATTCTTAGGGTTAAGGTTTGAGTTACGCCTATGGTAAGGGTTCTATTAACCAGAAAGCCCTGAGTTCCAAGAACACAGCAGCTGCGAAGGACTAGCCAAGAAGAGCGCAAAAGTAGCACAACATGCCTGCCTCCACAGCTTTTTCCTTGGGGACATGCCTAATTCCTGGCTGATTTGCCTTTCTCGTCTTAGGGTTGGGGTTCGGCCTAGGGCTAGGATTTTTAAAATCAGGAAGCCCTGAGTTCCAGGCACACTGGAGCTGTGAAAGGCATCCAAAAGGGAGTGCAAAAGTGCCACAACATGGCTGCTTTCACGGCTTTTTCCTTGGCAAGAAGCCTAACACCAGGCTGATTTACCTTCCCAGGGTTACTGTTAGGCTTAGGCCTAGGGCTAGGATTTTTGAAACTAGGAAGCCCTGGGCTCCAGGCACACTGCAGCTGTTCAAGGCATCCCTAGGGGAGTACAAAAGTGCAACAACATGGCAGCTTTCACAGCTTTTTCCTTGACACCATCCCTATACCTAGGCTGATTTATCTGCCTAGGGTTAGGGTTAGGGTTCAGCCTAGGGCTTGGATTTCTTTAACCAGGAAGCCCTGAGTTCCAGGCTTACTTCATCTGCCAAAGGCATCCCAAAGGGAGTGCAGAAGTGCCACAACATGGCTGCTTTCACGGCTTTTCCCTTAGGAAGAACCCTAATACCCGGCTGATTTACCTTCCTAGGGTTACTGTTAGGCTTAGGCCTAGGACTTTTAAAACCAGGAAGCCCTGGGCTCCAGGCACACTGCAGCTGCGAAAGGCATCCCAAGGGGAGCGCAAAAGTGACGCAACTTGGCTGCCACCACTGATATTTCCATGAGACCATCCCGAACCATAGATTAATTTTCCTTCCTAGGGTTAAGGTTTGAGTTACACCTAGGGTAAGGGCTCTATTAACCAGAAAGCCCTGAGTTCCAAGAACACAGCAGCTGCGAAGGACTAGCCAAGAAGAGCGCAAAAGTACCACAACATGCCTGCCTCCACAGCTTTTTCCTTGGGGACATGCCTAATTCCTGGCTGATTTGCCTTTCTCGTCATAGGGTTGGGGTTCGGCCTAGGGCTAGGATTTTTAAAATCAGGAAGCCCTGAGTTCCAGGCACACTGGAGCTGTGAAAGGCATCCAAAAGGGAGTGCAAAAGTGCCACAACATGGCTGCTTTCACGGCTTTTTCCTTGGCAACAAGCCTAACACCAGGCTGATTTACCTTCCCAGGGTTACTGTTAGGCTTAGGCCTAGGGCTAGGATTTTTAAAACTAGGAAGCCCTTAGCTCCAGGCACACTGCAGCTGTTCAAGGCATCCCAAGGGGAGTACAAAAGTGCAACAACATGGCAGCTTTCACAGCTTTTTCCTTGGCACCATCCCTATACCTAGGCTGATTTATCTGCCTAGGGTTAGGGTTAGGGTTCAGCCTAGGGCTTGGATTTCTTTAACCAGGAAGCCCTGAGTTCCAGGCTTACTTCATCTGCCAAAGGCATCCCAAAGGGAGTGCAGAAGTGCCACAACATGGCTGCTTTCACGGCTTTTCCCTTAGGAAGAACCCTAATACCCGGCTGATTTACCTTCCTAGGGTTACTGTTAGGCTTAGGCCTAGGACTTTTAAAACCAGGAAGCCCTGGGCTCCAGGCACACTGCAGCTGCGAAAGGCATCCCAAGGGGAGCGCAAAAGTGACGCAACTTGGCTGCCACCACTGATATTTCCATGAGACCATCCCGAACCATAGATTAATTTTCCTTCCTAGGGTTAAGGTTTGAGTTACACCTAGGGTAAGGGCTCTATTAACCAGAAAGCCCTGAGTTCCAAGAACACAGCAGCTGCGAAGGACTAGCCAAGAAGAGCGCAAAAGTACCACAACATGCCTGCCTCCACAGCTTTTTCCTTGGGGACATGCCTAATTCCTGGCTGATTTGCCTTTCTCGTCATAGGGTTGGGGTTCGGCCTAGGGCTAGGATTTTTAAAATCAGGAAGCCCTGAGTTCCAGGCACACTGGAGCTGTGAAAGGCATCCAAAAGGGAGTGCAAAAGTGCCACAACATGGCTGCTTTCACGGCTTTTTCCTTGGCAACAAGCCTAACACCAGGCTGATTTACCTTCCCAGGGTTACTGTTAGGCTTAGGCCTAGGGCTAGGATTTTTAAAACTAGGAAGCCCTTAGCTCCAGGCACACTGCAGCTGTTCAAGGCATCCCAAGGGGAGTACAAAAGTGCAACAACATGGCAGCTTTCACAGCTTTTTCCTTGGCACCATCCCTATACCTAGGCTGATTTATCTGCCTAGGGTTAGGGTTAGGGTTCAGCCTAGGGCTTGGATTTCTTTAACCAGGAAGCCCTGAGTTCCAGGCTTACTTCATCTGCCAAAGGCATCCCAAAGGGAGTGCAGAAGTGCCACAACATGGCTGCTTTCACGGCTTTTCCCTTAGGAAGGACCCTAATACCCGGCTGATTTACCTTCCTAGGGTTACTGTTAGGCTTAGGCCTAGGACTTTTAAAACCAGGAAGCCCTGGGCTCCAGGCACACTGCAGCTGCGAAAGGCATCCCAAGGGGAGCGCAAAAGTGACGCAACTTGGCTGCCACCACTGATATTTCCATGAGACCATCCCGAACCATAGGCTGATTTTCCTTCCTAGGGTTAAGGTTTGAGTTACGCCTATGGTAAGGGCTCTATTAACCAGAAAGCCCTGAGTTCCAAGAACACAGCAGCTGCGAAGGACTAGCCAAGAAGAGCGCAAAAGTACCACAACATGCCTGCCTCCACAGCTTTTTCCTTGGGGACATGCCTAATTCCTGGCTGATTTGCCTTTCTCGTCTTAGGGTTGGGGTTCGGCCTAGGGCTAGGATTTTTAAAATCAGGAAGCCCTGAGTTCCAGGCACACTGGAGCTGTGAAAGGCATCCAAAAGGGAGTGCAAAAGTGCCACAACATGGCTGCTTTCACGGCTTTTTCCTTGGCAAGAAGCCTAACACCAGGCTGATTTCCCTTCCCAGGGTTACTGTTAGGCTTAGGCCTAGGGCTAGGATTTTTGAAACTAGGAAGCCCTGGGCTCCAGGCACACTGCAGCTGTTCAAGGCATCCCAAGGGGAGTACAAAAGTGCAACAACATGGCAGCTTTCACAGCTTTTTCCTTGGCACCATCCCTATACCTAGGCTGATTTATCTGCCTAGGGTTAGGGTTAGGGTTCAGCCTAGGGCTTGGATTTCTTTAACCAGGAAGCCCTGAGTTCCAGGCTTACTTCATCTGCCAAAGGCATCCCAAAGGGAGTGCAGAAGTGCCACAACATGGCTGCTTTCACGGCTTTTCCCTTAGGAAGAACCCTAATACCCGGCTGATTTACCTTCCTAGGGTTACTGTTAGGCTTAGGCCTAGGACTTTTAAAACCAGGAAGCCCTGGGCTCCAGGCACACTGCAGCTGCGAAAGGCATCCCAAGGGGAGCGCAAAAGTGACGCAACTTGGCTGCCACCACTGATATTTCCATGAGACCATCCCGAACCATAGGCTGATTTTCCTTCTTAGGGTTAAGGTTTGAGTTACGCCTAGGGTAAGGGTTCTATTAACCAGAAAGCCCTGAGTTCCAAGAACACAGCAGCTGCGAAGGACTAGCCAAGAAGAGCACAAAAGTACCACAACATGCCTGCCTCCACAGCTTTTTCCTTGGGGACATGCCTAATTCCTGGCTGATTTGCCTTTCTCGTCTTAGGGTTGGGGTTCGGCCTAGGGCTAGGATTTTTAAAATCAGGAAGCCCTGAGTTCCAGGCACACTGGAGCTGTGAAAGGCATCCAAAAGGGAGTGCAAAAGTGCCACAACATGGCTGCTTTCACGGCTTTTTCCTTGGCAAGAAGCCTAACACCAGGCTGATTTGCCTTCCCAGGGTTACTGTTAGGCTTAGGCCTAGGGCTAGGATTTTTGAAACTAGGAAGCCCTGGGCTCCAGGCACACTGCAGCTGTTCAAGGCATCCCAAGGGGAGTACAAAAGTGCAACAACATGGCAGCTTTCACAGCTTTTTCCTTGGCACCATCCCTATACCTAGGCTGATTTATCTGCCTAGGGTTAGGGTTAGGCTTCAGCCTAGGGCTTGGATTTCTTTAACCAGGAAGCCCTGAGTTCCAGGCTTACTTCATCTGCCAAAGGCATCCCAAAGGGAGTGCAGAAGTGCCACAACATGGCTGCTTTCACGGCTTTTCCCTTAGGAAGAACCCTAATACCTGGCTGATTTACCTTCCTAAGGTTACTGTTAGGCTTAGGCCTAGGACTTTTAAAACCAGGAAGCCCTGGGCTCCAGGCACACTGCAGCTGCGAAAGGCATCCCAAGGGGAGCGCAAAAGTGATGCAACTTGGCTGCCACCACTGATATTTCCATGAGACCATCCCGAACCATAGGTTGATTTTCCTTCCTAGGGTTAAGGTTTGAGTTACGCCTAGGGTAAGGGCTCTATTAACCAGAAAGCCCTGAGTTCCAAGAACACAGCAGCTGCGAAGGACTAGCCAAGAAGAGCGCAAAAGTACCACAACATGCCTGCCTCCACAGCTTTTTCCTTGGGGACATGCCTAATTCCTGGCTGATTTGCCTTTCTCGTCATAGGGTTGGGGTTCGGCCTAGGGCTAGGATTTTTAAAATCAGGAAGCCCTGAGTTCCAGGCACACTGGAGCTGTGAAAGGCATCCAAAAGGGAGTGCAAAAGTGCCACAACATGGCTGCTTTCACGGCTTTTTCCTTGGCAAGAAGCCTAACACCAGGCTGATTTACCTTCCCAGGGTTACTGTTAGGCTTAGGCCTAGGGCTAGGATTTTTGAAACTAGGAAGCCCTGGGCTCCAGGCACACTGCAGCTGTTCAAGGCATCCCAAGGGGAGTACAAAAGTGCAACAACATGGCAGCTTTCACAGCTTTTTCCTTGGCACCATCCCTATACCTAGGCTGATTTATCTGCCTATGGTTAGGGTTAGGGTTCAGCCTAGGGCTTGGATTTCTTTAACCAGGAAGCCCTGAGTTCCAGGCTTACTTCATCTGCCAAAGGCATCCCAAAGGGAGTGCAGAAGTGCCACAACATGGCTGCTTTCACGGCTTTTCCCTTAGGAAGAACCCTAATACCCGGCTGATTTACCTTCCTAGGGTTATTGTTAGGCTTAGGCCTAGGACTTTTAGAACCAGGAAGCCCTGGGCTCCAGGCACACTGCAGCTGCGAAAGGCATCCCAAGGGGAGCGCAAAAGTGACGCAACTTGGCTGCCACCACTGATATTTCCATGAGACCATCCCGAACCATAGGTTGATTTTCCTTCCTAGGGTTAAGGTTTGAGTTACGCCTAGGGTAAGGGTCTATTAACCAGAAAGCCCTGAGTTCCAAGAACACAGCAGCTGCGAAGGACTAGCCAAGAAGAGCGCAAAAGTAGCACAACATGCCTGCCTCCACAGCTTTTTCCTTGGGGACATGCCTAATTCCTGGCTGATTTGCCTTTCTCGTCTTAGGGCTGGGATTCGGCCTAGGGCTAGGATTTTTAAAATCAGGAAGCCCTGAGTTCCAGGCACACTGGAGCTGTGAAAGGCATCCAAAAGGGAGTGCAAAAGTGCCACAACATGGCTGCTTTCACGGCTTTTTCCTTGGCAAGAAGCCTAACACCAGGCTGATTTCCCTTCCCAGGGTTACTGTTAGTCTTAGGCCTAGGGCTAGGATTTTTGAAACTAGGAAGCCCTGGGCTCCAGGCACACTGCAGCTGTTCAAGGCATCCCAAGGGGAGTACAAAAGTGCAACAACATGGCAGCTTTCACAGCTTTTTCCTTGGCACCATCCCTATACCTAGGCTGATTTATCTGCCTAGGGTTAGGGTTAGGGTTCAGCCTAGGGCTTGGATTTCTTTAACCAGGAAGCCCTGAGTTCCAGGCTTACTTCATCTGCCAAAGGCATCCCAAAGGGAGTGCAGATGTGCCACAACATGGCTGCTTTCACGGCTTTTCCCTTAGGAAGAACCCTAATACCCGGCTGATTTACCTTCCTAGGGTTACTGTTAGGCTTAGGCCTAGGACTTTTAAAACCAGGAAGCCCTGGGCTCCAGGCACACTGCAGCTGCGAAAGGCATCCCAAGGGGAGCGCAAAAGTGACGCAACTTGGCTGCCACCACTGATATTTCCATGAGACCATCCCGAACCATAGGTTGATTTTCCTTCCTAGGGTTAAGGTTTGAGTTACGCCTAGGGTAAGGGCTCTATTAACCAGAAAGCCCTGAGTTCCAAGAACACAGCAGCTGCGAAGGACTAGCCAAGAAGAGCACAAAAGTACCACAACATGCCTGCCTCCACAGCTTTTTCCTTGGGGACATGCCTAATTCCTGGCTGATTTGCCTTTCTCGTCTTAGGGTTGGGGTTCGGCCTAGGGCTAGGATTTTTAAAATCAGGAAGCCCTGAGTTCCAGGCACACTGGAGCTGTGAAAGGCATCCAAAAGGGAGTGCAAAAGTGCCACAACATGGCTGCTTTCACGGCTTTTTCCTTGGCAAGAAGCCTAACAGCAGGCTGATTTGCCTTCCCAGGGTTACTGTTAGGCTTAGGCCTAGGGCTAGGATTTTTGAAACTAGGAAGCCCTGGGCTCCAGGCACACTGCAGCTGTTCAAGGCATCCCAAGGGGAGTACAAAAGTGCAACAACATGGCAGCTTTCACAGCTTTTTCCTTGGCACCATCCCTATACCTAGGCTGATTTATCTGCCTAGGGTTAGGGTTAGGCTTCAGCCTAGGGCTTGGATTTCTTTAACCAGGAAGCCCTGAGTTCCAGGCTTACTTCATCTGCCAAAGGCATCCCAAAGGGAGTGCAGAAGTGCCACAACATGGCTGCTTTCACGGCTTTTCCCTTAGGAAGAACCCTAATACCCGGCTGATTTACCTTCCTAGGGTTACTGTTAGGCTTAGGCCTAGGACTTTTAAAACCAGGAAGCCCTGGGCTCCAGGCACACTGCAGCTGCGAAAGGCATCCCAAGGGGAGCGCAAAAGTGACGCAACTTGGCTGCCACCACTGATATTTCCATGAGACCATCCCGAACCATAGGTTGATTTTCCTTCCTAGGGTTAAGGTTTGAGTTACGCCTATGGTAAGGGCTCTATTAACCAGAAAGCCCTGAGTTCCAAGAACACAGCAGCTGCGAAGGACTAGCCAAGAAGAGCGCAAAAGTACCACAACATGCCTGCCTCCACAGCTTTTTCCTTGGGGACATGCCTAATTCCTGGCTGATTTGCCTTTCTCGTCATAGGGTTGGGGTTCGGCCTAGGGCTAGGATTTTTAAAATCAGGAAGCCCTGAGTTCCAGGCACACTGGAGCTGTGAAAGGCATCCAAAAGGGAGTGCAAAAGTGCCACAACATGGCTGCTTTCACGGCTTTTTCCTTGGCAAGAAGCCTAACACCAGGCTGATTTGCCTTCCCAGGGTTACTGTTAGGCTTAGGCCTAGGGCTAGGATTTTTGAAACTAGGAAGCCCTTAGCTCCAGGCACACTGCAGCTGTTCAAGGCATCCCAAGGGGAGTACAAAAGTGCAACAACATGGCAGCTTTCACAGCTTTTTCCTTGGCACCATCCCTATACCTAGGCTGATTTATCTGCCTAGGGTTAGGGTTAGGCTTCAGCCTAGGGCTTGGATTTCTTTAACCAGGAAGCCCTGAGTTCCAGGCTTACTTCATCTGCCAAAGGCATCCCAAAGGGAGTGCAGAAGTGCCACAACATGGCTGCTTTCACGGCTTTTCCCTTAGGAAGAACCCTAATACCCGGCTGATTTACCTTCCTAGGGTTACTGTTAGGCTTAGGCCTAGGACTTTTAAAACCAGGAAGCCCTGGGCTCCAGGCACACTGCAGCTGCGAAAGGCATCCCAAGGGGAGCGCAAAAGTGACGCAACTTGGCTGCCACCACTGATATTTCCATGAGACCATCCCGAACCATAGGTTGATTTTCCTTCCTAGGGTTAAGGTTTGAGTTACGCCTAGGGTAAGGGCTCTATTAACCAGAAAGCCCTGAGTTCCAAGAACACAGCAGCTGCGAAGGACTAGCCAAGAAGAGCGCAAAAGTACCACAACATGCCTGCCTCCACAGCTTTTTCCTTCGGGACATGCCTAATTCCTGGCTGATTTGCCTTTCTCGTCTTAGGGTTGGGGTTCGGCCTAGGGCTAGGATTTTTAAAATCAGGAAGCCCTGAGTTCCAGGCACACTGGAGCTGTGAAAGGCATCCAAAAGGGAGTGCAAAAGTGCCACAACATGGCTGCTTTCACGGCTTTTTCCTTGGCAAGAAGCCTAACACCAGGCTGATTTCCCTTCCCAGGGTTACTGTTAGGCTTAGGCCTAGGGCTTGGATTTTTGAAACTAGGAAGCCCTGGGCTCCAGGCACACTGCAGCTGTTCAAGGCATCCCAAGGGGAGTACAAAAGTGCAACAACATGGCAGCTTTCACAGCTTTTTCCTTGGCACCATCCCTATACCTAGGCTGATTTATCTGCCTAGGGTTAGGGTTAGGCTTCAGCCTAGGGCTTGGATTTCTTTAACCAGGAAGCCCTGAGTTCCAGGCTTACTTCATCTGCCAAAGGCATCCCAAAGGGAGTGCAGAAGTGCCACAACATGGCTGCTTTCACGGCTTTTCCCTTAGGAAGAACCCTAATACCCGGCTGATTTACCTTCCTAGGGTTACTGTTAGGCTTAGGCCTAGGACTTTTAAAACCAGGAAGCCCTGGGCTCCAGGCACACTGCAGCTGCGAAAGGCATCCCAAGGGGAGCGCAAAAGTGACGCAACTTGGCTGCCACCACTGATATTTCCATGAGACCATCCCGAACCATAGGTTGATTTTCCTTCCTAGGGTTAAGGTTTGAGTTACGCCTAGGGTAAGGGCTCTATTAACCAGAAAGCCCTGAGTTCCAAGAACACAGCAGCTGCGAAGGACTAGCCAAGAAGAGCGCAAAAGTACCACAACATGCCTGCCTCCACAGCTTTTTCCTTGGGGACATGCCTAATTCCTGGCTGATTTGCCTTTCTCGTCTTAGGGCTGGGATTCGGCCTAGGGCTAGGATTTTTAAAATCAGGAAGCCCTGAGTTCCAGGCACACTGGAGCTGAGAAAGGCATCCAAAAGGGAGTGCAAAAGTGCCACAACATGGCTGCTTTCACGGCTTTTTCCTTGGCAAGAAGCCTAACACCAGGCTGATTTACCTTCCCAGGGTTACTGTTAGGCTTAGGCCTAGGGCTAGGATTTTTGAAACTAGGAAGCCCTTAGCTCCAGGCACACTGCAGCTGTTCAAGGCATCCCAAGGGGAGTACAAAAGTGCAACAACATGGCAGCTTTCACAGCTTTTTCCTTGGCACCATCCCTATACCTAGGCTGATTTATCTGCCTAGGGTTAGGGTTAGGGTTCAGCCTAGGGCTTGGATTTCTTTAACCAGGAAGCCCTGAGTTCCAGGCTTACTTCATCTGCCAAAGGCATCCCAAAGGGAGTGCAGAAGTGCCACAACATGGCTGCTTTCACGGCTTTTCCCTTAGGAAGAACCCTAATACCCGGCTGATTTACCTTCCTAGGGTTACTGTTAGGCTTAGGCCTAGGACTTTTAAAACCAGGAAGCCCTGGGCTCCAGGCACACTGCAGCTGCGAAAGGCATCCCAAGGGGAGCGCAAAAGTGACGCAACTTGGCTGCCACCACTGATATTTCCATGAGACCATCCCGAACCATAGGTTGATTTTCCTTCCTAGGGTTAAGGTTTGAGTTACGCCTATGGTAAGGGCTCTATTAACCAGAAAGCCCTGAGTTCCAAGAACACAGCAGCTGCGAAGGACTAGCCAAGAAGAGCGCAAAAGTAGCACAACATGCCTGCCTCCACAGCTTTTTCCTTGGGGACATGCCTAATTCCTGGCTGATTTGCCTTTCTCGTCATAGGGTTGGGGTTCGGCCTAGGGCTAGGATTTTTAAAATCAGGAAGCCCTGAGTTCCAGGCACACTGGAGCTGTGAAAGGCATCCAAAAGGGAGTGCAAAAGTGCCACAACATGGCTGCTTTCACGGCTTTTTCCTTGGCAAGAAGCCTAACAGCAGGCTGATTTACCTTCCCAGGGTTACTGTTAGGCTTAGGCCTAGGGCTAGGATTTTTAAAACTAGGAAGCCCTTAGCTCCAGGCACACTGCAGCTGTTCAAGGCATCCCAAGGCGAGTACAAAAGTGCAACAACATGGCAGCTTTCACAGCTTTTTCCTTGGCACCATCCCTATACCTAGGCTGATTTATCTGCCTAGGGTTAGGGTTAGGGTTCAGCCTAGGGCTTGGATTTCTTTAACCAGGAAGCCCTGAGTTCCAGGCTTACTTCATCTGCCAAAGGCATCCCAAAGGGAGTGCAGAAGTGCCACAACATGGCTGCTTTCACGGCTTTTCCCTTAGGAAGAACCCTAATACCCGGCTGATTTACCTTCCTAGGGTTACTGTTAGGCTTAGGCCTAGGACTTTTAAAACCAGGAAGCCCTGGGCTCCAGGCACACTGCAGCTGCGAAAGGCATCCCAAGGGGAGCGCAAAAGTGACGCAACTTGGCTGCCACCACTGATATTTCCATGAGACCATCCCGAACCATAGGCTGATTTTCCTTCCTAGGGTTAAGGTTTGAGTTACGCCTAGGGTAAGGGTTCTATTAACCAGAAAGCCCTGAGTTCCAAGAACACAGCAGCTGCGAAGGACTAGCCAAGAAGAGCGCAAAAGTACCACAACATGCCTGCCTCCACAGCTTTTTCCTTGGGGACATGCCTAATTCCTGGCTGATTTGCCTTTCTCGTCTTAGGGTTGGGGTTCGGCCTAGGGCTAGGATTTTTAAAATCAGGAAGCCCTGAGTTCCAGGCACACTGCAGCTGTGAAAGGCATCCAAAAGGGAGTGCAAAAGTGCCACAACATGGCTGCTTTCACG